>NC_048272.1:40873761-41228947 GCF_009762535.1 Notolabrus celidotus | reverse complement strand
TTTGTCTTGTTTTGTCTCCTATGTTTTGTTTGTCTCGTTATTGTCTCCCTGTGTTTTGTTTGTCTTGTTATTGTCTCCCTGTGTTTTGTTTGTCTTGATAGTGTCTCCCTGTGTTTGTTTGTCTGTTTTTGTCTGCCTGTGTTTTGTTTGTCTTGTTATTGTCTCCCTGTGTTTTGTTTGTCTTGTTATTGTCTCCGTGTGTTTTGTTTGTCTTGTTATTGTCTCCCTGTGTTTTGTTTGTCTTGTTATTGTCTCCCTGTGTTTTGTTTGTCTTGTTATTGTCTCCCTGTGTTTTATTTGTCTTGTTATTGTCTCCCTGTGTTTTGTTTGTCTGTTTTTGTCTCCCTGTGTTTTGTTTGTCTTGTTATTGTCTCCCTTTGTTTTGTTTGTCTTGTTATTGTCTGCCTGTGTTTTGCTTGTCTTGTTATTGTCTCCCTGTGTTTTGTTTGTCTTGTTATTGTCTACCTGTGTTTTGCTTGTCTTGTTATTTTCTCCCTGTGTTTTGTTTGTCTTGATATTGTCTGCCTGTGTTTTGTTTGTCTTGTTTTTGTCTCCCTGTGTTTAGTTTGTCTTGTTATTGTCTCCCTGTGTTTTGTTTGTCTTATTGTCTCCCTGTGTTTTGTTTGTCTTGATAATGTTTGCCTGTGTTTTGTTTGTCCTGATAACGTCTGCCTGTGTTTTGTTTGTCTTGTTTTTGTCTGCCTATGTTTTGTTTGTCTTGTTATTGTCTCCCTGTGTTTTGTTTGTCTTGTTATTGTCTCCCTGTGTTTTGTATGTCTGGATATTGTCTTCCTGTGTTTTCTTAGTCTTGATAATGTCTGCCTGTGTTTTGTTTTTCCTGATTTTGTCTGCCTGTGCTTTGTTTGTCTCGATATTGTCTGCCTGTGATTTGTTTGTCTTGATATTGTTTGCCTGTGCTTTGTTTGTCTCGATATTGTCTGCCTGTCTTTTGTTAGTCTTGATATTGTCTGCCTGTTTTGTTTGTCTTGATAATGTCTGCCTGTGTTTTGTTTGTCTTGATTTTGTCTGCCTGTGTTTTTTTAGTCTTGATATTGTCTGCCTGTGTTTTGTCTGTCTTGAAATTGTCTGCCTGTGTTTTGTCTGTCTTGAAATTGACTGGATGTGTTTTGATTGTCTTGAAATTGTCTGCCTGTGTTTTGTCTGTCTTGAAATTGTCTGCCTGTGTTTTGTCTGTCTTGAAATTGTTTGCCTGTGTTTTGTTTTTCTTGATATTGTCTGCCTGTGTTTTGTGTTTCCTGATTGTCTGCCTGTGTTTTGTTTTTCCTGATTTTGTCTGCCTGTGTTTTGTCTGTCTTGAAATTGTCTGCCTGTGTTTTGTTTTTCCTGATTTTGTCTGCCTTTGTTTTGTTAGTCTTGATATTGTTTGCCTGTCTTTTGTTTTTCTTGATATTGTCTGCCTGTGTTTTGATTGTCTTGAAATTGTCTGCCTGTGTTTTGTTAGTCTTGATATTGTCTGCCTGTCTGCCTGTTTTTTGTTTTTCCTGATATTGTTTGCCTGTGTTTTGTTAGTCTTCATTTTTTCTGCCTGTTTTGTTTGTCCTGAAATTTTCTGCCTGTTTTGTTTGTCTTGAAATTGTCTACCTGTGATATGTTTGTCTTGAAATTGTTTACCTGTGTTTTCTTTAGTCTTAATAATGTCTGCCTGTTTTGTTAGTCTTGATATTGTCTGCCTGTGTTTTTTTAGTCTTGATAATGTCTGTCTGTGTTTTGTTTGTCTTGATATTGTCTGCCTGTGTTTTTTTAGTCTTGATAATGTCTGCCTGTTTTGTTTGTCTTGATATTGTCTGCCTGTGTTTTTTTAGTCTTGATAATGTCTGTCTGTGTTTTGTTTGTCTTGATATTGTCTGCCTGTGTGTTGTAAGTCTTGATATTGTCTGCCTGTTTAGTTTGTCTTGATATTGTCTGCCTGTGTGTTGTAAGTCTTGATATTGTCTGCCTGTTTAGTTTGTCTTGATATTGTCTGCCTGTGTTTTGTTTGTCTTGTTATTGTCTGCCTATGTTTTGTTTATCTTGATATTGTTTTCCTGTGGTTTTTTTGTATTGAAATTGTCTCCCTGTGTTTTGTTTGTCTTGTTTTTGTTGCCTGTGTTTGGTTTTTCCTGATTTTGTCTGCCTGTGTTTTGTTTTTCCTGATTTTGTCTGCCTGATTTTTGTTTTTCCTGATTTTGTCTGCCTGATTTTTGTTTGTCTTGATATTGTCTGCCTGTGTTTTGTTAGTCTTCATATTGTCTGCCTGTGTTTTGTTTGTCTTGATATTGTCTGTCTGTTTTCTTTTAGTCTTGATTTTTTTATTCTTTGTTTTGCTCTGTAATTGTCTATTGTTTGATTTTGTAGCTGTAAGGTTTTAAAGTCTTACTGTGTCTTTGTTGTGAAGGTACCTGCCTTGGGACTACGGATGAAATTTAGCATCTGTGCTAAATATGGCACATTTACATTGATGTTCAATGCATTCATGTCGATCAATATGCATTAATACATTATTAGTATATGCATTAATAATGATTGTGGACACTAAGGGTTGCTTAATCATTAGTATCACCGCACAGTGTTTTTGGTGTCATGGTGAGATGGTCCCTCTCCATCTAAGAGTCTTAGGTCTCTCTCTCCTTCTCTTTCCCTGTCCCTTTGTATATCTTTGTGTATTCTTTCTTTTACTTTCTCTTATTTTTTTTTGGTCCACCTAGGTGTTCACGCCCTCTTTTACAGAACATGATGTTAGCTGTCAATAAAAGATAGGCCAGAGTTCAGAGAGGGATGGTGATGGTCACATGCACACAGTCACAAGCACAGAAGAAAAATGTTCTCTTTCTTTTCTTTTGCTGCAAGAATAAAGTGCATTAATATTTGACAGTTTGTGACAAACATGACACAAACCAGAAATATATATGCAGACAAGAGAAAGAAGAATAAAAGAAGGAAAGAAAAAAAAGAAAGAAAGAAAAGAATAGAAAAAATATAATAATAATAATACAAATAAATAAATAAATAAATAAATAAACAAATCAATGAATCATTCCTTCATCATTCATTTAAACATCTAACCTTTGAATGAACTCCAGGGTGTCCTCTGCACCATCTTGATACTGTAGATTAAAGATATGTGGAAAAGAGAGCAGCGAGCCCGGAGACCAAAGATGCTTGTTTAACAAACACACTCTTAGAATTGTGGCAACAGGATAGGAGACACTGTATGCTGTGAGAGAAGAGCAAGAACTCTGCTGTCACTGATACAATACTCACAAGGCTACCAGTGAGGGGCTTAGACCTTAGCTTAGACTACTGCCTAACAGTAGTGAGGGGCTTAGACCTTAGCTTAGGCTACTGCCTAACAGTAGTGAGGGGCTTAGACCTTAGCTTAGACTACTGCCTAACAGTAGTGAGGGGCTTAGACCTTAGCTTAGACTACTGCCTAACAGTAGTGAGGGGCTTAGACCTTAGCTTAGGCTACTGCCTAACAGTAGTGAGGGGCTTAGACCTTAGCTTAGGCTACTGCCTAACAGTAGTGAGGGGCTTAGACCTTAGCTTAGACTACTGCCTAACAGTAGTGAGGGGCTTAGACCTTAGCTTAGGCTACTGCCTAACAGCAGTGAGGGGCTTAGACCTTAGCTTAGACTACTGCCTAACAGTAGTGAGGGGCTTAGACCTTAGCTTAGACTACTGCCTAACAGTAGTGAGGGGCTTAGACCTTAGCTTAGGCTACTGCCTAACAGCAGTGAGGGGCTTAGACCTTAGCTTAGACTACTGCCTAACAGTAGTGAGGGGCTTAGACCTTAGCTTAGGCTACTGCCTAACAGTAGTGAGGGGCTTAGACCTTAGCTTAGGCTACTGCCTAACAGTAGTGAGGGGCTTAGACCTTAGCTTAGGCTACTGCCTAACAGTAGTGAGGGGCTTAGACCTTAGCTTAGACTACTGCCTAACAGTAGTGAGCTGATCAAAAGATGAAAAAAGAAACAACACAAGATGACACAAGAGGGGAAATACCTTCTGCTGTCACATCATTTGTCTTCATTGTCTAAATTGGTATAAATACTTGACCTGAGCGTGAGCGGGAGGAAAGATATCTAGCACTAATGCAGTCAGAGGATGAAAGAGGACTAACACAATAACAGGTATTTTTTTGTACGTGTTTTGAAGTCATGAAATGTTAAGAAAAACACTGAATATGAGGAAACACTTTGGTGGCTCATCTCAACATAAAAAGAATAAGAAAATGTCACACACTGCAAAAAAAAAATAAGTTGGGCAAACTCAAAATTTTAAGGGAACAAACTTCAGCAAAATTTTAAGTTGGGCAATTAAACTTAACCTTTGAAGTTTTGCTTTTGAGTTGGCTCAACTTTTAATTCTCATTTTTGTGAACTCAACTAGAAGTTGTAGTGACTCATAATTTCACATTACTAATACCTACAATTCTTACTTCTATGAACTTATTGTAAATTGTAGTGACTTATTATTTCACACAGCGATTACTTAAAATTCTTACTTTTGTGAACTAATTGTAAGGCCTTAAGATGGGCCAGAGTTCAGAGAGGGATGGTGATGGTCACATGCACACAGTCACAAGCACAGAAGAAAAATGTTCTCTTTCTTTTCTTTTGCTGCAAGAATAAACTGTATTAATATTTGACAGTTTGTGACAAACATGACACAAACCAGAAATATATATGCAGACAAGAGAAAGAAGAATAAAAGAAGGAAAGAAAAAAAAAGAAAGAAAGAAAAGAAAAGAAAAAATATAATAATAATAATACAAATAAATAAATAAACAAATCATCAATGATTCCTTCATCATTAATTTAAACATCTAACTTTGAATGAACTCCAGGGTGTCCTCCGCACCATCTTGATACTGTAGATTAAAGATATGTGGAAAAGAGAGCAGCGAGCCCGGAGACCAAAGATGCTTGTTTAACAAACACACTCTTAGAATTGTGGCAACAGGATAGGAGACACTGTATGCTGTGAGAGAAGAGCAAGAACTCTGCTGTCACTGATACAATACTCACAAGGCTACCAGTGAGGGGCTTAGACCTTAGCTTAGACTACTGCCTAACAGTAGTGAGGGGCTTAGACCTTAGCTTAGACTACTGCCTAACAGTAGTGAGGGGCTTAGACCTTAGCTTAGACTACTGCCTAACAGTAGTGAGGGGCTTAGACCTTAGCTTAGACTACTGCCTAACAGTAGTGAGGGGCTTAGAACTTAGCTTAGGCTACTGCCTAACAGTAGTGAGGGGCTTAGACCTTAGCTTAGGCTACTGCCTAACAGTAGTGAGGGGCTTAGACCTTAGCTTAGACTACTGCCTAACAGTAGTGAGGGGCTTAGACCTTAGCTTAGACTACTGCCTAACAGTAGTGAGGGGCTTAGACCTTAGCTTAGGCTACTGCCTAACAGTAGTGAGGGGCTTAGACTACTGCCTAACAGTAGTGAGGGGCTTAGACCTTAGCTTAGGCTACTGCCTAACAGTAGTGAGGGGCTTAGACCTTAGCTTAGACTACTGCCTAACAGTAGTGAGGGGCTTAGACCTTAGCTTAGGCTACTGCCTAACAGTAGAGGGGCTTAGACCTTAGCTTAGACTACTGCGTAACAGTAGTGAGGGGCTTAGACCTTAGCTTAGGCTACTGCCTAACAGTAGAGGGGCTTAGACCTTAGCTTAGACTACTGCGTAACAGTAGTGAGGGGCTTAGACCTTAGCTTAGGCTACTGCCTAACAGCAGTGAGGGGCTTAGACCTTAGCTTAGACTACTGCCTAACAGTAGTGAGGGGCTTAGACCTTAGCTTAGACTACTGCCTAACAGTAGTGAGGGGCTTAGACCTTAGCTTAGACTACTGCCTAACAGTAGTGAGGGGCTTAGACCTTAGCTTAGACTACTGCCTAACAGTAGTGAGGGGCTTAGACCTTAGCTTAGGCTACTGCCTAACAGTAGTGAGGGGCTTAGACTACTGCCTAACAGTAGTGAGGGGCTTAGACCTTAGCTTAGGCTACTGCCTAACAGTAGTGAGGGGCTTAGACCTTAGCTTAGACTACTGCCTAACAGTGCTGAGGGGCTTAGACCTTAGCTTAGGCTACTGCCTAACAGTAGTGAGGGGCTTAGACCTTAGCTTAGACTACTGCGTAACAGTAGTGAGGGGCTTAGACCTTAGCTTAGGCTACTGCCTAACAGCAGTGAGGGGCTTAGACCTTAGCTTAGACTACTGCCTAACAGTAGTGAGGGGCTTAGACCTTAGCTTAGACTACTGCCTAACAGTAGTGAGGGGCTTAGACCTTAGCTTAGGCTACTGCCTAACAGTAGTGAGGGGCTTAGACCTTAGCTTAGGCTACTGCCTAACAGTAGTGAGGGGCTTAGACCTTAGCTTAGACTACTGCCTAACAGTAGTGAGGGGCTTAGACCTTAGCTTAGGCTACTGCCTAACAGCAGTGAGGGGCTTAGACCTTAGCTTAGACTACTGCCTAACAGTAGTGAGGGGCTTAGACCTTAGCTTAGACTACTGCCTAACAGTAGTGAGGGGCTTAGACCTTAGCTTAGGCTACTGCCTAACAGCAGTGAGGGGCTTAGACCTTAGCTTAGACTACTGCCTAACAGTAGTGAGGGGCTTAGACCTTAGCTTAGACTACTGCCTAACAGTAGTGTGGGGCTTAGACCTTAGCTTAGGCTACTGCCTAACAGTAGTGAGGGGCTTAGACCTTAGCTTAGGCTACTGCCTAACAGTAGTGAGGGGCTTAGACCTTAGCTTAGACTACTGCCTAACAGTAGTGAGGGGCTTAGACCTTAGCTTAGGCTACTGCCTAACAGCAGTGAGGGGCTTAGACCTTAGCTTAGACTACTGCCTAACAGTAGTGAGGGGCTTAGACCTTAGCTTAGACTACTGCCTAACAGTAGTGAGGGGCTTAGACCTTAGCTTAGGCTACTGCCTAACAGTAGTGAGGGGCTTAGACCTTAGCTTAGGCTACTGCCTAACAGTAGTGAGGGGCTTAGACCTTAGCTTAGACTACTGCCTAACAGTAGTGAGGGGCTTAGACCTTAGCTTAGGCTACTGCCTAACAGCAGTGAGGGGCTTAGACCTTAGCTTAGACTACTGCCTAACAGTAGTGAGGGGCTTAGACCTTAGCTTAGACTACTGCCTAACAGTAGTGAGGGGCTTAGACCTTAGCTTAGGCTACTGCCTAACAGCAGTGAGGGGCTTAGACCTTAGCTTAGACTACTGCCTAACAGTAGTGAGGGGCTTAGACCTTAGCTTAGACTACTGCCTAACAGTAGTGAGGGGCTTAGACCTTAGCTTAGGCTACTGCCTAACAGTAGTGAGGGGCTTAGACCTTAGCTTAGGCTACTGCCTAACAGTAGTGAGGGGCTTAGACCTTAGCTTAGGCTACTGCCTAACAGCAGTGAGGGGCTTAGACCTTAGCTTAGACTACTGCCTAACAGTAGTGAGGGGCTTAGACCTTAGCTTAGGCTACTGCCTAACAGTAGTGAGGGGCTTAGACCTTAGCTTAGGCTACTGCCTAACAGTAGTGAGCTGATCAAAGATGAAAAAAGAAACAACACAAGAT
This sequence comes from Notolabrus celidotus, assembly GCF_009762535.1. Lineage (NCBI taxonomy): Eukaryota > Metazoa > Chordata > Actinopteri > Labriformes > Labridae > Notolabrus > Notolabrus celidotus. The sequence continues at coordinate 41,221,379 of NC_048272.1, read as the reverse complement.
GACACAAGAGGGGAAATACCTTCTGCTGTCACATCATTTGTCTTCATTGTCTAAATTGGTATAAATACTTGACCTGAGCGTGAGCGGGAGGAAAGATATCTAGCACTAATGCAGTCAGAGGATGAAAGAGGACTAACACAATAACAGGTATTTTTTTGTACGTGTTTTGAAGTCATGAAATGTTAAGAAAAACACTGAATATGAGGAAACACTTTGGTGGCTCATCTCAACATAAAAAGAATAAGAAAATGTCACACACTGCAAAAAAAAAATAAGTTGGGCAAACTCAAAATTTTAAGGGAACAAACTTCAGCAAAATTTTAAGTTGGGCAATTAAACTTAACCTTTGAAGTTTTGCTTTTGAGTTGGCTCAACTTTTAATTCTCATTTTTGTGAACTCAACTAGAAGTTGTAGTGACTCATAATTTCACATTACTAATACCTACAATTCTTACTTCTATGAACTTATTGTAAATTGTAGTGACTTATTATTTCACACAGCGATTACTTAAAATTCTTACTTTTGTGAACTAATTGTAAGGCCTTAAGATGGGCCAGAGTTCAGAGAGGGATGGTGATGGTCACATGCACACAGTCACAAGCACAGAAGAAAAATGTTCTCTTTCTTTTCTTTTGCTGCAAGAATAAACTGTATTAATATTTGACAGTTTGTGACAAACATGACACAAACCAGAAATATATATGCAGACAAGAGAAAGAAGAATAAAAGAAGGAAAGAAAAAAAAAGAAAGAAAGAAAAGAAAAGAAAAAATATAATAATAATAATACAAATAAATAAATAAACAAATCATCAATGATTCCTTCATCATTAATTTAAACATCTAACTTTGAATGAACTCCAGGGTGTCCTCCGCACCATCTTGATACTGTAGATTAAAGATATGTGGAAAAGAGAGCAGCGAGCCCGGAGACCAAAGATGCTTGTTTAACAAACACACTCTTAGAATTGTGGCAACAGGATAGGAGACACTGTATGCTGTGAGAGAAGAGCAAGAACTCTGCTGTCACTGATACAATACTCACAAGGCTACCAGTGAGGGGCTTAGACCTTAGCTTAGACTACTGCCTAACAGTAATGAGGGGCTTAGACCTTAGCTTAGGCTACTGCCTAACAGTAGTGAGGGGCTTAGACCTTAGCTTAGACTACTGCCTAACAGTAGTGAGGGGCTTAGACCTTAGCTTAGGCTACTGCCTAACAGTAGTGAGGGGCTTAGACCTTAGCTTAGACTACTGCCTAACAGTAGTGAGGGGCTTAGACCTTAGCTTAGACTACTGCCTAACAGTAGTGAGGGGCTTAGACCTTAGCTTAGGCTACTGCCTAACAGTAGTGAGGGGCTTAGACCTTAGCTTAGGCTACTGCCTAACAGTAGTGAGGGGCTTAGACCTTAGCTTAGACTACTGCCTAACAGTAGTGAGGGGCTTAGACCTTAGCTTAGGCTACTGCCTAACAGCAGTGAGGGGCTTAGACCTTAGCTTAGACTACTGCCTAACAGTAGTGAGGGGCTTAGACCTTAGCTTAGACTACTGCCTAACAGTAGTGAGGGGCTTAGACCTTAGCTTAGGCTACTGCCTAACAGCAGTGAGGGGCTTAGACCTTAGCTTAGACTACTGCCTAACAGTAGTGAGGGGCTTAGACCTTAGCTTAGACTACTGCCTAACAGTAGTGAGGGGCTTAGACCTTAGCTTAGGCTACTGCCTAACAGTAGTGAGGGGCTTAGACCTTAGCTTAGGCTACTGCCTAACAGTAGTGAGGGGCTTAGACCTTAGCTTAGGCTACTGCCTAACAGTAGTGAGGGGCTTAGACCTTAGCTTAGGCTACTGCCTAACAGTAGTGAGGGGCTTAGACCTCAGCTTAGACTACTGCCTAACAGTAGTGAGCTGATCAAAAGATGAAAAAAGAAATGACACAAGAGGGAAAATACCTTCTGCTGTCACATCATTTGTCTTCATTGTCTAAATTGGTATAAATCCTTGACCTGAGCGGGAGGAAAGATATCTAGCACTAATGCGGTCAGAGGATGAAAGAGGACTAACACAACAACAGTTGTTTTTTTGTACGTGTTTTGAAGTCATGAAATGTTAAGAAAAACACTTGGTGAATAACAGGAAACACTTTGGTGGCTCATCTAAACATAAAAAGAATAAGAAAATGTCATACACTGCAAAAAAAAAAAGTTGGGCAAACTCAAAATTTTAAGGCAACAAACTTCAGCAAAATTTTAAGTTGGGCAATTAAACTTAACCTTTGAAGTTTTGCTTTTGAGTTGGCTCAACTTTTAATTCTCATTTTTGTGAACTCAACTAGAAGTTGTAGTGACTCATAATTTCACATTACTATTACCTACAATTCTTACTTCTATGAACTTCTTGTAAGTTGTAGTGACTTATTATTTCACACAGTGATTACTTAAAATTCTTAATTATATTCAGCTATTGTAAGTAAAAGCAATTTATAATTTCACGTTGTTTCACAGATAGTGAAGAATGTATTTTTGTAAATAGAACCCACTTTAATTTAGCGAAGTGAAATTAGTAGAATGATTTGAGAGTAATCTGAAACTCACATTGCAATAGCTAATAATGTTAATCAAACTCATTAAGACCACTAACTTCCCATCAAATCTAAAATAATTACAGATGTGTCATAGACGTTCAAAACTTTGGTTTTATTTTGTCTGTTCAAAATAACTTCAGACCCAAAACTGTCCCAATCTCAGAAGTGAACTTGTGCTGTAACACTGCATCCATCTTTGAGGTTAAGCAATATACTACCCAAGATTAAAAAACACTGTCATGTACACAACAACATGTCACATACAGAACACAAATACCAACATGTAGAGATTAAACACTATTAATCTAATAACTCTTAAGGCTACTGTGAGAACTTTCAGTCTTAAAATGATCAGAAAATGCTTGTGTAATACTGCTCAATGGTACAGTATGTGTAATCAATTCACACGAATTCAATATCTTACATATTGAAGAAAACAAACAGAAAAATACAAACTAATGAGACAATTAACTGTCCCAATCTTAGCAGTGAACTGTTGCTGTAACATTGTATACTAGTATACATGGAGGTTAAGTAATCTAACCCATACATCAATGAATATAACATGTGATGGATTCAACACCAAACAGAACAAGTAGAGATTCATCTTTATTAATCTAATCAAACTATTAACAATGCAGCTGTGAGAACTTTAAGCATTGAAATGGTCAGCTCAATGAAGGAGTTTGTTTCTCAGGGATCTGACCCTTGCAGACAGGTCTGTTCCAAGATCCATAAAAACGTTCTGGATTGTCTTGAATGTGTACCTCAGGTCTTTTGGGTACCTGAGGTTTAGAGCGTAGATCAGCCCAAACAGGTAAGCCAAAGCTGTTGGCAGGTCAGGGAGATCTTTTAGGACAATGGCTTCTTCTACAACCACAGCAACACTCAGGACACTCGCGGGAGCTGCAGTACCATCATCCTCCAGCACAGTGAGGATACCCACAATGACGCCCTTTGTCTGCTCCTCCTCTGGGTCAGTGGCCTTGTGATGACAGACAGGAAATGACCAACAAATGAATGTAAATATACTGCAAACATTCATTATTAAAATACTGTAACTCAGAAGAAGCTGCTAGTCTGAAATAATTGAATCAAATAGTTTTTCCAACTAGAATGCAATATTACCATATTAAACATTTCCATCCCATACCCCACAGCCAAACATGTAACCACCAAATGTAACAGACCAATTGGAAACGATTTGATCAAGTCATATCCAGCACAGTAAACTATGAAACTTTGGGCACTGAGACAGATGAAGAGAACAAGGAGGAAAGTGAAATGAACAGCCTGGAAAGAGTCTAGAAAGAGACAAAGGGGCAGTGAGGTAATGGTTGAAGTCAAACTAAAGTACAGCATCATTAATAAAGTATGATAACATATCTACAGTTTCTACTTTTAACAACTCACACGACAGTTTCTGAAGAGCTTCTCATGACTGTCATGAAGAAACAAGGGAAGGCCCTTCATGGCTGCAGTTTGGAGATGTGCTGTGATGTCAGATGTCTGAAACAGAAACAGTTAAATAAAAGATTACAAGATGTCACTGACATACAGTAAACTGAGAGGAAACAGCAGTCCTCTTCCTTATCCAGAAAATACCTGTTGAATAGAAGTCAAAGACTTACTCCTTTTAAAGGGTAACCAGCATTTGTCCACTTTGGGCCTATGGCAACTCACTGTCAGAGTATTTCCACTGAAGGTGATTTTTTGTGAAACTGACAGGCTAAGACTGTTATAGTCAGTGTGTGACAACATTATGGAAAGTATCCATACAAAGCCAGACCTTTTTTAGAGGAGAAAGATACCTTTTGTTCATCCAGAAAGAGCAACCGTATCGCTCTGTTGAACACCACCAGACTCCATCTACAGAAACAGTATTTTTATGTCTGGTCAACCACTACAAAAACTGCTTACTTTTGTTTGTGTTATCGTGTCAGTCCCTTAGGTAATGTACTAGTGGATTTAGTCTGAGGGTTTGACACTAACAGTATCATTTTACATGGGAACAATTGCTACAGAAATATTAGGGATGGAACAGTATTGTAAATATCGCGGTATTTCGGTATCAAAATTCGGTAACACTTTATATTAACTACACACTTTTAAGCATTAATTAAGCATTAGTTAATACTTAACTCATCATCTGTAAAGCATTGTTCATACATTAATACTCATTTATATATCATGTACAAACAGTTATAAATGTTTTATTATTGATGAATATGACTCTCTATAATGTGTTAACTAACTCTTTGTTCATACTTTATAAATAATGGATTCACCAAATACAAATGAGCTATTATGGTCATTATAAACTAGTTATAAACACATTTACAGGTTATGATTCTAACATTTAGTAAGGGTTAGTGAACATCTTATTACATAGCACATTATGATTAATCAAGGTAGTCACAAAGGACTTATAAGCTGTTTGTTCATTGTTTTGTGAGCTGATCTAAAGTGAGGACTTTTTATGCTTTACAAAGCATTCATTAATGAGATTTAAGACCAGCAGCACCTTAAAACACAGAATCCAAGTTATTGTTCAGTTTTGCATCTGCATTTTAACTTGTGTTTACAAATGGTTTTATACAGCCAGAGTTTAAATGTTACTGTGTCTTTTTATATATTTGATATGTCATATTTTATTTGAGTTTTTCCACTGTGAGCACTTTAAGTTTGAGAGATTTTCTTTTTCAGTTGCAGAGTATTTTAAGTTCATATGAAGAGTTATTTTGATAAACACGGTTTTATACAGAGATTGTTTCCCTTTAATAAATATAAGTTTAAGTCCATGTGTTGTGTCTGTTTCCTTATTCTGTTAAATCAATGATATATTTGTACATGATATATAAATGAGAATTAATGTATGAACAATGCTTTACAGATGATGAGTTAAGTATTAACTAATGCTTATTTAATGCTTAACTAATGCTTAAAAGTGTGTAGTTAATATAAAGTGTTACCCAAAATTCTCACAATAATACCGTGGCGTGTGACGGTATCAAACAGGGACTCGGAGTACTCCCGCTAGTGTAGTTTTTTTCTGGCGCCATTGAGTGGGCCGGTCTGAGAAGCAAACATCATCTCCCATGATCCCCTGCGCAGTGCAGGAAGAGATGACGGAAAGCACAGAGGGGGAGCAGAGCGGAAAACTTAAACTAGTGGAACCTCCTGCGAAGTTTAAACTGAAGTATAGACGCATTTTGGTTTTGCAGTAAACAAAAACGATCGAGCAGAAACATGACGGACATGCAAAAAAAACTGTTTACAGACACTGCCAGACCACGATCGTCTACGAGTCGGGGAATACAAGTAATATGAGAACACACCTGATGAATCATCCCCCTGCAGCCGTTTTCAGTGGTGGACAATGAGGGATTTAAAAGAGATTTTTTTATTTGCTTGTTACTTGAAACACTGGATGTGCCTGCACTGCTCATTGCACTTGAAAAGACCTGTTGGTAGTAGAGCTGTCAACCAATATTCTAAATTTGAATATTAAAAAAAAACCGGAGATTTGATTATGAAAATTAATATTCGACTGTGGAAAAAAAACACATCAGCGGCTGCTTTGAGAGTGTGTGCACTGCATGACAGGTCAGGGACAGGTCACAGGAGTCACACATGCACAGCTTGAAGCAGACTGCAGAGAGAAATCTTTCCTTCCCCGGATCCTCAGTGCGCTCTGAACGCGTCTTTTCCTCCACTGGGAACATAGTGAATAAAAAGAGATCTGGCCTCTTCACATGTGGACTGTCTTCTTCACATGTGGACTGTCTTCTTCACATGTGGACTGTCCTCTTCACATGTGGACTGTCTTCTTCACATGTGGACTGTCTGATCGGCACTGTCCTCTTCACATGTGGACTGTCTGATCGTCACTGGCCTCTTCACATGTGGACTGTCTGATCGGCTCTGGCTTCTTCACATGTGGACTGTCTGATCGGCTCTGGCCTCTTCACATGTGGACTGTCTGATCGGCTCTGGCTTCTTCACATGTGGACTGTCTGATCGGCTCTGGCCTCTTCACATGTGGACTGTCTGATCGGCACTGGCCTCTTCACATGTGGACTGTCTGATCGGCTCTGGCTTCTTCACATGTGGACTGTCTGATCGGCTCTGACCTCTTCACATGTGGACTGTCTGATCGGCTCTGGCCTCTTCACATGTGGACTGTCTGATCGGCTCTGGCTTCTTCACATGTGGACTGTCTGATCGGCTCTGGCCTCTTCACACGTGGACTGTCTGATCGGCTCTGGCTTCTTCACATGTGGACTGTCTGATCGGCTCTGGCCTCTTCACATGTGGACTGTCTGATCGGCTCTGGCTTCTTCACATGTGGACTGTCTGATCGGCTCTGGCCTCTTCACATGTGGACTGTCTGATCGGCACTGTCCTCTTCACATGTGGACTGTCTGATTGGCACTGGCCTCTTCACATGTGGACTGTCTTGTGTTTTTGACAAATAACCTGTCAGGCCTAAGACCCTGCATTGACAGTGGACTAAAAGCGCCCGACAATCAGTGACACTGGGATAAAATGCAGTTTTTCCTCTTTTTTTATACAAGCGCCAAGAATGTAAGTGGACTACTTTTCGTTTTTAACTTTAACTTCAATTAATGTGAATAATATTTGCTTCAATCACCGAATGAAGCCTGCCTATATTTGGGACAAGAGCCGGGACCTTTAATTGCTCGCACAAGTCTTGTTCAGCACCATAGACTGTTCAGCACTCACTCAGCGCACTGCGCACAGAGAGGGGAGGGGGGCGAGCGAGCGAGAGGTCTACGGTCTTAAAGGTGTTACGGTATAGACCATTAGGTCCTTTACTTGTTTTGTAATGTGTAGGTATGTTTTAGGCATGTTAGATCTTAAATAAAAATACATATACAAGTAGTTATGTCTCCTTGTATTAGTTTGTCCACCTGTTATTGACACAATGCACAAATATTGGAATGTCATTTTGGAGCAATTTTGACAGCCCTAGTTGGTAGTAATAAATGTGATTAGAACATTTGAGCATTATGTTTGTGTTCAATTACAGTAAGTGTGTTTATCCTTATCATTCCTGGCACTTCATTTTCCACACTATGACATTTTTTCCAAAGTCATCTTATTTTTTTGACAATACCGCAATAATACCGTACCGTGGCTTTAATACCGTGACGATACCGTACCGTGAGATTTTGATATCGTTGCATCCCTAATAAATATTGATTGCGGCAACCTTATCAAAATAAAATAAAATCTCATCATTCCTTCTTATGTCCTTAATTTACACAATAACAAAATGATTACATCCAAAATTCCCCTCTTCACCAAGTCTCTGAAGAAGTCCATTCATCTCTGGTGGAAAAGCTGTCTTCCTCGTCCGATAGAGTTGAAGAAGCCTTGGAGTGTGGTGATTAATGGCTGCTCTGAAGTTGTCTAGTAGGCTCTTGTTGGTGATGCCATGAAACTCTTCCCTGATCTGTTGAAAGATGGAAACAGTAAATTTAGATCCTCAATACAAAGTCAATACAATTTCAACACCATCTTTCAACATATTTCAGCTGTTCTCCATTATTATTTTAAAAAGACTTTCCCAGAAAAACAACATAATATAGTCTTTGTTCAGCTGCTTACCTCTGCCTCGCAAAACATAGCAGGCCACCGTTCCTGGACCTCTGACACCATAGGCTCCATCTCCACAATCTCCTTACGCCTCAAAGAGAAAGTAAGCTCCATCTTTTGTCTTATGAGTGCAACATTCTTATTCCTCTTCTTAAACTCCTCAACCAGAGCCAGTCTTTCATCCTCTAGTGATTCATCACTGTAGTTGTCTGGATGGTCTGGGACATGGTTAATCTCGCCTCGCTTTGCTCTCTTTAAAGAAGGCCCTGCACCATCATCTTCATGGCTCCGTTTCTTCCGGTTAATGCTAACCTCATTACAGCCTGCCTGACGTAGTTTGGACCTGTAATTGCCTAGTTTGTATTTTATACTCATTTTCCAACCATCAAACCCTGTTCCACCTCCTGGTTCTCAAAGGCAGGGGTGTGTACTGATGAGAGCAGAAGCAACAGACTCAATCTGGTCTTGATCAGGATAGGCTTTCACATCAAAAACTGCCTGAGCAATCTTGTCCAAAATGTCCATCTTCATGTCTCTTGTAATGTTGATGCCTTTCTTGCTTTTTTCATATTCTTCATTGCCTTTGCGTAACTTTAACTCCACATCATAAGAGAAGGATGGAATGGGAAAGGGTAAGAGCCACTCTGATACACTTCGCAGATAGTTCTTGATAAAAAATGAGGGACTCTGAGGTGACTCTCTGGTGGATAAACTGGCTGTGTCCAGGTAAGATCCAGAATCCACAGAGTCTGAATCTTGTTGACCAGGTGTGGGTAACTCCCAGAGAATGTGTAAGATGGCACGTTCAGGTGGCAACTCATGGATATCAATCAAATTACAGAGAGAATTGTTAAAGTCTGGCTCTCCATATTGGAGTGTGAAGTCGCCTTGAAGTTGAAGATTTTCCCGAAGAATGTTTTGCAACTGTTCAACTGATTCGGGTACTTCAGGAAGCACAACTTTTCGAGACACCCTTGGACAGATGTTCACCAGCAGCAATAATCCAGCCTATCAAAAGAGAGAAGAATAAAAGAGGACAGAAAAGTTAGACTGCAGAAGGAAAAAAAACAAGACAATTTTCATGTTCATAGTACATAGTACAATACAGAGTGAGTGAAATGATGCAGGCAGGCATGTACCTTTATGGTCCATGCTGCAAATAATTATGAATGTGCATTGAATGTTAGGATCTTGTTTGAATGGGAGTAAGGGTAAACAATCAGAGTTAGAGCAACAGAGAGTTTTGTCTATGCAGTGTGATCATTCACTTACCATTCTGTGTCACTTCAATGGAGCAGGCACACTTTCAGAGTCACCAGGACCTTCCCTCCCACTGTGTATGGAACCAATGGATGATGGTTGTTGAGAGCCTCAGGGTCAAAGATCTCAGTGTCTGCGGAGATGCTCTCTACAAGCTCAATGAGCTAAAATGTTCCAGGTACCAGGATGTGAGCTTTTTACCAACAAAGGCAATTTTTTCAGGGTTAACAACTATGGTCACATTTTTATCTGCAGTGTCCAGCAGACAGAATCATACCCTCTGCATATCGGGTCCCGTGCAAATAAATGTCTTTAGAAAGGGATACAGTTTCAAGATGTGGATACTTCCTCTTAATCTTGAAAAGACTTGGGCTATCAAACTGGCATGCCATCATCTGCTGGTGTCTTAAGGACAGTGTCAGAAGCACATTTTTAAAGTTCTGAACATCATGCATAGTTTTCTTGAAAAAACTATGTTTTGACTCAAACCTCATTGTCCATAATTCCACCAATGGACCAAAGCAGCGTACAAGGTGAGGATAATGTTCAGCAAAGTGGTGCTTTGGGCGCAAACTAACATCAGGAAAAATGTCTGTGAGCAGCCTTCTGTGATCAGTTAACTTGACCTCCAAGTAGTTCAATATTTCCTCTGAAAAAACAGGTGAGACAACAATTTCAACAATTTCTTTGAGGTCCATCAGTATCTCCCACGCAGGTTCTTGTTCCTGTATGCTCTTTCCAATCAAAAGAGGGAGGAATCGTAGAAGGGTCCAATTTTCATGGCCATTGCCACCTATACTGCTCTTTTGTAAACTTGCTTTTGAAGTTGTCTTTGGTTTATTCACCCTGTCTGAATATTTATAAGGAAATGAAGTAATTAGGCTATTCAGTCTGTCCAAAGTAATATAGCCTTTGCAATCAACTTCTTTAGACACAAAGACAGTTCTTCTGGAATAACACCTTCAAAGAAGTCGTGCAATATGTCTGGAGGAAATCCAGTGACTGGGTGAAAATATGACAGATGCTTACTTAGTGCACATTCACTTTTAACACCATACACATGTGTAACATTTTCATCATGAAGTTGTACCAGAAATGGATTGTGCTGTTCTTTGGACCTTAGCTGGAAATCAGAAATTGCAGTGGTTGCTATTTCACCTCGACTCGTCAAACAGAATCTACAGAAATGATTTACAATGAAACTCTAAGTTGTCTGCACAGACACAAAATACAAAACCTTTCACAAAGTTATCAAGAGCTGTAACATACACCCCTGTTTGCTCCAGTGACTTTAAATCTTTAATTAAAGGACTGAGAAACTTCTCATAACCAAACTGCTTAACATCACAAGTCTTTCCGAGGAGAGCTAAATGAATAGAATGTAAGGTGGAACGAAACTTTGAGGGTAAATTAAGAATCACCCAATAGACTGCAGTTATCTTGTGAATTTTCTTTGATGTGCCTAATGGATTACACAATTCAAAATAATCTGTATATAGCCCTAATGCAATGGAAAGCTCCTGTTCTTCAAAAAGTTTGTTGAGTTTAAAATTATGACCATCCTGAAAAGTCTTGTAATAACCAGGAGCACATTCTTCTCTGAACACAAGCTTTTCCAAAAACTCTGCTCGACTCAGTAAAAGCTCAATAACCTGATTCACAGAAACATAAACAAAGGCTTTTTTTGATGTTCTGTCATACAACAACTCAGTTGGCTCTATGATAGATAGATAGATCTTCATTTGTCCTTAATAAGGACATTTGTTGCCGTCTGTACAGGAATACATGTATGAACACAATAACCATTAAAGCCGCAAGCGGCGATGTGCGGGCCCTCGTTCAAGCACCGCCTGACGTGCGCGAGTCCCAGATGTGCACTACCGCCTGATGTAAGCCACAGCCTGATGTGCTGCAGGTGATGCTGTGCTGCCTAGGCTGAAACTGTGAGCATACTACTGCAGTTATCAGCATAGTGTACATTGCAGTACCGGCTGTCACCAGTAGGTGCTGCTGTGTCTTTAATTATGTTCTGAAGGATTGTTCATCACAGATCATTATAAAAAGAGTTGTGATCACAAGCATGTTAAAAACATGTTCTGAGAGTAAATACTCATTGTGTCCATTAGGTGGCGCTATTCAAATGACAAACATGTGTATATAGATGAGTTCAGGCTGGGCCCATGATGAAACATGTCAAATTTGAAAGAGATCGGGATTGTATGTAAATGTCAGTACAACGCATTTCCTGTGGGTGGCGCTATAGCTGTAGTAGACAAACGAGTCCATAGGTGTGTTGAGGGATGGACCCTGATCATGTTTATTTAACTTCAAACAGATTGAACACTGTATGAAGGAGTTATAAGTATTTCCTGTTTCGTGGCGAGACATCAGAGTTTGGGGCGTTGTCAGAGACACACCCTTTAGCGACAGGTCACAGTCTGACCTGTGATGCTTCATGAAGGTGCTCAGGCCATTTCTGAGCAAATCTGAGAAATAACTGTTTAAAACAGGAGAAGCATTTCATCACAAGGTAAGACATGTGACTTCCTGTTTCCAGTAGGGGGTCCTATAAGATATAGGTGAATATTTGCAAACAGATGCAATAAGCCCGGGACAGTTCTCATACATGTAATGTTTGGTCCTGATCTAAAATTGGATCTAAGAGATATAAAGTTTTTAATATCCTAAAAGATTTGGCACAGTGGCAAAAACAGTGAAAGCCCTGATTACTACTGCGCCCACAAAATCTTGTGGGGTATACCCCAAATTTTTGTACTTCCTGTATAGAAGATCCCCAACATATGTAAGTGGGATGACTTTGGGACAAATTTTGTTGAGTTTTGGTCCAGGTTGAGGCAGTCAAATTGGCCTTTGAAGCGGCGGAAGAATCCTATCATCCTTTTCATCAGTGCTTACTTTGTTATTGTCAGGGCTGCATTTGAAATATTACATCTTAAACTGTCATTGACCACACAAGATTAAATCAGAGAGAGAGAGAGAGAGAGAGAGAGAGAGAGAGAGAGAGATCGCTGTCAGAGACTAAACAGAGATATTAAAGTCAGATCTATCTGCACTGAGTGATGAATAAACAGAGTTATTATAGTAACATATATAGTGCAATAAATGATGAGAAATGCGTTGTCATTAGATCATTCTTTCCTTGTGTTTTTGTTTTATCTCTCAGTTCTTCATTCATGTTTCAGACACAGCTGTGTTGCTGTTAATTTTGATTATGTGTTAAACTTCTTCATATTTTTCCAATATCAGTCATCTGAGTATGAATGAAAAATGTCGTTGGTGGACTGCCCGTGTCTGTGGTTGGTCACATGTTGCCTTCTGCACATGATTCATGTGAACGTGTTCATGGTTACTCTAGATCAGGGGTGTCAAACTCAAATACACAGAGGGCCAAAGTAAAAAAAATCAGTGCAAGTCAAGGGCCGGACTGGTTTAATGTTTATTGCTAAACCTATTGAAATAAACGTATTGCACATATTGAACATTGAACTAGCAAAGCTTAAGTTATTGCTTAAACAAATTAAAAAAATGAAAAATATGTTGCATTTATTTCTTATTGCTCAATATGCAGCTCATCTAATGAACGAGCTTTACTATTTTCTTATGAAAACATTTTTCTACAGGCCAACAACATTAGCAAAAAATATTCTGCAAAGAAAAACCAAAAATGCTCTGTGGTGGTGAGAAAAAGTGCAAAAAGGAAACATATTTAAGCTCAGTCTGCTGCTCTGTCTAAGCCAGATACTCAGCATCTCATCTTGGATGCAAGTTCATCAATGTTTGGGGTCAGGCTCTGAGCTGAGGAAATCCTCAGGATTGAGTGAAGGTGTTCATCAGTAAGACGACTCCTGTGAGATGTTTTGTTTAACTTCATCAAAGAGAACAGTTGTTCACACAGGTAGTTTGGCAGCACGGAGAATGGCTCAAGTTTTCTTGCAGCATCTGCGTCTCCCACAGACGCAGCTTGGTTTTAAAAGCCCTCACTGCAGCGTACATGTCTGTGATCACACGGCCCCGCCCCTGAAGCTGCAGGTTGAGCGCGTTGAGATGGCTCGTGATGTCACACAGAAACGCCACTTCACACAGAAACTTTGTATCGTGGAGCTCTGTTGTGTCTTTCCCTTTGCTCTCCAAGAACTGACAGATCTCCTCACGCCACTCGAAACACCTTTTCAGCACTTTTCCTTGGCTCAGCCATCGCACCTCTGTGTGATGGGGCAAGTCACCATATTCCACCTCTGTGTGATGGGGCAAGTCACCATATTCCACCTTTGTGTGATGAGGCAAGTCACCATATTCCACCTCTGTGTGATGAGGCAAGTCACCATATTCCACCTCTGTGTGATGAGGCAAGTCACCATATTCCACCTCTGTGTGATGGGGCAAGTCACCATATTCCACCTCTGTGTGATGAGGCAAGTCACCATATTCCACCTCTGTGTGATGAGGCAAGTCACCATATTCCACCTCTGTGTGATGGGGCAAGTCACCATATTCCACCTCTGTGTGATGAGGCAAGTCACCATATTCCACCTCTGTGTGATGAGGCAAGTCACCATATTCCACCTCTGTGTGATGGGGCAAGTCACCATATTCCACCTCTGTGTGATGGGGCAAGTCACCATATTCCACCTCTGTGTGATGGGGCAAGTCACCATATTCCACCTCTGTGTGATGGGGCAAGTCACCATATTCCACCTCTGTGTGATGAGGCAAGTCACCATATTCCACCTCTGTGTGATGAGGCAAGTCACCATATTCCACCTCTGTGTGATGAGGCAAGTCACCATATTCCACCTCTTTGTGATGGGGCAAGTCACCATATTCCACCTCTGTGTGATGAGGCAAGTCACCATATTCCACCTCTGTGTGATGAGGCAAGTCACCATATTCCACCTCTGTGTGATGAGGCAAGTCACCATATTCCACCTCTGTGTGATGAGGCAAGTCACCATATTCCACCTCTGTGTGATGAGGCAAGTCACCATATTCCACCTCTGTGTGATGAGGCAAGTCACCATATTCCACCTCTGTGTGATGAGGGCAAGTCACCATATTCCACCTCTGTGTGATGAGGCAAGTCACCATATTCCACCTCTGTGTGATGAGGCAAGTCACCATATTCCACCTCTGTGTGATGAGGCAAGTCACCATATTCCACCTCTGTGTGATGAGGCAAGTCACCATATTCCACCTCTGTGTGATGAGGCAAGTCACCATATTCCACCTCTGTGTGATGAGGCAAGTCACCATATTCCACCTCTGTGTGATGAGGCAAGTCACCATATTCCACCTCTGTGTGATGGGGCAAGTCACCATATTCCACCTCTGTGTGATGAGGCAAGTCATCATATTCCACCTCTGTGTGATGAGGCAAGTCACCATATTCCACCTCTGTGTGATGAGGCAAGTCACCATATTCCACCTCTGTGTGATGGGGCAAGTCACCATATTCCACCTCTGTGTGATGAGGCAAGTCACCATATTCCACCTCTGTGTGATGAGGCAAGTCACCATATTCCACCTCTGTGTGATGAGGCAAGTCACCATATTCCACCTCTGTGTGATGAGGCAAGTCACCATATTCCACCTCTGTGTGATGGGGCAAGTCACCATATTCCACCTCTGTGTGATGGGGCAAGTCACCATATTCCACCTCTGTGTGATGGGGCAAGTCACCATATTCCACCTCTGTGTGATGAGGCAAGTCACCATATTCCACCTCTGTGTGATGAGGCAAGTCACCATATTCCACCTCTGTGTGATGAGGCAAGTCACCATATTCCACCTCTGTGTGATGGGGCAAGTCACCATATTCCACCTCTGTGTGATGAGGCAAGTCACCATATTCCACCTCTGTGTGATGGGGCAAGTCACCATATTCCACCTCTTTGTGATGAGGCAAGTCACCATATTCCACCTCTTTGTGATGAGGCAAGTCACCATATTCCACCTCTGTGTGATGAGGCAAGTCACCATATTCCACCTCTTTGTGATGAGGCAAGTCACCATATTCCACCTCTGTGTGATGGGGCAAGTCACCATATTCCACCTCTGTGTGATGAGGCAAGTCACCATATTCCACCTCTTTGTGATGAGGCAAGTCACCATATTCCACCTCTTTGTGATGAGGCAAGTCACCATATTCCACCTCTGTGTGATGAGGCAAGTCACCATATCCCACCTCTTTGTGATGAGGCAAGTCACCATATTCCACCTCTTTGTGATGAGGCAAGTCACCATATTCCACCTCTGTGTGATGAGGCAAGTCACCATATTCCACCTCTTTGTGATGAGGCAAGTCACCATATTCCACCTCTTTGCGATGAGGCAAGTCACCATATTCCACCTCTGTGTGATGAGGCAAGTCACCATATTCCACCTCTGTGTGATGAGGCAAGTCACCATATTCCACCTCTGTGCGATGGGGCAAGTCACCATATTCCACCTCTGTTTGATGGGGCAAGTCACCATATTCCACCTCTTTGTGATGAGGCAAGTCACCATATTCCACCTCTGTGTGATGAGGCAAGTCACCATATTCCACCTCTGTGTGATGAGGCAAGTCACCATATTCCACCTCTGTGTGATGAGGCAAGTCACCATATTCCACCTCTTTGTGATGGGGCAAGTCACCATATTCCACCTCTGTGTGATGAGGCAAGTCACCATATTCCACCTCTTTGTGATGGGGCAAGTCACCATATTCCACCTCTGTGTGATGAGGCAAGTCACCATATTCCACCTCTGTTTGATGGGGCAAGTCACCATATTCCACCTCTGTGTGATGAGGCAAGTCACCATATTCCACCTCTGTGTGATGAGGCAAGTCACCATATTCCACCTCTTTGTGATGGGGCAAGTCACCATATTCCACCTCTGTTTGATGGGGCAAGTCACCATATTCCACCTCTGTGTGATGAGGCAAGTCACCATATTCCACCTCTGTGTGATGAGGCAAGTCACCATATTCCACCTCTGTTTGATGGGGCAAGTCACCATATTCCACCTCTTTGTGATGGGGCAAGCCACCATATTCCACCTCTGTGTGATGAGGCAAGTCACCATATTCCACCTCTGTGTGATGAGGCAAGTCACCATATTCCACTTCTATGTGATGAGGCAAGTCACCATATTCCACCTCTGTGTGATGAGGCAAGTCACCATATTCCACCTCTTTGTGATGAGGCAAGTCACCATATTCCACCTCTGTGTGATGGGGCAAGCCACCATATTCCACCTCTGTGTGATGAGGCAAGTCACCATATTCCACCTCTTTGTGATGGGGCAAGTCACCATATTCCACCTCTGTTTGATGGGGCAAGTCACCATATTCCACCTCTGTTTGATGGGGCAAGTCACCATATTCCACCTCTTTGTGATGAGGCAAGTCACCATATTCCACCTCTGTGTGATGAGGCAAGTCACCATATTCCACCTCTGTTTGATGGGGCAAGTCACCATATTCCACCTCTGTGTGATGAGGCAAGTCACCATATTCCACATCTGTGTGATGAGGCAAGTCACCATATTCCACCTCTGTGTGATGGGGCAAGCCACCATATTCCACCTCTGTTTGATGGGGCAAGTCACCATATTCCACCTCTTTGTGATGGGGCAAGCCACCATATTCCACCTCTGTGTGATGAGGCAAGTCACCATATTCCACCTCTTTGTGATGGGGCAAGTCACCATATTCCACCTCTGTGTGATGAGGCAAGTCACCATATTCCACTTCTATGTGATGAGGCAAGTCACCATATTCCACCTCTGTGTGATGAGGCAAGTCACCATATTCCACCTCTTTGTGATGAGGCAAGCCACCATATTCCACCTCTGTGTGATGAGGCAAGTCACCATATTCCACCTCTTTGTGATGGGGCAAGTCACCATATTCCACCTCTGTGTGATGAGGCAAGTCACCATATTCCACTTCTAGTGTGATGAGGCAAGTCACCATATTCCACCTCTGTGTGATGAGGCAAGTCACCATATTCCACCTCTGTGTGATGAGGCAAGTCACCATATTCCACCTCTGTGTGATGGGGCAAGTCACCATATTCCACCTCTGTGTGATGAGGCAAGTCACCATATTCCACCTCTGTGTGATGGGGCAAGTCACCATATTCCACCTCTGTGTGATGGGGCAAGTCACCATATTCCACCTCTGTGTGATGAGGCAAGTCACCATATTCCACCTCTGTGTGATGAGGCAAGTCACCATATTCCACCTCTGTGTGATGGGGCAAGTCACCATATTCCACCTCTGTGTGATGAGGCAAGTCACCATATTCCACCTCTGTGTGATGGGGCAAGTCACCATATTCCACCTCTGTGTGATGAGGCAAGTCACCATATTCCACCTCTGTTTGATGGGGCAAGTCACCATATTCCACCTCTTTGTGATGGGGCAAGTCACCATATTCCACCTCTGTGTGATGAGGCAAGTCACCATATTCCACCTCTGTGTGATGGGGCAAGTCACCATATTCCACCTCTGTGTGATGAGGCAAGTCACCATATTCCACCTCTGTGTGATGAGGCAAGTCACCATATTCCACCTCTGTGTGATGAGGCAAGTCACCATATTCCACCTCTTTGTGATGAGGCAAGTCACCATATTCCACCTCTGTGTGATGGGGCAAGTCACCATATTCCACCTCTGTGTGATGGAGCAAGTCACCATATTCCACCTCTTTGTGATGGGGCAAGTCACCATATTCCACCTCTTTGTGATGAGGCAAGTCACCATATTCTGAACCCAACTCCTCCAGAAAAGACTTGAACTGGCGCTGATTTAAACCTTTGGCTCTTATGAAGTTAACTGCTCGTGTTATGGTGCTCATCACATGGTCCATTTTCAAGGCTTTGCCACACAGTGATTCCTGATGTATGATGCAGTGATAACCTGTCAGCTCACCTGCGCTGTTTTCCTCCCGCATCTTCTCCCGGTTCTGCCCACTAATCCACTGTTTTGCCTGCACTTCGCGGGCGCTCCATCCGTCGTCAGTCCCACAGGTTTATCCTAAGGCAGCCTCGTTTCATGTACACATCTGGATACCTCTTCATAGAGATCTTTCCCCGTATTTGTGCCATGCATTGATCTTAATCCCAAAAGTTCCTCTGTTACGCACAGGCATGTTCCTCTGTTAGATAATTACGCCGCGGGCCGGACTTGGCCCGCGGGCCTTGAATTTGACACATATGCTCTAGATTGACTCAGCTCGTGATAACCAGCTTCATGTGACAGTTTAGTGCGGTCTCCTTTGTAAGGTTCAGTGAAGCCAGATCAGGAAAATCTGCCTGGGATATGTTGAATTTGCCTCGTAGTATGTGCCTCAGGAATAGAGCAAAAACAGTAATAATTTGGTCATCTTTCATAGCCAAACTTTGCCAAACTCAATTTAGGAGCAGAGTGTAAGGATATCGTTGCATACTGGAGTGTGTGTTAAAACATTTCTGTTGTCTCAGATGAACAGCTGGATTGCGCACAGAGCGCATGTTGGAGAAGATACGATATTACCACACCCAGGGACACTTGTGTACTAGAGAAAAAAACATGTTAAGACAAAATATACATTTCAAACGCTACAAAGCAAAGCCAAATATGGCTGAAATAATGTTTTATTTTCATTTATTTATTATTAGTTGAAGTAATGTCTGCAGATTTTTGTTAATTTTTGGAACAACGTCATCACGTGTACGTGCAAACGCTTGTGGGTAAATGTATTCTGCGCGGTCATCACGTTCACCATGTTGAGAGAACGTGAAGGAGTGGTGAGGAGCATAACGATGTTACAAATGTGACTTAAGTTTATGATGTTAATGATGTCTAATATTCTAAATAAATCAACGCTGCGTCGAAGTCTTCATCGACGTCTTTATGTAAAATGGACTGCATGTTATATTTAAGAAGGACTATTAACAAGCTAGCATAATGCTTTATTCCCACTCAAGTCATTTTGTATCGTGGAACAATTTGAATTGATAAGTAAAGATAAGTGTGCCCTCTAGGCATTAAGTGTTTTTTCTTTTTGAAGCTTAATAAAGAATTTGTACCGTTTGGCTTGAATTCACCAGATGCCACGTGGGACTTTGAAACGATAGCAAAGCCGAAAATACACGTTACTTTAAAAGTGCATTTCAAAATGTCTACTAAACATGTCATGATGTTAAATTATATAATGGATTTTTTTTTTTAAGAAGAAAGAGATTAAGAAAGTAAGAAGATGGGAAATACAGGAATTGTATTTGTGTTTTAGAGGCATTAAGTCAAGTAATAGTTAAAGTTTTAATTTGTGTTACTTTTACATGTGTGGTGTGCAGTATTTAAAACACCAAAGGCAATATTCTGTGTAGCAGTTGATTGTTTCTTCTGATTTGTAGTTTCATTTATTTTTCAGAAAATGGAACAATCTCCAGAAAAAATCCCCAAAAGTTCTGACCCTGAGGAGGCAGAGCTGAGGAGAAACTGCCAGTTATTCTGTGTAAGACTGGTGGTGAAAGGATTGACATGTATAGATTGAAATGTGAAAAAATTGTTGTGAGGGATCATTTTTAATCTATTTGTATTTTGAATCATTTATACATTTTATTATTGAAGATACATCTTAAACGTTACAGCTGTTACAACATAAGTAGGTATTAAATGTATAATGGGTATTTGATTTAAGTACTTTTCTGTGATTGATTTTTTTTTTGAAGTATTTACTGATGTATTATTTTGTTGTTATTTCAGTACCAGTGCTTGGATGAGGCCATTCCGAGGCCTGTTTTATATGAGAAGGCCTTGGAATGGTCTCAGCAGGCAGTCGTGGACCTGCTGAGAGCCCGCAGGCAGAGGAGGGCAGCAGAGGCCAAAATCATTGAGAGGGAGCTCCTGGTATCAAAACTAAAGAGGGACCTGGCCTCCTCTAAGGAACAGATAGAGAGCCTGACGGCCAATTTGGCCATGATGGGAGATGGTGAGTAATTGTTTGAGCTTATTTTCTTGGGTCATGAGAATAAGGATGTGATATAACAATAATAATGAAGAGGTCATCACATAGTCTTTTTCTTGAAACATGATAAATAAAAAGTGAGTACAAGTAGTGCTTTGGAATAACATGTCAGGTGTTTTTTCTTTTTAAATCAGTATACATTTTGAGCATTACAGTGATGTATTTGATCCAGTAGTTGAAGTAAGTGTTCACATACAGTGGCTATCATTTTTTCACTGTGGTTGCTGGTTTGAGTTTTGGCCATGACCATTTGTTACATGTTTTCCCCTGCTTTGTAATATCTTGAATGTCTTGCAAATGTAAACTTTTATCAACATTTTTAGATAAATGGTTTTCATATTAACATGTCAATATTAACAGTTAATTTTCAATTATTGTGACATTCTGGGTATTGGTCCTCCTTCAAAGAAAAAAAATGATGAATGTGTTTTAAAATATTGTTTAAAGTTGTCCATTTAGAGAGTGTATTGATTTATTTTTGAATAGTGTATTGACAGTTGCAAATCTGCTTTTAGTAGGGCATCACTTTAGAGTCCACTGGTATTAGTAAAAGATATTAAACTGAATTAGAGTAAAGTAAGTGTTTACAAATTCAAAATCTTGATATTGAAATGGATATAATGATAACAAGAAAAGAGTTAAGTATAAATTTGAATAAGTTTATGTTTTTCTTTTTGATAGGAGTATCGTGATTTTCTTGCTGTATTAGGTCCTAGTGTGTGATAGATTGATTATGAATGAATGTGCATTGAAAATATTTATGTTTTTGTGTTTTCAGACTTTGACCTAGAGTCAGAACCGGTGGAGCAGGTGGAGCAGGAGGAGCAGGTGGAGCAGGTGGAGCAGGTGGAGCAGGTGGAGCAGGAGGAGCAGGTGGAGCAGGTGGAGCAGGTGGAGCAGGCAGAGGAAATTATGGAGGCAGAGTGATTGTTTTTTTTTGTTTTTTTTCAAGGGATTGTTGTTTTTGTTAATCGACTGTTTTGTTTGTTTTTTGTTAAAAGGTTTTTTTTTGTTTGTCTATTTAAATTATTACGTTAAATTTACAATAAAAAGTGTTAATTCTATGTTGGTTGTATGTCCTTTTTCATTTTAAAGGAATTGTAATGTACATTATTCAAATTGAAGGGTGAGAGTAGGTCATATTTGCCAACATTTAAGGTAGAAAATATTGGAGTGTTGAGCATGGAAGTAAATCACTTACATCAGATTTTACATTTTTTAAGCCTTTGAATAATGAAATTATGTTTCTGAATTTTTTTATGCATTGAAATTATGTATCAGAATTTTTGAGAGGGGCCCAGCAGTAGACCTCCACTCTCAGCCTGTTAATGGCTACTCCAACTTTAAGCTGAAGCTACCCTTCATCGTAGGACGGAAGTGATGTACATCTAATCCTCCTTTGCGGTGCCATCCGTCTGACAGGCTCCTCCACCTACAGTTCCTCCTCCTCTATCCTCGGACAGAAACCATTGGTTTTTTAATTCTCATTTGAACAGGGTACAGCACTATTTGAATGATAAGGGAATGCATAGAACATTCACAATAATTGCACATGATAAAATATGCCTTCCTGTCATAAAACAAGATTGACTGTTTAGATATAGCATAAGATAAATTAGCTTTGAACTTTATTAAGCTTCATGTTAATCACCATCATATAAAAAATAACTGATGTATTTTGATCGAGCAGAGACACACCCTTCAACGACAGGTCACAGTCTGAGAGCTATACACCATAAAGTAAGACGTGACTTCCTGTGGCCAGTAGGGGGCGCTATAACATATAGGTGAATATTTGCATATAGAGATGTTCAGGCTGGGGCACTTGTGCAAAAAAACCTCACTCTGCCACACCCACAGCCATTGACTTAGGAAGATTTCTTTGACAAATGTTCATCTCCAATGAGACTACTTTATGCTGAGCGATGAAGGAGTTGATTGGAGAAAAACTCTAGGACATGTAATTTTCTGACACTATTCATATGAGCAAATGTTTATAGAGATGAGTTAATGCAGGAACGGGGATAGACATGTTTAATTTCTGTTTTGTGTTATTATCATTATTATTATTATTATTATATGTTTTAATAATTATTATTTTTATAGTGGCACAAATGCATATATCATTGTACATTAATGAAACCACAGCGTACACAATACTGTATTTCATGCCCTAATTTCATATTATATGATAATACTAATCACACTTTTGTCATTTTGTCAATAAGTCCAATTCTTTTCAGAAATAAAAGGTATCATTTTATTTCGGGTGTTTTATTTTGACATTTTCCTCTTCAAGTTTCGAGTTTCCTGTTTCTGTTTCCTCTCAGGAGCTTCACCAAATGAATGTCTGTGTAACAGACTTCAGGTGAGGGAGCCTATCAGCTTGCTCGTTTTATTTTGCTGCGTGAGCAGCGCCGGTATATAAAACAGCGTCACGTCTCTGACCGGTCATCCTTTACAGGACCTACAGCTGCGTGTTTCAGAGCGAGCCTGATGGTGCGTTCACACCAAACGCGATTTTGTCGCGTCGCGCGAGCAACTCCCATGGAAAGTCAATGTGTAGACGCAAATTTGCGCCGGGCAACGCGTTTGAAGCGATACGCGACTAGATTGATGCGAATTTCGCGTCTATCGCGTCTTCGCGCGAGTTCAAAATATTCAACTACAGCAACAAATTCGCGTGACGCTGTGGCGCGATGGCCAACCAGCATCGGGAGGAGACGCTGACGAGGATTACGTCGTAAAGAGGGACTGGACTTCTTTGGAAAGTCTGCTTGTCAACTCGGTCTGTTGACGTGCAGGACTCGAGCCATGGAGCAGGAACTATATGAAAGTCATTAAAACGCTGGAATATCTGGTAAGCTCTGCTGATTTGTGTGTGCTACTTATTTCTAGAGATGGATTTTACCATTGTGAGTTAATGTAACCACAGTTTGCACAAGGGGCTCTGGCTAACGGTGTATTCATTGGCTTACTATCAGTCATCTACTGTGTGTTTTACCAGAGGAATCACTATCAGTCATCTACTGTGTGTTTTACCAGAGGAATCACTATCAGTCATCTACTGTGTGTTTTACCAGAGGAATCACTATCAGTCATCTACTGTGTGTTTTACCAGAGGAATCACTATCAGTCATCTACTGTGTGTTTTACCAGAGGAATCACTATCAGTCATCTACTGTGTGTTTTACCAGAGGAATCACTATCAGTCATCTACTGTGTGTTTTACCAGAGGAATCACTATCAGTCATCTACTGTGTGTTTTACCAGAGGAATCACTATCAGTCATCTACTGTGTGTTTTACCAGAGGAATCACGCCGAATGAAAGGGGAAAGTCTCCGGGACACGTACATGTGGGAGAGAGGGAGATGGAGCCAGAGGAAGAGTCTGCAGCTGGTCGGATAAATAACGTGACGCCCGTCTCTTCCGCATCCCTCCGCAGACAGAGAGAGGCGAGCGGTGAAGCTAGGAGAGAGGAAGGCCGCCGATGACAGACCAGGACCAGGGGAAGAACGGACCCCTTGGGACAGAGCAGGACGAGCCGAGGACCAGAGAACAGATACAGAAAGAGGGGGGGCATCTGGAACCTCACTGTCTATCACAGGTAAGTTTACAGGTGAGGAGTCAAACTTAAAAGCTGCAAACTGGAGTAGAAAATATTAGTTTTTATGAATGGATAGCTCATTGTTTTTCACATTTCTTCACTTTCTATGACTGCATGATAAATGAACTTGAATTAAAGGAACAGTCAAATAAGAGCATGTTCACATCTTCATGCTCACATTCTTTAAAGAGCCATTGCATCAATGTGCTCCCTGGGATACATCAGTATTTCTGGTAAAGTCTGGGATGACTTTGTATATAAGAGCATGCTGAAGTCCATGTTAAAGGGAAACACAAATGCTGGATGATATCATGGCTGTATGATGAAGTATAAAATAACTTTTTCATGTAGTAGAATATACTAATTGAACTGTCCTAATTTCTACATTGTAATTTTGAGTTTCAGTGGGAACAATATTTAATCAAGTAAAATTATATATGTTTACATATTTTATTCATGTATTTAAATTAATTGTGTGGTAAGCGTACATTTTATTACGGATTTACTCATATCATCTAAACGATTTTTTGTCCCTGCACAAAACACAAAATACTGAGTCAATTTTACTGTAATTTTTTAGAGCGCATTTGAATGAGCGCATGCGCCTTTGGACAAGACTAAGTGCCGCTTACAGAGACGTCCGTTGGTACACAACTTTACTGCATCTCTGGGATTTCACAGGTAAGTTACAGCTTTACTAATGAAGAGTCTTGGATTCACATCAGTTCATATGAGTTTTTAAAATTTACTTGAAGCAATATACTATTAATATACTATCTATGAATGTTTCTCAGCGTCTTTGTCAGGGTTTTTAACAGTTTTAAACTACACCAACTACACCACTACATCATTGTATTATCGTAATCGTAGATTTAAGCACATGAACTCAGTTGTGTCAATACGACTGCATGATTTCTCTACTTAAACTTATCAGCGTCTGTACCTTGTGTGACAAGTTGGGACAAGACGGGACAAGTTGGGACAAGGCCGACCAAGCAAGGAGAGCTGGGCAGGCGGAGTGACGGACGCTGCAAGTCAGGCAAGTAGAAATACTGATATAATGAATGATAAGAACTACTTTTGTAATTTTTGTATCCATTCTTCACTGTGAAATGTATGAAACTGTCTTAATGTTATGAGGAGTGAAAGTAACAAACATTAAATGATAAAAGGAGGTGATGAAATGCAAATTTAAAGATAAAGTGATCAATTATAACGTGATTTGATTACTTTGAGGTCGATTCGGTAAAAATACACATCATTTGCTGAAAACAGCCATGTTTATGAATCTAAGTATCCTCTAACACAAACGCATTGTGAACTGAAGTAACACAAAGGGATATAAAAGCAGAGGTAATGAAAATGAATGTGCATTGAAGTATTAAGCAATTGAAATGCATGTGAATTAAAAAATCAAGCTGTGATAACTGTGAATTGAAAACAAAAAATATTATTTGCTAAGTGATGAGATAAACACCATTGAACAACCATGGTGAACCACAAGTGTCTGTTGCATGCAATAATCCAAGACACCTATTGTTCAAACAGGCAACTTTTTGATTTTGTTCTTTTTTTCTAAATGCCATAGTCACAATACTTGCATGTTTTTAAATAATAAGTGTCTTTTAGGTGTAATGAATAGTGATTATCTGATTACTTTGCAATTAACCATTATCTTTATTTTCCTGTGTTATCACTGCTTAATCTCTTAATTCAAAGCACATTTTATCAAATTGACATAAAAGTTACCAAATCACCTTATAATTTATCCCTTCATTTTTACATTCACATAGATTTTTATGACTCCTTTTTTATAGTTAACGTGCATTTTAATCACCACTGGTTTCATTGTTTAAGTTTTGTTACTTTCTTTCCTCAAAAAAAGTTTTAGACCATTGTTTTAATATCTGTCATTATGTCTGCTCATTTACAGGGTGACCCTTCTCTTAGGAGCCAATACAGTGGACAGTTGAGGTCTAGGGAAGAGGACAGAGACAGTTTCAGCGCTGGTGTCATCAGAGAGAAACAGTAGGCTTTGTGTTATGAGATGGTCATGCAAAAATTGAAACTTTAGGTCATTTAAATGCATAGATCTTTTAAAACATTATAGATTGAAACATCTACACACTGGTCAGGGCCAGTCACTACCCTGCTTGTACTCAGATTGTCCTTGTACATTTAAAGGGTGGGGTGCACTTCGTACACATTTGTCTAGAGATCATTATCAAACTGAAAAGGTAGGGCAAATTGGTTCATTTTTATGTCTTGTATGTAATTTGTGTAGTTTTCATACAGAGAGGCAATACTTTGAACACCTTTGTGCTCATCTAATAATGCAGTGTTTTATCATGCATTGTAATTAAGTATCTGATATTACATTTTACTGCGCACAACATAATATCAAATACTTTTAGGACTTTTACTAGACTACTGTATTAATGGATGATTTTCACAATACTTTTTCTTCACCAAAGTTATATTTTACCACAATATATTTTCAACTGAATAGTCTACATTTTTCTTGTGAATTTTATACAGGAGGACAGCCGCAGTGATGCCGCTCAACACATTGTCAAGGTCCTTGTCGTCCATGGTACTGACCGAGAGGAGCCAGTAGATGTTTCCATTCTTCTGGATGGAAAGGAGATACTGTCAGGATGCAGCAATACTGCTAAGGCTTGCACATTGCTCATGGGATTTATTTATGCCCTCAATCTCGCCTACCCCCCTACTCTGCGCTATACTTTTGAGGTGTTTCAAAAACTTTTCCTGGAACTGGACGGGATGAAACTGTCACCAAAAGTACATGCTTTAAAGTTGAAGCTGCTGTCTTAAATGCTATACGCAAGATCTACTGCGCAGTCCTTGCTGCTGTCCCACTCAAACTCACTTAATCTTGCAAATGACTGGAACAATAACTTGCACAGACACTGTCGGCTCCATTGGACCTTCGACTCACACCCAGCAAGTTGTCTTTCAATGGATCTTTTACTGTTCAGCCACATAGATACGCAGAGGACATTTTAACTCTCTAAAAGTCTGTTATTTAAAGTTACAAAATGTGGCCAGAACATGTTGACTTCAAAAGCTGAAAATGTAGTGTTAAATACTTCAATGCAAAACAATCACAGAGGAATAATGAATAAGAATATTATGTGGGAAAGTAACTGTAATCTCTGTCTATAGAAACAATATTTTCCACTTGTCAAAAGTGGTAGTGTTATGCCTCAGTAATGATGTTCTGCTTACACCCATGTGGCACTTTAGCAGGTTGATATTGAGTTCAATTTGACCTTCTGTAGCAAACTACTTGTTAGGAGTTTTCTTAGCATGTCAATGTTCTTTATTCTTTGTAAATGTAGGCATCTGCTGTCATTCATGTTAATGAGGCAAAGAAAAAGTTCAAATTATATTTTTTGTCTTGTAAAGGTTAATACCTTTAGATGTTGAACAAACATTTTTATGGATCTAGGTTTTGATGATTCGTTTGTTGTATTTTCCTTGTTTCGATGTTCTTTAGGGTTTAATCGAACATTAATGTTTACATGCAAGTGTTAAAAATGTTGGTGGTCATTTCCACTTTTTTGACAGGTTAAACCCTTATGATAATTTGATGCACTAGGTATCAAAAAACATTTTGAGTTGCCAGTGGTGCACATTTTTTCCAGTCGAACAAGATGACCACTCTGTGGAGGTATACATTTGTTTTTTTATCGATGCCTATTGTCAGCATTTACAGATGCTGAGATTTCATTCCAATGTTGTCATGTTAAACTGTTCCTTTTGCAAGTGAATGGAGGGCTTATTCTACATTGCCATTGTTCCAAAGTAATGTGTTTACCCAAGGCACCTTTAAGGAATTGTTTCCTGGCAAATGTTTAAAAATAAATTATTGAATTATATTTTTGATATGTGATTATTAATATTATTTGGTACTATTTATCCAAACTTTGCAACATTTGCATAATTAAATTAGGTAATATAAATTCATCAACTTAGTTATTACAATTATCAAAATGGAAAAAACAACATAAAACCTACCTGATAATTTCATGGCTTTAAATACTGAAGATTTATAAAATGTACTTACATTTTTTATGTAGTTATTGTATATATATATATAAATAAATACAAATTAAAACATTGGTATTATTAAGTAACACTTACTTAATATCTTCATAAATGTTATGCTGAGTGGTAAGTATATTTTACTTGATACTGGTAAGTGAGTAATACTTGATATTAAAGCAGTAAAATTTACTCAAACATTCTGAGTGCAAATTGTTACGAGGATTTTATCAAGTAAATCTTAAGAGTTATTTCTATCAGTGTAGGCTGCCTCCCCTCACTTCCCACTCCCCTTTTAAATTCTCAATACATTTACATTTTCTTTTGACTGTTTTTGTCTCACTTCAGTTATTGAACCTGTGTTGCCTTTTATTTTTATTTTTTAAAGTGTTTGTTTATTTCCTGGGGTGAAATTCCCCAGGTGGCGTTGACGGATCAGTTACATTTTTCTTTCTTTCTTTTATGTCAAACTCTTAGTGCCCCCCCCCCTCCACCTTGCCACACCATTATTTAAGAATTTACAGTGGAATGCAACGCAGATTTAACTTTTACGTCAGTATTACCATTTTGAAATACTTCCAGTATTTTCCGGAGATGAATGGCAGGCAGTATGTCGACAATATCTTCCTTTGTAACATATTTCAGGTCTTCTATGGATTCCAATCCACAGCTTTTTATCTTGCATATTAATTCCTGTTGGATGTCTTTAGAAATGGTTGGCAAAGCTCTGAGGATGATAATCCTCAGCTCTTCATCCACTGCACTGATTGCACTACAATGAGGGGGAAGAATGGTGAAGAACTATTAGTGCCATGTCACAAATAATCTAGTAGGTCCCCCTGATTACCACAGTAGTAACAGCTCCTGATTGGTGTGAGGGAATCAACACCTACATCATGCAGACACAAAGCCATATGCTTTTCTGTGATGAAATATACTGCTGAATTATTGTGGCTCAGTATTGTGATAATCTTGCCAACCTCAAGTCCATCCTCACCCTTGCCAATAACAACATACATGTTTTTTTTTTGTATTTTGTTCCTTTTACAGCTGCTTCATGAGCAATCAGAATATTTGTGGATTGAAAATAATAACTTCTGACCGAATCCTTGATGCCATCATTGCAGTCCTCTTTAAAAAACTCAGTTGTTTTTTCTACAACGATTGTAGGTGGGAAAAGATTGCCAGTACCAAGATATGTTTGCAGAAGCTCATACTTGAGTACACATTTCTGAAGTTATGCAGTTTTATTGCACATTGTTTGAAGCATGTGTGCTTACTTTCAAACCTCAAAGTCCACAAACCAACAAGTGGCCCAAACTGAATGATGTGCTCAGGATAATGGCTCAAATGATGGATAATGGATAAAATGATGCTTTGGTTTTAGTTGATCATGGCGAAAGGCTTGTTTGTGAGAATGCAAATGTTCATCGATAAGGACTCTTAGATACCCTATCTGGCCAGTGGAAATGGCAGGTTCGCAAATAAACGCCACAATATGTCTTAGCTGTAAAACTAGTTGCCATATCTCATTTTCAGAGAGAGGTAACCTTCTCTCCAATCAATACAGGCAATAGTCTCAGGAACCACCAGTTCTGTACAGCATGGCCACTCAGTCTATCTCTTCCTGGGGTTACCTCACAGGGTTTGTGTTTTGTATTGTTACCTAGATATTTGAACTGATTGATTCTGTGATTCAGTTCAAGGTAAGTAAACTGTTTGTCAACAGTGAAAGACGGTGGACATACATAGCAAGATCCAAGGCAACAACACCTTCAAACAAATCCTGCCCAAGACAAGGAGGAAGCCCAGGCTGGCATACATGAAAGCAAGACAGGTTGTTGAACAATGAGTCCAATTTGATACCTCCACTATGAACTGTATCTTCACCAAGGTTCTGAACATGCTCTTTGTATGACTCTGGTGTGCGAGTGTTGCCTCTGGAGAGAGGATCTGCCTGAAAAGCATCTCTTTCAATTTCACAGTAGCGACAGAAGTACTTGCCACTGAAATTTTCCAGAAAGCCTCCAATGTTGTGCGAGCCCAGGTTGTCTCCAGCAATGCCTTGCAAAATCCCTTTGCATTTCTGTCCATTAGGTAAGACAACCCCATTGGTATCAAGGTCTTTTTAGTCAGAAAGATGTTTTAAATCTTTGAAACCCGTCCTCCACCCGTACAGCACAGCCTCCTTGTTCATGCTAACTGTTAGACAACTTTCTTTGTAAAGCGCTCCGCATTAATCCGCGGCTGGTTTCACAGTTTGAGTGATAAAATACTCACTGGGCACTAAAGCGCTTTAATTCCAGCGTCTCTTGGAAACGCAGAAATTCAAACTTTTGCTCCAGTCATAAGTAACTTCATTTTCAAAAGTTATCTTGCGTTACAAAGGCGCCCTGCTTCTTGCTGACCATTTCATTGACCATTACAGACAGACAGCCAATCGGCGCCATTTTTTTTCAGGATTGGGGTAATGGCAGCGGTTTTGAAGGATGTAGGGACAGTTCCAGTGGTGAGAGAGGAGTGGATGATGGCAGAGATGAGGGGGACCAGGGAGGGGAGGGAGCTTTAACAAGTTGTGTGGGGAGGGGGTCCAGTTGACAGGTGGATGGCTTGGATTTCTGGACGAGTTCTGTGATTTCAGAGAGAGTGGGGAGCTGGAAGGAGGAGAATAGTGTGTGGATGCGTGAAAGTCGGCTGAGATGCTGAGGTGGGGGTGAAAGCCAAGGTGCTGGTGGAGATTCTTGATTTTTGAGTTGAAGAAGGACATAATGGAGTTGCAGAAGGAGGTTGTGTACAAGTGAGCGGGGAGAGAGTCCTTGGGTTGGGTGATATTGTTAAGCAGAGAGAATAGTGACTTGGAGTTTCCATTATTTGCAGTGATTAAACTGGAGTAGTGGTGGGTTTTGGTGCTGGCGATGGAGTCCTTGTAACATTATATGTGGTTATTGTACAACCGAATCCAGGTCCTGTTTTGAATATTATTGATACACCCAATGATTTTAGGGGTAGATCTGGTCTTGGTATCATTCATTTAAATGTTCGAAGCCTGCTCCCAAAATTAGATTTAGTTAAAATCTGGATTCAGGCAACTGACACTGATATTCTGGTTCTGTCTGAAACATGGCTTAAGAAGGCTGTTTCAGATAGAGATATCTCCATTAAAGGATACAACGTCTTTCGTTGTGATCGTCCTAGGAAAGGTGGAGGCATCGCTATCTATATTAAAAACAAGTATCACGCCTCCATGTTATCCTCTGTGTCTCTCAGCAGGCAGTTCGAACTTCTTGCCCTGAAGCTTGAATTCTGTCAGGGCCAGTCTCTTACAGTCGTAGGATGCTACAGACCACCCTCAGCCTGCAATGAGGCATTTGCCTCCCTCTCCAAGTGTATCGATGGGTTAAATTCAAGTGAGCTACTCCTGGTTGGAGACCTGAATTGTGACTGGTTGACCCCATCATCAGACCTCGCTAAACCTAACACAATTAATTAATAGTCCGACTTGGCCAAACACTAAACAACCCACAAGATCCTCCCTTCTTGACCTAATATTAACAAATGCCCCCCATAAGTACACTGATATTGGCGTTTTTGCAAATGACTTGAGCGATCATTGTGCTATTGCAGCTATTAGAAGCACCAAACTCCCAAAGAGTAAGCCTCGACTGCTGGTCAAACGAGATTTGAAACATTTCCATGAGCAGGCTTTCCTGCACGATGTAGCTCGTTTTGATTGGACCAGAGTTTCTCTCTTTCATGATGTAGAGATGGCCTGGAACTACTTTTATGATGGATTGTTGGGCTTAATTGACAAACATGCTCCTTTTCGTAGATTCAGGGTGAAAGGAAGAAACAATCCTTGGTTTACCCCTGTGATCGGCAATCTTCTTAAAGAAAGGGATGACGCTTGGTCCAGGGCAAGAAAGTCTAAAACAGAGGGAG
The DNA here is from genome assembly GCF_009762535.1 of Notolabrus celidotus. Taxonomy (NCBI): domain Eukaryota; kingdom Metazoa; phylum Chordata; class Actinopteri; order Labriformes; family Labridae; genus Notolabrus; species Notolabrus celidotus. Next base: position 41,189,289 of record NC_048272.1, on the reverse strand, counting down.
ACAATCTCTCCTTTCGACAGCTGCGAAACAAGTGTACTTCCCTAATTAAGAGAGCCAAATCAGGTTATTATCTTTCTGAAACTACTAAAAATCGAAACGACCCAAAGAAGTTCTGGAAAGTTGTAAAGTCCTCTTCGGGTCATGTGTCCACCAGTGATCTTCCAGACTCCTTAGTTAAAGACTCTTGTACCCTGACTGATAAAACAGCCATGCTAAATTATTTCAATGAACACTTTACTACAGCAGGCTTCCTGTTTGATTCTTTGCACCCTGATATGACTAACAGTCAAACAGTCATTCAGGCATCTCCGGATATCAGTAGACCCAGTCATAGTCTTTTTCATTTTATGCCGGTGTCTTCCATCGAGGTCCAAAGAGCATTAAAGAAGTTGGACTCTAAGAAAGCAGCTGGTCCTGATAAACTCTGTCCGTTCTTTATCAAACTAGCTGCTGATTTTATTGCTGAGCCACTGTCGCAAATTTTCAATTTGAGTCTGGTTAGTACCGAGATCCCTAAAGTCTGGAAAGCTGCGTTTGTCGTTCCTGTTAAAGGGAGAAGACCCCTCAGATGTAAATAATTACAGGCCGATCTCAAAACTGTGTCCTGGCAAAGGTGTTTGAAAGGATAATCAGCGACCAGTTAAAGGACTTTCTAGACCTAAATAATATTTTATCCAAATATCAATCTGGTTTTAGAAAACAACACAGCACTATTACAGCAGCACTTAAGGTTTTAAACGATGTAACTGAGGCTCTTGACAGTAAAAAACACTGTATAGCTCTGTTTATTGATTTGTCAAAGGCATTTGACACAGTGAACCATGGGTTACTGATTAATGCCCTCCAATGCATTGGCATATCAAATGGTGCAGCATCCTGGTTTGCCAATTACCTGTCAAACAGAACACAGTGTGTACAGGTGGCTGGAGCCAGCTCTTCTTCCTCCTTAGAGCTCCTAAAGGGCGTGCCCCAAGGTTCCGTTTTAGGACCTATTTTATTCTCAATTTATGTAAATGACCTGTGTGATAACTTGTCAAATGCTTGGTATCACTTGTATGCTGATGATACCATTATTTACTGTTGTTCGTCATTAATTACTCAAGCTTTTGAGTTTTTACAGTCTGCCTTTGATGTTATTCAGTCTCGTCTGCTGAAACTAAAACTAGTCCTGAATGCAGACAAAACCAAACTGATGCTTTTTTCTACTTCAAATGAGTCCAAAGGAAACGTCCCCTCAATCGTAACCTCACAAGGGAAACCCATGGAACTTGTCGCTAATTACAAATACTTGGGTTTTATTTTCGATAGGGAGCTTTCATTTAAAAATCATATATCCAACCTGGTCTCCAAACTTAGGGTGAAACTAGGTTTCCTTTACAGGAATAAATCCTGTTTCTCCCTCAGAGAGAGGAAACTTTTAGTGTCTGCAACATTCTTGCCTCTTATTGATTATGGTGATGTCTTGTACTTGGGAGCCTCGGCTAAATGTTTGTTGTCTTTAAATAGTGTATATCACTGCGCGCTGAGGTTTGTCACGGGTTGCAAACGCCTCACTCACCACTGTGAGCTTTATGTCAGAGTCGACTGGCCATCCCTGAGTGTGCGCAGGCAAACACATTGGCTTCATCTAATTTACAAATGTCTACTTGGCTTGGTCCCAATGTATTTATGTGTTTATCTTCAGAGATCAGGAAGTCACTATGCCTTGCGCTCCTGCGACACTTTGCGGATGTGTGTTCCCCGTGTTCGGACAGAGTTTGGTAAGGGAGCGTTCAGTTTTGCTGCTCCTACTGCTTGGAATAAACTCCAGAAGGACTTGAATCTGTCGGATCTCATCTCTCTGGACACCTTTAAGTCTATCTTAAATGAAAGACAGACCCCAGAACAGTGCCTGTGTTTTTAAATGCTGTTTTGTAATCATAAACTGCACTTTACTTGAAAATAAGTTGCACTTTTAAATTATTATTGTTTGCTTCTACATACTGTCTGCATATATGTTCCATGTTGTTGAGTTGTGCCATTTATTCTGACGTGTGCTGCTGACCTCTTGGCCAGGTCGCCCTTGAAAATGAGGTCTTGATCTCAATGGGACTTATCTGGTTAAATAAAGGTTAAAAAAAAAAAAAAAAAATAGTAACAACAGCTCAACTCGTGTGTGTGTATTTGCATGTGGGTGGCTTCATATATTACAAGTTGTGAAAAATATCTATTTTTGGTCACAGTACCCCAAATATATCATAAAACTGTACAAGAAAGTGTTCCTACTTTGTATTAAGTCACTGCAACAAAAGCATTGATTAACAGGGCAAATATATTTATCTTTATAAAGTATGTATTAAAACCCTTACATAGTTTTATTAGTGTTAATATATTAACAGGTATTAAAAGGGCACTATGGAATTATTGGCATTGCTGTTCAAACAGAACATTTCTCAATCATCTAACATTAATTTATTTGGTTAAAACCCCCAGTGCACCAAAACACTACCATCTCACAATGCATGTTCTTGGGCTCCTGACTACTGCCACCTCCTTGGAGGTACTTGATGGATTGGTAGAAAGTACAGCAGTCATGTTTTCTAGTCCATCAAGTGGGGAAAATGTTGAAAAACATTTTCAAAACCTTCAGTTGTGGCTGCAGAGAGCTACCTTACCAGTGGAGGAGTCTGACAAGTCAGAAAAAAGCACTGAAGACTTAAAGGTAAATGCTTTTTGAGGTAGTGATAGTACAGTTATATTTGTATTTCTAATTATGCATAATAAAAATGAATGCAGCTATGATTTAGTGCATTGTATTTTAGAATAACTGCTCAGTGCATTAGTAAAGATAAAACACTTAATTTATTTGATATTACACCTTATTTATTTTGTTAATTACACTCACTGAAAATACTGACATGATCAGTGTCTAACGTGTTAAGTTTAAATCTGTTTGTCATTTTGGTTTGTTTTTTACATTCATAATATGATGTCAGAATTTGCAATATTATTGTTATTATCCATCATAGAGAACAAACTGATACCACATTGTCTATTGTTTTCTGTGTATTAGCTCTCTGAGACTTAACAATTCCAAACAAACCACTAATGAAACTTCATTCTTGAATTTAGGAAACAATCAAGGGATCAAACAACTTTGCAACAACATTACTGCAAAGTTGTAACAACAGCCCCGCTGGACGTCACTGGTGAGCCTCATGTCTTTTATTGTGAAGGACTTGTGGCTCACATGACAACCTACCTTCTACCCTACACAGCCCTGTGGAGCGGGATAATGCTTGGTAAGTAGTATTTAAAAAAGCAGAACATCTCTTTTCAGCATTACCAAAATGACATGCGTGTCTCATGAAAAATTAATAAGAGATCAATAATCATTCCAATACTTAGGGAGCCTTGGACGACATGGAAAAGGAAAGGCGTACAAAGAGAACACACGCAAACATGAAGCCCTGAGAAAGCTCACAAGACAAGTAATTGGAATGTTTGATTCCTAAGTGTACTTTTATATTATTCTTATAGTGCTTTACTGTTTCTTAAGATTCCAAATCACTCTGAAAGTGTAATTATCTTCCCAGAACATTACACAGGACAACAACACTCAGGGAATAATGGAGAAGAGCCAGTGAGACCTGAAACAGATACGTTTCAGTCAGTTCCCGCCAAGCGTGCCGGATACGGCCCTGGTGGTGAGGCTTTTAGCAGTGTGACTGCCCCCTGGTATCTGGCTGCAGTATAGGTCAAAAAATCCGTCAGCAGTCAAACTTAAAAAAATAAATACACGTCGTACGAATGTTTCTCACATCCATATGCTGTGTTGATATGTAGTTAGTATTTGACTGTTTTGTGTTCAAGGCCTCTTTTTTCTGAAAAGTTTATTTTTCGTTAGTTATTAGTGTTTAAAAAACAGGGTTTTACTTCCGGGTTTCCTTTGATTCACAGCCGCCGTAGAACGAAACTTCAAAGGACACACAGCGTCTTGTGACGTTACGCTGTAGGGCGGAGCTTATTACAGTGGCTTCACAGGCTCTGGCTGCACAATGGCTGCGCCCAGGAGAGGGATTTTTTGGCTTCAGAACTGTACAACGGGAAGAGGCGGAGCAACGCTGTCCATTTTTATTTACAGTCTATGGTTCCCGCAGGCTCACAAGACTGGACCATTTTGTGGTCCAGTACCAGAAGTCCCACAACGCCCTCCTATTGGAGTTTGAGGACTCCAAAAGAGTGCAAAAACAGAAGGTTTGAACATTTAATTGTTAATATTATAAAAGATGTAATGACTATTTTTGAGATTTTTGTAGAATTTTGTAAAAATTCCTTAACATCAATCCTCTGGAGTCTCATCATTACATATAAAATAAACTTGACACCGTGTTTATTTTTTAAGTGTAAGGCTATAATATTCATGTATTATTCTAATTGAACAAAAAAGGTGAGTTTTTGTCAGAATGTTAAATCAAACATATAGCTGAAAATGTTTAAAGATGTTCAGATGTTGAGAAAAGGACTACGTACTTTCAGCAAATTGTCTTTGTATCACACCCTCACATCTGTGCATCAGTGCTCTACAAATATTTGCCACCTTCCATATTAACACCCTGGCCAAATTTGAAATGACCAGGGTGAAAAGTGAAATGTAGGATATGAAGTCAGGAAATGCAAAAAACAATTCACAATCAGAATCTAGCCAATGACTAATCAAGAAAGTAATGTTTGACCTATGCAGCGTTTTAGTTTGAGTTTTTTGATACAATGGAACATGGTAAAAAAAAAGGTTACAAAAAATGTCAATGACGCTTTATTTTCTTCTATCCCACTCCTTTTTTTGGTCCATGTGTGCTCCAATACTCACACTAAATGAATAAATCTATTAATAAATGTTGTTTCTTCATGTAGAAATACAAAGTTGGAGTTGAGAAATGGAAGGAACACCAGTAGAGGAAACAGGGACGATATGTTACAGCTATAAGAAACTACAACAGTCACACTTGATCTTGAAGTTTTGCCAGTTGATAAAACACATCCAAGTCTGTCTTCGCTCTCCAGTCCTTTGCCTTGTTCCTCTTCATCTTCACTGTCGAGCTCTTCACGAGCATCATCACTTTGTTCTTCGAGCAGGATAAGACAATCAGCCAGTACATGGCAAGACAAATGAAATCCTGTGGGATAAAATGCCAGATGCAATGCAGTCAGCCATTGCCAACAGCAAGAGACCTGCTCCTGACAAGCGACGCCAGATGATTAGAATCCTTGTGGATGAAATAAGAAAGCATGAGGCTAACCCCACACGCAATGAATGTCTCATCATCTGCCGAAACATCGTTAAACAGTACCCCAATAGTTTTGCCGATATGACACCAGGAGGTGTCATCATTAGCGGTGGTTTTACTTCACTTCTTTCTCAAGTCCAAACAAGAATTGAGAACTTGAACCGTGCAGGCACATTCAAACGACACAGATCATACAGACCGTCTGGACAACTGCTGGAGCCAAGTGATTCTTACGGATGCAAACAATTTCAGCCGGAACTGCCACTAGAAGAAACCAGTGATACAGTGGATCAGAAGCATCAACAATTGGTGAACATCTACAGGCAGGAAGGTATTCAGGGTGGTGAGAGGGCAGAAGTGATAGACCTCATGAAAAAAACATTCTGTCTTCAGTGTAACCAAATCAATCAGTCTCCAGCACCTACCATTGAAGATTTTAGAATCCAGTGGCCTTACCTTTTCACCCAAAGGGGTATCTACTGTCACTTTGAGAAACTTACCGACAGTAGCGTATTGCGGGCCTTGGAGTTATCCATATCAGAATGTGGACAAAGAATAGAGAAGTATTTCAGGACAAAGTCAAAGAAAAAAGAGGAACAGTCTGTCGTATCCGAGGGGGAGGATGTGGAGATCACCCTCCGTGTCATCAAGCTGCTGATGTCCTACTTTGATGAGGACACAGAGGGACTGATACTCCTTGCTGATGGAAGTATAGTGTAGCATTATTTTGTCTACTATGACTGTACACATGCACAATCTCATTCTTAATTTGTATACCATATTCCATGTTCTGCAGATGTCTGCCAGTGCAGCCGACGTTGAGCGCACCCTGACCCTCCCAGCCAGTCCACGGCTAATACTGCTGGGTAAGATAATACTGTCACATAAACAAGGCATGGAACAGAAGTCATTCTGTATGTCTGACTGTCTAATCTCTCTCTTTCTGTGTCTGTCTCATAAACGTGTGTTTTCTTTTGCTTTCCGATGGATGTAGTTCTCTCATCTATGTGGTTTTTGGTATCCCAAGTCATGGAAAGTAATGATTTACAGCAGTATAAATGATGATATTTAATGTACATAAAGTAAAAAAGGGAAATTATATTGTTCCAAATTTCATCGGGTGTGTCATAGCCAATACCTTAAAAATGTCACAACAACCTGTTACCCTTATATCATACATCACATATTTGATACTTTTTCAGGACATTAACTGTACTGTCTGCATCAGTTGCTGGTGACGGAGTCACAATTGGACGTTGGATGATCAGCATTGAAAGCCATGTCATCTGTGAAGGCATTCAACCAAGCTTCATCACAGGGCTGGCTGCCGTTTTCTCCACCTACTATGTGTTCAACTTGCAATACCAAGACGAAGCTGCAAGGACACTGGAGTTTGTTCAAAGGTAAATCCTCTACTCCTCTCAAACATTGTTTGGATATTTTGCCTCTTCCCAGAGTACATTGTTCCTTTGATAGCAAGTTGAAGTTAAAGCTGGCATGTGCATTGAGGTGTAATGCTGGGTTCAAACCGAATGTATCACCACACTGCCTCTTTTAATAGAGAGAGAGAAAGTCATTCTCCCTCTTTACCTCCCAACCCACCTCACACGGAAGCACTAGCAAAACACAGCCTGCCTCCTTTCGGCCACTTGGTTCACAGATGGGACTGTTTAGACTGACCATGTCACTGCATGGAGCAGTGAACATTAGAAAGTACAGTCTGCATGGTTACATTATTGGCTGAAAGTAGTATTTGGGCAGAATGAACCTTTAAAACTACAAGTCCTGAGATAGAAAGTAGTATTTAGGCAGAATGAACCTTTAAAACTACAAGTCCTGAGTTAGAAAGTAGTATTTGGGCAGAATGAACCTTTAAAACTACAAGTCCTGAGATAGAAAGTAGTATTTGGTCAGAGTAAACCTTTAAAACTACAAGTCCTGAGATAGAAAGTAGTATTTGAGCAGAATGAACCTTTAAAACTACAAGTCAGAGGGAATTTGTGGTTATTTTTAAAATATTGATACATTTATAACAGATGAAAAATAATCAGTGTGTGGGAGTGAATTTCAGCCTGTCTCCTGATTTTTCACACATTAATAATTAATTATAGACAGACAGGGAGGGAGGGAGGGAGGGAGACAGACAGGAAGGGGGAGAGTGACAGACAACTAAACTCTAAATCTTTGTTTTGCCTTGTGTTTGAACACATTCCCATATCTACACCAGTAGTTGGTATTCTTTAGTAATTCATATGGTATCAATATTAGGTGTCATCAGATTCATTGAAGTGATATTTATTGTGTGCTTGCTGCAGCATGGGTCACAGCATGCAATCCTTTTTTTATTCTACTTATTCTGTTTACTTTAATAAAAATATTGTGCACATCAATCGCCAGAGGCAGCTGTTGCAGTATTCACATGCATTTTCATCAGGAAATGCAAAATGCTCTAGTTTTAAATTCAAAATACTGTTCTGAAATAATTTCAGCATTCAGAATTTGTGTTTGGTGAATGCGATTGGGTTCTATATTAGGTGCAAATAATCTTTACTTACCACACCTAATATCTTATATGCTTTCTCTGTTACTACATTTTAGGCGCCTCATCGGTATCAACCCCGAGCGAGGAACAAAGGCCAACCAGGGGAAGACGGTTTCCAAGAAGAGTGGGAAGTTGGTGCAGAAGAAGGCAGCAACGGTAAATCCTCATGTGGCCACCCTGATAAAAAACCTGATGGACTTTGAGTGGGGCTTTATCTAGCCCACAACACATCTTCACAAGGCAACCAGAGGTTGACATTATCATGAGGCCTGTGTTCTGTTCAGTATACTGTAGGTCAGTCCAGTTGCATCAAGTGTGCAGTTTGAGGTTTGATCTTTCACTTGCTGTCTATTACACATGATAATATCTCATAAAAGATGGAACATTGGCAATTGGAGTCGATTGATGGTTGTTGGGTGTTTTTTTGTGTGATTTTTGAAGAGATTTTTGTCATTTTATTTTGCCCACCTCCTCCCCGGCATCCACCTGCGGGCTCCGAGGGGGGTTAGTCCTATCCCATGACTCCTAAATGTCTGCATTTAAATAATCTACGAGGAGTAATGAGGTTCGGAGCCCATACACCAAACACAATACTGTATGCTGCAATAAACTTTATCTTAAGTAAACATGAGTTGTCTTACTGAAATTATTTGGCCGCAAGTGACAAGTAACAGGTATCATCACCCTGCTGCCGAAGAAGGGGGACCTGCAGGAGATGAAAAACTGGAGGCCGGTCTTGCTGCTCTGCACGGATTACAAGATCCAAAGCTCTGGCCCTGAGGGAGGTGATGGCGTCCGTCGTCCACCCTGACCAGACCTTCTGTGTGCCCGGCAGGTTCATCAGTGACAACGTCACTTTGATTCGAGACGTTTTGGAGCTCTCCGGTTCATTGGCTGTAGAGACTGGTCTGATTTCAATAGACCAGGAAAAGGCTTTTGACTGGGTTGAACACCAGTACCTGTGGCAGACTCTGGCTGCTTTTGGGTTCAGCCCTGGTTTCATAGCCATGATCCGGGCTCCCTATAGTGACATCGTGAGTGTTCTGAAAATTAATGGCGGGCTCAGTGCTCCATTTGGGATCCAGAGAGGGGTGAGGCAGGGCTGCTCTCTCTCTGGGATGTTGTATTCGCTGGCCCTGGAGCCTCTGCTCCACAGACTGAGAGCTAGACTCAGTGGTGTGGTTTTCCCCCGGTGTCTGGTGTCTTTTAAGGTTTCTGTGTATGCTGATGATTTGATTGTTTTAATGAACACACAAAAGGATATTGATGTTTTAACTGGGACTGTGACTGACTTTGGTTTTATCTCCTCTTCAAAGGTCAACTGGGGGAACAGTGAGGCTCTGATGGTGGGGGAGGGCTGGGGGACCGGCTCGGGCTGCCTGGTGGCCTACTCTTGAAGAGGGGGGGCTCTGGTATCTCGGGGGTCTTCCTGGGGGATGAGACCTATATGCAAAAAAACTGGGACAACGTGCTCGAAAAGGTTAAGGGTCAGCTGGAGAAGTGGAAGTGGCTACTCCCCAAAATGTCCTTCAGAGGCCGGACCCTGATAGCGAACAACCTGGTCTCATCCCCCCTGTGGCATCGGCTGGCCTGTTTAGATCCTCCGGCTCCTCTCCTGTCTCAGATCCAGAGGATTTTAGTTTATTTTATTTGGGACAAGCTGCACTGGGTCCCACAGAGTGTCCTGTTCCTTCCTAAGGAGGAGGGGGGGCAGGGCCTGGTCCACCTGGCCAGTAGGGGCGCTGCCTTCTGCCTCCAGTTTGTCCAGAGACTGTTAACTGGACAACGGGACGCTCTGTGGAGACCCCTGTCCAGCTTTATTCTGCAGCGTTTTAACAGCCTGGATCAAGATTTTAATCTGTTTTTAATGCACATTGAAACCATGAGCACATGTTCACTGCCTGCTTTTTATCAAAGTGTTTTTAGTGTTTGGAACCTGCTGAGGAAGGAGAGGGGGCAAGCGCACTCGCTGTACTGGCTCCTATGGGAGCCGGTCCTGATGGGGACCCGCTTCGACCTTCCCGGCTGGGCAGGATGGAGTCTGTCTACACGACTACAGGCTGCAGGGGTCACCACCCTGGGGTTATCCTGGGGTTTAAATACACGCGTCTACACAAACACAGTGCCAGCTTTTAAACTTTGTATTAGGGCAGACCAAGATGGCGGTGTATTTTAGCCGGAGGAGGAAGGTGGAGGATGGTTTTATTGTTGAACCCATCACAGTAGCTGTGTCTCAATTCAGGGGCTGCATCCTCCTGAGGCTGCATTTTGAAGGCCGATTGCGTAACAACGCTGCGCGAAGGCTGTCCCATTTCGAAGGCTCCTTCAAAAACACCCGGATGCAGCCCACAAATGCGGCCTTCTTTTCCCTGTTCTTGAAGGACACATCGCTACTATCCTTCACGGCCCCATATATCCCAAGATCCTTTGCGCCGCTGTTCATTCATGAAAATTAGACATGGCGACACCGGAAAGTAGCGGAGAGAGCATGAAATTCACATTCAAATGTAAGTATTCGTGACGTTAGTAATATAAATGTAGCAATATGACCATAATTAAGTGAGGCAGTGACACCAGCGATATTTCCAGACTGTACAACTGTAAAGTGTAGTTAAACGTTTGCATTGAATACAGAGCTAACTGGAGGATTATTATAAATTGTATTATAATTGTCATTACGCCATATAAGAACCATTGTGCCTATAGACATGACAAAACGTGCTTCACATTTATTTTGTTAGGGAGCAAGGAGCAGACAAAAACATTCATAAAGCTTCGCAAGAAGCACGACGTTTTGTTCACTGGGGCCAAGAACTCAGCCGCTGTTGGATGGAGGTAAATCAATAACTTGTAATATGTATACATTTTGTGCGTCAATTTCAAAGAAATGAATCCAAAGCCTAATAAAGCTCAAAATAAAATGATAATCTATAGAACAAAGGTCAATATGTAAATGTTACTGGGTTGTGTTTGTAGAATTCGTGCCTTTCCTTAAGTCCACTTTCATAAATTTGTATCCTGTTAATGTGATCTTGTGTTTAACTTTTCCCTTGCTTCTGTCTGTTTAGAACAATCTTGGAAGAGATGGGCCTGCATCAGCAGGTCACTCCCATGCAGGCAAAAAAAAAATGGGACAACCTCAAAAAGAAATACAAAGTATGTGCAGAGATGGATGATGATATTGAAACTAGATGATATTGTTTTATATTAATATATTTCAGTGTTTCCCTCAGTGTATTGCGAGCCCGGGGGCAGACTGGACCTAAGTTGACCCCCCACCATGCCTAAGTATCAGGGAAATGTTGTTTAAGTTGTTTTGTTTTGCAGAGCTGGCAAAGAGCAAATCAACAGAACACTTCTGAAAAGGTGTATGACAACATTCACATCACATAGTCATATTTGTAAATCTCCTGTCAGCTTTTAGCATTCAGTGTAGCATCTCCACACAAATTACAGTTGGCTGCCACCCCCCATTGAAATCTTACCCATAAAGTTGTGCAATTTGTGTTCCCTGACCAGCTTGCCACCGGACCAAAAACTTGTCTACAGGAAACCCTGATATTTGTTTTACTGTATTTGTTGTCACTCATGCAATTTAATAAACATTGCCGAAAATGACTGCTGTTGATCAGATGATTGATTACCTCTGACCTAGGACTGCAAAGATCCCGGGACAGGAGAGGGGGTCGAAGGAAAAGCCACCGCTGGCACGTGGCCCTGGTTTGTCCTCATGGACGAGTTTTTGGGACAGAGGCCGTCAATTAACCCCCCTGTCCTAATTGCCTCCATTCCTGAGGATAAACCAGGGCCAAGTGCTGCGGGCGCGCAGCAGGTGGAGGAGGAGGAGGAGGAGGAGGAGGAGGAGGAGGAAGGCCGGCCAAGCAGAAAGAGGAAGAGGAGAGGAGAGGATGACCTCCTCACCTTAATTAAGGAGGATATGCGGCTGCAGAGAGAGGCAGAGGAGAGGAGAGCGGAGGAGAGCCGCACCAATATGAACCGCCTATTTTCCCCGTTAGAGCGGATGATTGAGAGGCCCTAATTTATTTTGAATATGTTTTCATTATATTGTTATTGCAGTTTATGATTTATATTCGTAAATTTCGTACCTAATTTATTTTTGAGCATTATTTGTACAGACTTTTTCTATGTTTATAAAGTAAATTATTTTCATATTCAAGAGACAAGGGACTGGATATTCTCTTTTATTGAAGGTGCAGTGAGAACGATGATCAATATTTACATGTGGGCAGTCTATACATTTACATATATGTACATTTGTACGGCAGAAATGACCATGTTATTACACAACTAACACAAATGATTAGATGAAATTAAGTACAATTTATAAATGACAACAAATTGAAATATGTACAGTTATTAGCTGAGCAGGAGTCCCTGGCAGTGCTGCCGGGCTGGATAGGATGCCACAATAAAGACCCTGGTGTCTTCTGCCTCAGTGGGACATCGTTTGGAGGTGCATGCCTCCACTGTCCACCACATCGTCCATCAACTGGGTTTGCAGGGCTGACTTGATCGACGGCTGCCATGTCACTAAGAATATGTTTAAAAAAGTGTCAAGAATGAAACAGTGCAAACAAAACTACTTCACAACCCCTTATTAAGATAGAAGAATCCCCCCCCCCAAACATTTCAACAAACAACACTGTTTACAGAACACTTTAAATAGGAATAACAGTTTAAAAGTTATTTTACTTGCCCACTAAAGATAGTCGTGGTCAGGGTTGACCTCCTCCAGGGCAGACACCTCTGCAGACAGCAGGTCCCGCCATGGAGCACCACTGACGGCCTCCAACTCATTCTCCCCCTCATCCTCCGGCATGTCGTCCTGCAGCTCATCCTCTGGGGCCATGATGTCACCTGCCCCCAGGCAGATGTTGTGCAGGACTGTACATGCTGTTATGACCTGAAATGAAAAGAAATAATTCATTAATGTTGATTTACTCTTCTTCAGCATTAGAAATAAATCATGCTGAGTGATGACGTACCTGAGGCACAAAGGTGTGGTGCACCTCCAGCGCTTGCAGGAAGATGGAGCGAAACCTGGTCTTCATCATTCCAAAGGCACGCTCAATGATAGAGCGTGCCCTGGAATGATGGCTGTTAAAGCGCTGGGCTCCCACACCTTGCACCGGCCGCTTGTAGGGAGTGATGAGGGGGAGTGGTCGTTGGAGGCAGGGGTACCCACCATCTGCGAGGATGAAGTGCCCTGGAGGAGGGTAGATCGCCCGCCTGTACAGTGGGCTGTGCCGGAGTACCCTGGAGTCGTGCACCGACCCCGGCCAGCCCACGTACGTGTCAATAAAGCGGCCCTGATGGTCACAAACTGCCTGAAGTATTATTGAGTAAAACAGTTTTCTGTTCTTGTAACAGTGACCATCAGGGCCACTTGGTGGCTTGATCCTGACATGGCAGCCGTCGATTGCTCCTGCAGCTTTCCCGAAGGCTGCGTGTCTTGCCAGCCCTGCAAACCCATGAGTTACTGCCGCAAGATCTTCTGTGGTCTTTGGGAGGCAGATAACCTTGTGGCGAACGGCCACCACCTCCGCAGTAACTCGATGGACGATGCGGTGGACAGTGGAGCGAGGCATCCCGAACACCCTCAAGACCACCCTGTACGATGCCCCACTTGCCAGCCAGAAGAGGAACACCAAGGTCTCGATTGTGGCACCCCATCCATGTCTCCGCTCCTGTTGGAGGAGGTCCAGCAGCACTGAGACTCTCTGCTCAGCCTGAAGTCAGGTCTTGTATCCCCCTGACCGAAAAACCTCTGGAGCACAGGAACCGCCAGGTTTATCCTGCAGTACAGGTGTCTGGTCTGGATTAGGAAAGGAGGGGATAACATGAGAAGGGAAATTGTTAAACAATAGCTGCATACTTATAATATTACTGTGGGTTTAAATAACATACTTACCCCTCTGCGGTCCTCTCTCAGCCGGAGATACACCAGCCGCCGGCCATGACGGCGGCGCTTCTCCTCTTCCTCCAGCATGAAATAAATAAATATAAATAAAAGTAATATTGCTGGCTCCATAACTTCCCTTCTCTGGTCTTCTCTTGTCTTCTCTTCACTTCTCTGGTCTTCTCTGGTCTTCTCTGGTCTTCTCTTCACTTCTCACTTCCTTTGTCTGTCTGTACTTTCGCGGGCCTGGACGGTAGAAATCTTGACGTAAAGGTGAGGGCGTGAACATTTGGTGACCCAACCCGGAAATCCTCCGAAGGCCAGACCGTCTCATTTCACAACGGTTAATGCGGCCCTAGAACGTGCCTCCGAAGGACTCACCTCCACAGACCGCGTAGGCTGCGTCCTCCGAAGGATGCAGCCCCTGAATTGAGACACAGCTAGTGTGTGTGAACATGATGAAGTCCAGACTCCTGATTGACTTTAAGTATTACAGGGCGACAGGAGATCTGGACTCCTTCCAGCAGGCTTGGGGTTTTAAACAGATTCTCTGCTCTGTGGCAGGGGACACGCTGCAGTTTGGAGGTGTGCTCATGTGAATCATGTATCTATTGTATGTATGTATGTATTAATCTGACGTCAGTGTATGTAAGATTAATAATGTAGTTTTGATTTGGATTTTGTTAGAGCAGCAAATCTCTCTCTCTCCCTCTCTCCATGATTTTATCATTCTGAAGGTAAGATAAAAACTTCCCTTTTGAGACTTTGATAAAAATATTGAAATCCCCAGAGTTCTACGATGTATAATGACAAAGTTATGAAACATGTTTTAATTGGGTTTTCTTCCATGTGGTCAACAGCGCCATCTAGAGGAGAAGATGTTAGATGTTGTATTGTGTAAACCCTGTGTTAGAAGTTCTGTTAATTATGTTTAACTGAAGTTTAACTTAAGTAACTTAACTTATGAAATCTGCATCCTAAGATAACGCTAATCATTAATGAGAACTCATCTTTGACGTTTAAGGTACGATGTATTTTCCCTGTGTCATAGATTACTCTGAATTGTTTGATTATGAAGAATTGTGCTTACTTTCACTTATCTTTTAAATCCATGACTAGCTTTAATTGAAGAATATGCATCGGTGTTAGGCGTAGTGATATGTTTATATTAACGCGATATTTTGAGAGAAGTTTGCACGATAATTATAATACAAATCCTTTATTCAGAGGCTGTGTTAAAGGTGAAATCTAATGGTGCGTTCACACCATACGCCAATAGAATCATTCGCACGAATGAAGTACATGTGAAGTCAATGCAGAGACGCGAGTACTGGTCTGGCGGCGCGAATGGCGCGCATCATTCGCACGTATGAAGCAAATTCATTTGCGCGAACGATTTGCAAGAGTTGAAATATCTGAACTCAAGCGAATGAATCGTGGCGCGATAGCCAATCGGCGTGCAGATCCCCCGGTGACGTGTGTTGTGTGACGTATGGACCAGCTGAGATTCCCTTATCTGGAATATATGGGACACTTTGATTCTATCACCGTGCAGCTTCCCCAAACTCTGTGACTCTACCTGTTCTTATGGGATGAGGAATAAACAGGAGCTCACTGTGAGGACAGAGAGGGAGCAGGATTATGTGGTGAGTTGTGAAAAACTTTGTCTGTCAGCTATCAGCTGTTGTAGCAGGAAGTTATCTCTGCCTACTTTAGTATAACCTGCTTCCCCATTCAATGTCCGCGAGCTCAACCTTGTTACTGCGGTCAAGCCAGCCTCCACTTCAGAAACGAAAGTCAAGCCAGCCTCCACTGTCTTCTGTTTGATGACAACAGACAGCTGTGGCGTGGGAGCCCCCCTCCCTCTTGCGTATATTCGCGTCTTGGCACTCGTTTAAACACGCGATTTTGACGCACGAATAGAGCGAGTCTTTCGCACGAGTAAACACAAAACATTCTTGCGATCGTTCGCGTTTGGTGTAAACGCACCATAAAAAGGAGGTAACGCCCTGTGAAGGCCTATAAAAGTCTTCTGCTTCTCTTCCTGCTTCTCTTCCTGATTCTCTCTCGTGACTCTTCTCGGACACTCCTGCGTCTCTCCTTCTGGGAGCGCCTCTGCCAAGGCCCCCCTCCCTTCATTTTAGGCCTCTCCTAATACTTTTGGCCTCTCTTTAATTTCTTTGTCCCTTGTGGCAATTCTAATTTTCTAGGAACCTTTTCCCGCTGTGAAACCAAACTCAGCGTTGATAATTTTACTGCAACCAAAGTAACTTCTTTAAGTTTCTTTTGACTAAAGTCTATTTTTCATTTTAAGAACATTTTTCCTGTTTTCAATCTTTTACACTAAAGTCACACACATCAAAGCTTGTCTTTTTGATAAAGACATTATTCTTGGTCTTTTTTTAATATATTTTTGACCACGAGTCATCACTCCCACATCTCTGGAGCAGCAGTCTGTGGACCAGACCACATGACCACGCAACAGAACCAAGCCGTCTACCCCCGGGCCAGCCGATTCAAACCTCCTCTTCACAGCACCATCTCTTGGTTCTTAGGACGGAAATCCGACGGACACGAGACAACACGCAGAGAAACTGGAGCAAACTCCTCTGGACCCATCGGAGACTGGCTGATGGTTCTGGATGACAGTAAGACTGTTCCTGAATTTCTGTGGTCGAAGTTGATTTAGGCTTCATTCTGAAAGTCCCATAGTTTTACTATATTTCCAAATCAGAGATTTAAATTAGTGTCTAAAACTCTGTTTTAAACAACTAAACTAAATCGCTGGTTATCCATTTGTCTGTTATTCATCTATGTTCATTATCTGCTATAATCAGAATCTATTCATCATTCTATTTACATTAAACTTCATATATTATAAAGGATTTTTTTTTTATCAAAATTAATTTTTGAAATATAATTTCATTTTAATATCTGAATTACCCATACACACAGCTACAAGTATGTGCTGCTGTTACATCAGAAAGACTATGAAATTCAATCCCAAATAGGCTACACGCGCCCTTTTCATTCTTTGCTTGTTGACTTATATTTTGAATTGAATTTTAATTTTAGATCAAGTTGTAGCTGAATGTCCGAATGAAGTATCAGTCTAAAAAGGTGAATTTCAAACTCTATTTGAACATGTTTAAAGGCCAATCTAAATGTGTTCAATCCTAAGTTTTGCTAATATTCCTGCATCTATTGTATCATGAGACCTATGTCGTGACGGATGATCTGGATTGTGATTGTGATTCTTATTCTATCTGTTGTGTTTGATCCTAGGTACAACTTTGTTCTCTTTGGAGGGATAGACGGCTATTCAAGGAAGGCAAGACTTTGAATTGTCGGGGGGAAAACTTCAGCATGTTTTTAAGCAACCTTTCAAGCAGGGAGTATACTTTCCTCCTTATAGGTTTCACTTGAATTTCTACACAATGGTGGTGGTCCTCAGGTAAATAATATACATTTGAATTAGTGACATTTTACCTCTATTGCTTCTCTCAACCTTTATTGACAGTATGGCAGTAGTGCCTTTCCCATCTGTTACGTGTCTGCAAGTCGCATGACATGAAAGTCAGAGGTCATGGACAGGGACACTAACAAAAAGAAACTTCAAACCCTCAAATACAAACAGATGTAAGGCCTTTGGGGTCTAAAAGGTGGGAGTGGAGGTGTAAAGCTCCACAGCCACCCACTAATACTACAAAGAGTAGACAAACTAAGGAACAGGCCTAAACCAACTGTAATCTGAAAAAAACTCTCCTGAGAGATCAATCCTCTTTTTAATGATCCTTTAGTCACCCTCCTTCCCTCCACAATACACCCACAAACATACACACACTCTCTCACAACACACTCTTCAAAACAAACCCAGAGAAAACAACTGAAGGTGTTGTCTTCTCTGTTGCACACACCTAACTGAGGGAAAGGAGCTCCTTTTATTGAGCAGCCAGGCTGATGAGCTCAAGCTGGGTACAATGAGGGCAGGTGCTCTCAATGATGGGCTCGTTAGGAGCCCTGGAGGTCACAGACTACCTCCATCTGTAACACATCCTATATGTACATTAATGCTGTGCTTGTGACCTTCAACAACTCCCTCAATAACTTCCAGTGAAAGCTATCCTTTTCAGTGAGATTTGACCTGCAACTATTCTTCACTGGTTTTCAGTTTATCAGTGCTGAACTGCTGCTTTCAGGATTTCTCATGCCATGAGACTTGTCTGAGTTTTCATGAGCTTCCTGTTATGCATTGAAAGATTCAGAATGTATTTATTGTCATTTACATTTACACATACAAGGAATTTGACTTGGTGTTCTTCTGTGCTAAACAATCAACATACAAATAAATAATTTTAGAAAATAGATAAAATAATATTATAAATTAAACACAAAATGTGCAATGAAAGAACTGTGCAGGTATGTTTAACATTACATGCAGCGTAAACAGAAAATGTAAAGTCCAGTGTGCTTTAATGTTACACATAGATTCAGCCTTCATGTTACTGTAATGTTCTCTGACTGAATGAAGCTGTGAACAAGCATGGGTTTCCTCTGAGGTATTAATGTTATTTCAAATGTAATTATTAGGTTTTTTTTATGATTTTCAATTGTATTTCTGGTGGAATAGACCACTGAGCTCTGTGTCGGAGGCTAAATGCATAGTGATAGAATAATAATTTAGGAAGTCCCGGACCACATCTGTCTACTGGGAGTTGAAATTTTTCTAACTCCTTGGTTGTTTCCCATTCCAAAGAAATTTGTTACATAATCAATCAAACTGTTTAAAATACTTTATAGGAATATTTATCGGGAGAGGTTGGAGAGGGTAGTTAATTTTGGGAATACAGTTAATTTTCAGAGTGTTAAAGGTGACATATTACGCTCTTTTTCATTAAAATATATTGGTCTAAGAGGTCCCCAAAACATGTCTTTAAAGTTTATTGCTCAAAAAAACACTTTGAAATCAGATTTTTGGTCTGACTGTAAACCCCTCTTTTTCAGCCCTGCTCAGAACAGGCTGTTTTCTGTGTCTGCGCCTTTAAAGGAGAATGAGCTCTCTGACCACGCCCCCTCAGGAAGTGGATGTGCCCTCGGCTCTCCAGCAGGTTGATCTAATGTTTACATGTTGGCTGAATATACACGGCTGCTCACAGACCCACGTTACTTCAACCCTCTGAATCTGATCCAGAATCTGATCCTGACGGAGAGGCGCCTGCAGCAGGACCTTTCTGAACCATTGGTCACAGATTTAGTGTTTCTTATTGTTTTATTTGTCAGTATGTAGACGTGTGTCTTGGTACACAGCTACAAACATGTAGCTATGTGGCTATGCTAACTAGCGCTAGCACTTATCCATGATATATAAAAATCATCCACTAGATCTTCAAATCTGCAGACGTGGGGAGTAAAACCAACCTTTGTGTTTATTAAGACAGCCTACAACTAGCATGCCTCCCTCCTAAGCTCCTTGTTAGCACACATGTGTGCAGGGAATGAAAAACAGAGGAGGGGTTGAGTTGTATTTTATACAGTCTATGGGCTGAACAAGCTCCGAGCTCTGACTTCCTGTTACAGACCGGATGTCGTTGTGACGTAATAAAAACACTGAAAACTGAAACGGCTGGTTTCAGCACACATTTACAGAAAGGTGGAGAAATCAGAACAGGGGCAGAATGGATTCTTTTTATTTTCGGGGGGTTTGTAGACAGGGACACATATTTCAGGTAGAGAACCATTAAAAAGTCCATTTTGCATATGTCAACTTTAAAAGCCACAAAAACTACACAAGGAGAGTAAAAATTACAAAGCTTGCTACATCTAAGTTTATTTAATATATTACACAGATTTAGGATAATGCAAACAACAATTATAATAATCCACTGCTATAATTATTGTTTTTAAAACAACTTTGATAGTTTTTTTTCTTTTTTAATTTAGTTTACCTGTTTGGTTTAAACTTTGTCTGTTAAAAGTGTGGAACTTATTTGCTCTTTGATGGTGCTCCACTTTGTGGCATGTAGTAAGGCTTTAGATTTATGCCAAAATGGGCCAGCTCGTAAAAACATATACACAAGAAGATAATAATATTTCACATGTGCTCCTCGCGAGGAAATTCAACAACCGGGAGGTATTTAGGCAGATGCAGGCGTGCATAAAAGCACAGGGACGGAGGGAGGGAGTGACACTTGCTTGTGAACAACAATTCGCTCGAGCACAAATCAGCTTTGTGCGGAAAGTTTCTGCGAGAGCGCAGCGAGGCATACACGTACACACAGGCACTGCTCTGCTCTCAAAGCTGAGTTCTGCTCGCGTGAGTCAAACTACCTTTGACATATTGGAGGCGGAGACCAAGTGACGCACTGACCCTCTGATGATTGGTCAGCTTTCAACTTGACCACACCCACATGACCTCTGAAGTAGTGAAAAGGCTGGATCCAACACTGCTGCTTTGAGGTAGACTGGATCTGAAAAGCGGGCAGTAACTCATCTTCCATTTTCCCATTGATTCAAGCTACCCCCCCCCCTTCTTTTACTCACTGTTTGTCCCGAAACGTCCAAGAGAAGCTATAAAGGTGCACAAAGTCATTGGAAAGTGGAAAGTCTGTAGAAAATGGAGGGGAAATCTCTGTGTATCTCAGATGGGGTCACGCGGTAGCTAGCAACAATGCTGGCTATTAGGCTCACTCTGGGGTATGCAGCTGTAGGTCCCGTAAGAGGGTTGTTGGGTAGACCGTGAACTTGGGTTATATAAGCTGCGCTGCTGACCAATCACGACACAGCGAACTGAAACGAGCACGCTGATAGGTTCCCTCACCTGAAGTCTGAATGTACACAGACATTCATTTGGTGAATAGCTCCTGAGAGGAATATAAACAGGAACAGGAAAATCAAAACTTGTAGAGGAAAGTGTCAAAATAAAACACCTTAAATAAAATGATACCTTTTATTTCTGAAAATAATTGGACTGTATGTATAAGTGCCATGATATGATAAAATGATATCATTACACACATACAAAAAGAGCGACACAAGTTTCACTATTATGCGCATGACAAACAGTGGGAACAGTGTTATCCTATAATATGACATGGAATACAGTATCATGTATGCCATTGTTTCATGGATGAACAATGATATTTGCATTTGAGGCACTAAAAAAAAAAAAATGACATGAACTTAAGGGAACCAGTTATTTCAGATGAGCTCAAACCAAAATGTTCCCTGGCTGTAACCTGGATCATGATGTAGATGAGTGATACCTGTCTGACTCACCAATTCATTGTATGCTTGGTGGCTAGAAGTCGCAGAGTTTAAATGATCACATTTTGCCCTCTTGGGATCAAATCTGACTTGACCCGTGTCTGTAAATACTTTATGTTTACATATTCCATGACTTTTGTCAGTAGCTGTGATGTACTGCTCATTGATCCAACCATCTTTGCTGCAGTAGATGTTTGTGAATGTGTGGAGAATGTTGTGACTGAAGCAGAGCACAACTCATGTCCTACTGTCGTTATCACATGACCACTGGAGCGTGACTCGATTGGCCGGCCGTTGGGTTCGATGTGAGACGACTGATTGCTTTCCCCTCGGATAGATAGGGGAAGTTTCCCTCAAATGACAGAAGGTAATAATGGGCTACTGTCATACCAGTCACAGCCATGGGGTGGAGATGGCAAGTAGCCCCTTTTCACTTCAGGTCATTATGAGTGGTACAATCCCCCAAACACCCCGGCCACCCCCCCTTCCATATGGGGTACTTTTGGTCAAAATGGGGTACTTTATTCCCAAACGTCCCGGATGGTGCCCCGATTGGTTGGGTGGGTCGAGGTGTCCCCGCCCTCATTCCATATGGAGTACTTTTGGTCAAAATGGGGTACTTTATTCCCAAGCCCATGGTTTCACCTCTGAGGAGAAGCTAGAAGCATATGCTTGTCTGAAAGGCTTTGTGTGCTTAAAGATTAGTCCATTGAAGTCTAAGTACACAAGGCTGGTACACTGACACTGACCCTGTGAAAAGCTCAATAAATCAATTCTGGTTCCTTTGATTGCTACATTTTGGGTCACTTCTCAGTCCTAAGAAGTAGCCCATTATTACCCTTTCAGGGGTAGCCCAAGTCGCCCGTTTTTACCTGACCGAATGGCAGCTGTGACCCGCCATTGGAGGGCTCCCGCTGGCTGGCTCTTAGCCAGTGTTCGGGTGGATGGTTCCTCCAGCTCGCGGGTTCACCTCTGATGACAGTGACACTTTGCGCTACTTTTCAGTCCCAAAAAGTAGCTCATTATTACCCATTCAGGGGTAGTCCAAGTAGCTGGTTTTTGAAGTTGAATAAGCAGTGTGGTGACCCTTAAACTCTCCTCTCGCTGCATGGAGGACCTGTGGTGTCTTGGTTGCTGGTGTGTAACTGTCTATTGACATGTGTTTCACAGGTTAACCACCACTGGGGGTGTACCAACGGGAGGTGCTAGCAACGATCACACTGTTTAACTCAAGACACGGACAGTAAGTAATATTTGAATATTGACATTTACAGGTGCACTATGTGGTACTGCACCTGTCATACATGAATGACTACATGTGCAAATTTTCTTTTAAAGATGTCAAAGACGAAAACTGAGGGGGATTGCCCCATCTGCGGGAAATTACTCCAGTGCGTGTCGAAACACCTCAGGGAGATTCATCTCCTAAAGAATGGAAAAGAAAGAGCAATCCTCAACCTGCTGGCCACAGGAAGGATCCACCTGGGTGGGGGCACTTGCCCAATTCAATTGTGCAACGCCACAGTGTTGCACCTTGAAAAACACATTTGTGGACACAAAGATGTGACACAGCGGCATATAAAGTCCAGCCTTAAGGCTCTGAAGAGGCACACAGCTATCCAGCAGTTGGCAGCACTGCGGGCATCATGCCCAAACCCCCCGATGCTGAGCCGACTCGACCTGGAGGAGGATCCCCATGAGGGAGAAGACGGGTGCCAGGACCCGGCCTGTGTACACGTGCGGCAGCAGTTGGCCGAGCTGAAGCGGGAGGTCCTGGACTTGCGGACGGAATTAAAGCTCCTCAGGGTGAGTGAATCAAAAGTACAAGTCCAAATTGATTCACATCATTCAAATTCATGCAAATGAATTTGCGGTTTCGTTTTGTCTTGCTAACCACAGCACCAGGCAGGGGAGCCGGGACCTGCACCGCAGCAGGCAGGGGCGTCTGTGGACATCCCACCTCCACCACCACCACCACCACCACAGCAGGACCCGGCAGGTGCGACAGGGCACACCCCACCACAAAAGCAAGGGCCTACACCCCAGGGGGCAAGTGTCCCGGCTCTTCCTGGCCAAAAAAGAGCCAAGAAATTAAAACACTTAGCAGTTGAGGTGGAGGAGGATGAGCAGGGGCAGCAGCAGCAGGAGGAAGAGCATCTGCGGGTTGAGGAGGAGGAGGCCACGCCTGCAGCTTGTGCCTTTGAGGAGAGCTGGAGCGAGGTGAAGGATATGGTTTTGGTTAATCGGTGATGGAACAATTGTTGCGCATACTTCCTGATAACAATGTTGTGTGTTTTTTGTTTCAGGAGGAGGGCCAGAGCGAGGGCGTAAGGGCGGCCATCGAAAACATTGTGGCAGAGCAAACCTTGAAGGGCCAAAGCCCCAAAAAACATACGTCAACAAGCCAAGGCCCAGAGACCGTGGCGGCGACAGGCTGGAAGGGCCTTAAATCAGTGGCCAAAAGCCCCAAGAGGAGGGCAAGTGAAGCCCAAAGCACAAAAAAGAGGCCATCAGAGCAGGCCATTCATAACTCACTCTTAAAAATCTTTGGGGGCAAAAGTAAAGCATCCAGAATGAGAAATATCTCATTCCCTTCCTCAATGGGTGAGAAAGAACACATTGTGTGTGCAGGTGTGTGTGCAGGTGTGTGTGCAGGTGTGTCACGCCACTCTAAACACTCATCCCATCTTTGTTGTGTCTTCACAGAAAGCTACCTTGAGGATTACTCTACATTTATCTTCTGCCCTGAGGGCACAGATAAGATGCAACAAAATGCAGTGAGCAAGGCCAGCAGAGCCAGAGCGTTCATTAAGTATATGATGGTGGGGTGGGAGCAGACAAATTTTTGGACATGGGAATTCCTGCTCAACACAAAGCACTTGAAGGCGTAAGTGTTTGTCGAACTTTGAAACAAGTAACCGAGTACTCGGAACACAAGAATGATGCGGACTCAATCCAAACTTGTCTTTTCACAGATACCCGGCTGTCCTCCGAAAATTTGGATGGGCCCCACCCACAGTTATACTGTATCTGGGCCATGCAATTTCCTTCATGGAATACTTCAGAGATACCCCGCCACAGTACTGCCGCCTGGGAGCGAGTTGCTCGATCCTCATCTTCAGAGACCTAAAGAAAATTTACAAGGACGTGAGCAGGACTGTCCTGGGCCACCAGACCCTGATTAAACAAGATAAACAGGGAAGGCTGGTGGCCAAAGAGTCCCTGGCCACCTGCCAGAGGCTGGCCAAGGCCAAAATTCCATCACTGTTGGGTAAGGCTGTGTTTGGAGGCAATCACACGTACATCCATCACTGTGCTGACGGCTAAAAGGCTCTCTCTCTCTCTCTCTCTCTCTCTCTCTCTCTCTCTCTCTCTCTCTCTCTCTCTCTCTCTCTCTCCCGTTCAGATGGAGTGGAAAAAGGCCCCGCCTAAGGACCCGAAAACGAGGTACCGTTTTTTTGGGTACTTGGCGGCCTACCTCCTGTCAATCTATGGCCATAGAACGGGAGTATTGATCAGCATGAGGGTGAAGGAGGTCAAAGAGGCCCTGGGCGATGATGAGGCAGGCTACCTGATAAACGTGAGTGTTCAGTGAGGGTTCAGTCCATTCACTTTCCTGCCTGTTCTGTCGTCTCTGTCTCTCGCAGGTCATGGAACACAAGACTGTCAGAAAATACGGACTCACCCAGATTTATCTTCAGGCAGAAGAATATGCATGGTTTAAGCGCTGGCTGCATCTCAGAAAGAGGGCTGTTGCCCTAAATGGGTACTTTTTTAATACCTTGGGCCGGGGGCAGGCCAAGGATATGGTCTGCTACTTCAGGAGGGCGTGGACCGAGATGGGCCTGCCAGGAGCCCCCAGCCTCCTGGACATCAGGACGGCAGTCGCCACCTACGTGAGTATTGCAAACACCTGGAACTTGTTTTCCACAGAGCAGATACAGTCCATACTGACCCATGGCTGATCTTCTGTTTTCAGAACTTTGAGACCAATGATGCCAAGGT
The DNA here is from genome assembly GCF_009762535.1 of Notolabrus celidotus. Lineage (NCBI taxonomy): Eukaryota > Metazoa > Chordata > Actinopteri > Labriformes > Labridae > Notolabrus > Notolabrus celidotus. The sequence goes on along the minus strand of NC_048272.1, from coordinate 41,164,292 downwards.
GAGGTGCAACATCTCAAACTTCATGTGCCACGATGTGGCCACGCAGGAGCGATTTTACGCCCTGCACAAAAACCTCACCCGTGCCAAAGAAATGAGGGAAATGTTTGTCTGCCTGGCTGTGAGGCAGGACAAGAAAACCCTCGCCACAACCCCTGCCACAGCCCCTTCCACTGCCACTGCCCCTGCCCCTGCCCCTGCCACTCCTGGTCCAAGCAGCATGAAAAGGCCCCGACCATCCTCAACCAAAGGAACGGAGGAGGAGGAGGAGGAAGAGGAGGAGGAGGAGGTGCTGACGGTAATTTAAACGACTGTAATTAACACAATGCCCCGGTCAAAATTGAGTGAGCTCAATATGTACTTTGTCTTTGTTTCCCCTACAGACATAGTTTATTATTTTTCTAAATCAGTTCTTTGTGTTCAGTTGTTATATTCTTGTTCTTGTTTTCAAAGTGTTATTTAATCTTGTTCTTGTTTTCAAAGTGTTATTTAATCTTGTTCTTGTTTTCAAAGTGTTATTTAATCTTGTTCTTGTTTTCAGTGTTAATTAATCGTGTTCTGGTTTTCATAGTGTTTTTTAATATTGTTCGTGTATTTAGAATGTGTTATAATTGTTTAAAAAAAAAAAAAAAAAAAAAAAAAAAGTAACATAACAAAAAAAAAACAAGTTACAAAACCAAAAGAAAAAAAAAAAGTAACAAAAAAAAATAAAAATAAAAATAACCTCCACATGGGCGCTGCCTTGACGTTGCGTGGAGGCTAACTAAAGCGCCCCATAACCCCGGAAGAAACTGTTGTTTCAGATGCCAGAGAGACAATGATGCAGTGACTACAGGGGCAAGTGGCAAAGGGCAACCTGAAGGAGGTATCTGGGAGGAGAGGTCAAGCCCTCTCGTATTGTACGAAAAACGGCTCGAGCGGGGAGGCTGGACTGTGAGTATGTCCATGGTGGGCTCCAGGACATGCACTGCGTCGAGTTTGGGGTCTCTCGGGACGACAGGGGCCTCGTGAGACCCAAAGAGAAGCGTTTCCACCACATAGTAGCCGAAAATGAAGTAAAAGGCCTCAAGTCCCCTTTTCTTCAATATCTCATACATGCTTCCAGATAAAGGGCAGAACTGTGAGCATGTACAATGAGTGTGCTGATTTTCAGGCTGGAGCAAGTTTCCCAAGTGGAAAAGGTGTCCATAAAGGAGGTGTTGGATGCCAGGGGCGTGAAAAATACTTTCATAAATGGTCGTCCAGGCATCAGGGGTTCCCTGGCAAGTCAGACTGTGGTCAGTGTACCTCCAGGCAGGGAGAGAGAGGAAAACAAAAAAAAATTTCATCCAGGCTGGAGGGGCCAGATCCGGACTGATGTGGCTGAAAATGAGGCACCAAGAGCGGATAAAATACCTCCGCGATGACCCCCTGGAGGAAAGGTGGTTTTCCTCTCCAGAGACTTATGGTGCGTTCACACCAAACGCGAATAGAATCATTCGCGCGAATGAATTACATGTAAAGTAAATGCAGAGACGCGAGTAGAGGTCTGGCGGCGCGTATCGCGAGTATTCGGCAACACGAATGACGCGCATCTTTCGCGCGAATGACGCGCATCTTTTGCGCGGAAGATGCGAATTCATTCGAGCGAAAGATGCGAATTCATTCGCACAAATGATTCGCCACAGTTGAAATATCTGAACTCAAGCGAATCATTCGAATGCGATGGCCAATCAGCGTGCAGATCAGCCTATGAAATGAGGCGGACCCGTCGAATTTCATTCATTCTGAAAATGGAGGAGAGACTGATCGTGGCTGTCTGTGGTTATCCTGAGTTGTACGACACTTCTTCATATTTTTATCAGCACAGGAACAATACCAGCTGCCTGCTTCTTCCCTAAATAGTTCTTGCATAATTTGGAGGTGTGCTTTGGGTCATTGTCCTGTTGTAGGAGGAAATTGGCTCTAATCAAGCGCTGTCCACAGGGAATGGCATAGTGTTGCAAAATTGAGTGATAGCCTTCATTATTCAAAATCCCTTTTATCTTGTACAAATCTCCCACTTTACCTGCACCAAAGCAGCCCCAGACCATCACATGACCTCCAACATGCTTAACAGATGGCGTCAGGCACTCTTCCAGCACCTTTTCACTTGTTCTGCGTCTCACTAATCTTCTTCTGTGTGATCCAAACACCTGAAACTTTGATTTGTCTGTCCATAACACTTTTTTCCAATCTTCCTCTGTCCAATGTCTGTGTTCTTTTACCCATATTAATCTTTTCCTTTTATTGGCCAGTCTCAGATATGGCTTTTTCTTTGCCACTCTGCCTAGAAGGCCAGCATCCCGGAGTCGCCTCTTCACTGTAGACGTTGACACTGGCTTTTTGCGGGTACCATTTAATGAAGCTGCCAGTTCAGGACCTGTGAGGCGTCTATTTCTCAAACTAGAGACTCTACTGTACTTGTCTTCTTGTACTGTTGTGCACCGGGGCCTCCCACTTCTCTTTCTGCTCTGGTTAGAGCCTGTTTGTGCTGTTCTCTGAAGGGAGTAGTACACATCGTTGTAGGAAATGTTCAGTTTCTTGGCAATTTCTTGCATCCTTGATCTCACAGCCCTCTTCATGAAGCTGCTCCTCATCTTCATCACTAGTTTTTAGGATCAACTGAAGTTTTATTTCCTGACATTTTGAGCTGCTATGAATGTAGAAAGATTTAAAGACAAGCTGAGGTACGTCTGCTACACAGGTCCCGCTAAATGGGAGAGTCCACCTTTAATTACCAGGGGAGATTTAATTACCACTTTAAGGAGATTTAACACTTCAAGAGCTGTTCTCAGAATGACATTAAATAAGTCTATATTTATATTAAAATAGGATATATGAGACACTATTTTACAGGAAAATAATGTAAAATTAGACATTGAGCACCCCCATGGTTTGAATGGAATGATCCACGTTTCATATGCAAATATTCCACTATGAGATTGGCAGTTGACTAAGGCTCGTTAGAACGAATCGTCCAATATTCGACTATGTGGGGTCACCCCTAGTGCTTACTGATGAAGACATTTCTCCACCGAGTGTAGGCTCACCAAAAGCTACTGTAATAAAATATGATTATATTATAAGTTTGTATTATATCAACCTCGTTTTAAACGTAGTTTAATCATGATCTCTGGGAAATGAACTGCATTACCCACAATCCTAGACTGTCACAGAAACATCTTCTGTGTTTTTTTTCTCTCCATGGCCTTCAAAATAAAATAATGTTATATGGGAATCTGATATGTAGTGCTTTATGAATCATAATGGGATCACACTATTATTGGTTAATTATGTGTATGCTACTTACATACATTATTTAAGCTGAATTCAAAGATAAGCTACTGTTGGAATTATGCTGTTGACAGTCAAAGACCGCTTTATTTGCCCAACTGGAATCAGGAAACTTATTTTTGAAGGAAGCTCGTCAAGAAAAACATTAAAGCTTATTAAATATCTTCAGAAAAAAAAAAAAAACATCCTGAGAAAAGCTACATGCTGCATATGTCACCGGAGGATGAAGCTTGCCGAAAAGAGTGGACAGGATTATTACAGCTGGTAAGCATTTCAATGTGTTAGGCTTCTTAATTCACTCATTGGGGGGTTAATCATACAGTTTCTGCAGCACAGGAGCACCACAGGGGACAGTGCTCTCCCCCTTCCTCTTCACTCTGTACACCTCAGACTTCAGCTACAACTCTGGGAGCTGTCACCTCCAGAAGTTCTCCGATGACACAGCCATCGTCGGGTGTGTGTCTGAGGGGGACGAGCTGGAGTACAGGGAGGTCATCGTGGACTTTGTCAACTGGTGTGAGCTAAACCACCTTCAGCTCAACACCAGCAAGACCAAGGAGATGGTGATCGACTTCAGCTGGAAAACACACCGGACTGCAGCGGTGAACATCCAGGGGTTGGACATCGAGAGGGGGGAGACCTTCAAATACCTGGGTGTTCACCTCAACAATAAACTGGACTGGTCACACAGCACCGACGTCCTGTACAAGAAGGGCCAAAGTCGTCTGCACCTGCTGAGAAGACTGAGGTCCTTCGGAGTGTGCAGGACTCTGTTACGGACATTTTATGACACTGTGGTAGCGTCTGCTTTCTTCTATGCAGTGGTCTGCTGGGGAGCAGGGAGCACAGACAGGGACAGGAAAAGACTTAACAGACTGGTCAGGAGGGCCAGTTCTGTCCTGGGCTGTCCTCTGGACTCCATAGAGGAGGTTAGATATATTAGACTCCCACCCTGCAGAACGGAGCGCTACCGCAGGTCCTTCATCCCATCTGCAATCAGACTGTTTAACACCAGCACTGCTGTGTCCCTTAATCATCTGTTCTCATCTTTCATTCCACTACATGGAAGTTACTATGTGACTTGGCACATTCACAAATAACTACTGTATCCATCTGAATCCCACTGCTCTTCATACTGTGTATGTCTGTTTTTAAATCACCTGGTGCAATTTTTATCATGCAATAACTTACCTTATCTATTTATCAGATAGAATGGAGGGACATGGAGGGACGCTCTAAGGCCAAATAACAGGAAACATGTCTGATCTGGAGATCGACACCAAAGCAACGGAGGTAGAAACATATAACTGTGTTGATTATCAGCCAGAAAAGAGGCATTAAAGGGAGTCAGAGAAACCATGTCTGGATGAAAGTCATTGCAGCAGCATGGCTTTGAAATCTAAACTCCAGCTGAAGTTTAAACATTTGATTTAAAAATCCCTTGATAAAAAACAAACTTATTCAGCCGTGATACGACACTTTAATAAAAGGAATTCTTTTATTAAAAAGACCAACCTGCGCCGTGTCCGATGGGGTAGATGGAAAATATTTAATATCGTCGACCGCACACTGTTTAACCTACCAATTGTTATTAACTCCAACTGTGGTCATTTTGTGACACACAGCCTCTGCAAGAAATCGCTAGTGTGCAATTACGCACGAGTCAAACTGGAGTGTTACATTAATTATTAATAACTCAGGACGTGCTGACAGGTTTTGATCTCATATGAATGAATGTTTTTATTCTTAAATGGTCAGCTGACACACACACACACACACACACACACACACACACACACACAGACCATCCATTCAATAAAATAATCAGGAGTAAAACAATCGTCTTCATGGTAAGTCCTGTCATCAATCACATCTTTCTGTTTAAATCACCAACAATATTTTCTATAGAGAGTTCTCTGTGCACACAGGAGTATTGATACTGAAAGCTTCGTAGATTTTTAAAGTAAATCAATAAAGAAAACACTTATTTGTTAAAGGAAGAAATCAGCTGACAGCTCACGCTGCTCAATGTCATTTCAAAAACGTTTCACAGGATGGATAGAGTGAAAAATAAAATACATATTAGGTATCATATCTAGTCTTACGATCTAAACATGAATCTGTGAACCTCCGTCTGTCTGTCTGAAAATGCACTGCACTGTTATGAGCTGATTCTCAGCCACAGACAGATTTTCTTTGCTGCACCGTGCTCCACACTGACATGAAAACTTGCGTACACAAAGTGAGACCTGGCGTGGGATTTGAGCGTATCCTCCACCCACGCTCAAATTGATAAATGCAGACCTGTGCGTGGAAATGGTCATACACCCCGTTTTCAACATTTAAAATAACACAATATGACCATACAAAAATAATTCATTCATTTGAGCGTCTCATGTTCTACCTATGTACTTTTTTGAACCTGTTAAATACTGTTTATTTTGCAATGAAATGATTTAATTCAAGAAAAATCTGAATAAAGTTCATTTGTTTTTTCAAAACATAACAAAAGCACTGTAAATTAATAAACAATCTATTGAACAAATAACTGATGAATACAACTGAAATAACTATAAATGAAACAATTACATTCAAAATGTAAACAACAATGAAACAACACACTTTGCATTAGAGAAAAATCCCTCTACTCATCGTTCATCATTCTCGTGTGCGCGTATCGTTCGCTCGCGCTCATCATTCACGCGCTTATCTTTCATCATTCGCGTACGCGTAAAGTTTATCATTGGCACACGCACATCGTTCATCATTTGTGCACACATCGTTCATCATTGTTAAAAACTGTCTATTTTGTAATGAAATAATTGATTTAAAAACAATCTATATTAAGTTAGTTTGTTATTTTAAAGCATAACAAAAGCACTGTAGATTAATTACAAAGAATTTATTGAACAAATAACAAGAAATAACCAAAACTGATGAATGCAACTCAAATAACTATAAACTAAACAAATACATTAAACATTTCATAAACAACGAATTCTCCCTCTACTGGGCCCTTATTTTATTCCTCGCCCCTGTCCTTCCCCTCTCCCTTACATTTGTCCTCTCCTTCTGCTTCCTCCCCCTTCCTCCCCACCACCTCCACCTCTGTAATTTACCCCTCCCCTCAAAATGATCCTTAAATAAAATGTCAGTTCCTTAAAATGAGGTGCTGTCCAGTTGCTGTCAGTAGATGCAGCATCCCTGGCCTGCCCTCAGCCTCCATGGTTCCCAGAGCGTTAACCTCCTCTTCAAAGCAGGCTTCCTGTTGGAACAAAATTACAATTGGGTAATATAATATAATATAATATATAATATAATATAATATAATATAATATAATATAATATAATATATAATTAATGTAATATATTAGCACACTGACAATAGTATTTATCAAAAAGACAGAAGTTTGGCCAACAGTCAGATTTTCTTTGCTGCACCGTGCTCCACACTGACATGAAAACTTGCGTACACGAAGTGAGACCTGGCGTGGGATTTGAGCGTATCCTCCACCCACGCTCAAATTGATAAATGCAGACCTGTGCGTGGAAATGGTCATACACCCTGTTTTCAACATTTAAAATAACACAATATGACCATACAAAAATAATTCATTCATTTGAGCGTCTCATGTTCTACCTATGTACTTTTTTGAACCTGTTAAATACTGTTTATTTTGCAATGAAATGATTTCATTAAAGAAAAATCTGAATAAAGTTAATTTGTTTTTTCAAAACAGAACAAAAGCACTGTAAATTAATAAACAATCTATTGAACAAATAACTGATGAATACAACTGAAATAACTATAAATGAAACAATTACATTCAAAATGTAAACAACAATGAAACAACACACTTTGCATTACAGAAAAATCCCTCTACTCATCGTTCATCATTCTCGTGTGCGCGTATCGTTCGCTCGCGTTCATCATTCACGCGCTTATCTTTCATCATTCGCGTACGCGTAAAGTTTATCATTGGCACACGCACATCGTTCATCATTTGTGCGCATCGTTCATCATTGTTAAAAACTGTCTATTTTGTAATGAAATAATTGATTTAAAAACAACCTATATTAAGTTAGTTTGTTATTTTAAAGCATAACAAAAGCACTGTAAATTAATACAAAATAATTTATTGAAGAAATAAAAAGAAATAACCAAAACTGATGAATGCAACTCAAATAACTATAAACTAAACAAATACATTAAACATTTTAAAAAACAACGAATTCTCCCTCTACTGCGCCCTTATTTTATCCCTCCCCCTGTCCTTCCCCTCTCCCTTACATTTGTCCTCTCCTTCTGCTTCCTCCCCCTTCCTCCCCCTTCCTCCCCACCACCTCCGCCTCTGTAATTTACCCCTCCCCTCAAAATGATCCTTAAATAAAATGTCAGCTCCTTAAAATGAGGTGCTGTCCAGTTGCTGTTAGTAGATGCAGCATCCCTGGCCTGCCCTCAGCCTCCAAGGTTCCCAGAGCGTTAACCTCCTCTTCAGAGCAGGCTTCCTGTTGGAACAAAATTACAATTGGGTAATATAATATAATATAATATATAATTAATATAATATATAATTATTATAATATATTAGCACACTGACAATAGTATTTATCAAAAAGACAGAAGTTTGGCCAACAGACAGATTTTCTTTGCTGCACCGTGCTCCACACTGACATGAAAACTTGCGTACACGAAGTGAGACCTGGCGTGGGATTTGAGCGTATCCTCCACCCACGCTCAAATTGATAAATGCAGACCTGTGCGTGGAAATGGTCATACACCCTGTTTTCAACATTTAAAATAACACAATATGACCATACAAAAATAATTAATTCATTTGAGCGTCTCATGTTCTACCTATGTACTTTTTTGAACCTGTTAAATACTGTTTATTTTGCAATGAAATGATTTAATTAAAGAAAAATCTGAATAAAGTTAATTTGTTTTTTCAAAACAGAACAAAAGCACTGTAAATTAATAAACAATCTATTGAACAAATAATTGATGAATACAACTGAAATAACTATAAATTAAACAATTACATTCAAAATGTAAACAACAATGAAACAACACACTTTGCATTACAGAAAAATCCCTCTACTCATCGTTCATCATTCTCGTGCGCGTATCGTTCGCTCGCGTTCATCATTCATTATTCTAGGGCGCATCATTCATCATTTCAGCACACATCATTCATCATTTGAGCGCACATCATTCATCACTGGCGCGCGTACATCATTCATCATTGGCGCCTGCATCATTCATCATTGGCGCGCGCACATCATTCATCATTGGAGCGCACATCATTCATCATTGGCGCGCACACATCATTCATCATTGGCGCGTGCAGATCATTCATCATTGGCGCGCGCACATCATTCATCATTGGCGCGCGCACATCATTCATCATTGGCGCGCGCACATCATTCATCATTGGCGCGCACACATCATTCATCATTGGCGCGCACACATCATTCATCATTGGCGCGTGCAGATCATTCATCATTGGCGCGCACACATCATTCATCATTGGCGCGTGCACATCATTCATCATTGGCGCGCACACATCATTCATCATTCGCGCGCACACATCATTCATCATTGGCGCGTGCACATCATTCATCATTTGCACACGCACATCGTTCATCATTCACGCGCATCGTTCATCATTCACGCGCATCATTCATTATTGATAAAAACTCTATTTTGTAATGAAATAATTGATTTATAAACAATCTATATTAAGTTAGTTTATTGTTTTAAAGCATAACAAAAGCACTGTAAATTAATAACAAAGAATTTAATGAACAAATAACAAGAAATAACCAAAACTGATGAATGCAACTCAAATAACTATAAACTAAACAAATACATTAAACATTTCATAAACAACGAATTCTCCCTCTACTGGGCCCTTATTTTACCTTTGTCCTCTCCTTCTGCTTCCTCCCCCTTCCTCCCCACCACCTCCACCTCTGTAATTTACCCCTCCCCTCAAAATGATCCTTAAATAAAATGGCAGCTCCTTAAAATGAGCCTCCAACTCCCTCCACAATGCCTCAGAAATGAGGTGCTGTCCAGTTGCTGTCAGTAGATGCAGCATCCCTGGCGTGCCCTCAGCCTCCATGGTTCCCAGAGCGTTAACCTCCTCTTCAAAGCAGGCTTCCTGTTGGAACAAAATTACAGTTGGTTAATATAATCTAATATAATATAACATAACATAATATAATATAATATAATATAATATAATAGCACAATGCCAATAGTATTTATCAAAAAGACAGAAGTTTTGCCAACAGTCAGACTCAGAACCCACCTCCATGGCTGTATGGACTGTGGAGTTCAGTCCATAGCTGTAGGGACTCTGGCTGCCTCTCTATGGCTACACTAAACAGTGCAGCTTCCCTCCATAGTGTCACCTGCACTCTGATGGCTTCCTGATGTAAAAGAAAAAAGTGGGTTAAATGCATCTGTTTTATATTTAAGCTAAACTTATTAATAATGTTATAAACATTTACTTCTTACTACACTTTCACAATTTAAATCTCAAAAAACTCCTTTTTTGAGTGTGTTACAGAAACTTTGTTTTCTCTATTTTAAATGTATCCAGGGACACTCTTTGATTCTGAAGCCCCAAGCTTACCAAAGACAAACAGAGACAGAGGTAAAAACGAAATTCTGAAATAGAGAGAGAGAGAGAGAGAGAGAGAGAGAGAGAGAGAGAGAGAGAAAGAGACCGAGAACCTTCACACACATTTCAATCTTTATACTTTATCTGTCTTTCTCTCACTCCCTCTCTTTCAGTCATCCAGGTCATGGTAATTCAAAGCGTGATCCAAAAAGGAAAATGGAGTTAGTATGTAAGGCTTCTTCAGGTTGGACCAGACCTAGTTAGAGCTAAAAATAATTTCTTGGAGAGCAAGACTTGGAGTTTCAGAGAACGATGGAAAGAGAAGACAGAGAACTTACTCATGCACATCGTTCATCATTTGCGCGCACATAAAGCATAACAAAAGCACTGTAAATTAATAACAAAGAATTTATTGAACAAATAACAAGAAATAACCAAAACTGATGAATGCAACTCAAATAACTATAAACTAAACAAATACATTAAACATTTCATAAACAACGAATTCTCCCTTTACTGGGCCCTTATTTTACCTTTGTCCTCTCCTTCTGCTTCCTCCCCCTTCCTCCCCACCACCTCCGCCTCTGTAATTACCCCTCCCCTCAAAATGATCCTTGAATAAAATGGCAGCTCCTTGAAATCAGCCTCTAACTCCCTCCACAATGCCTCAGAAATGAGGTGCTGTCCAGTTGCTGTCAGTAGATGCAGCATCCCTGGCGTGCCCTCAGCCTCCATGGTTCCCAGAGCGTTAACCTCCTCTTCAGAGCAGGCTTCCTGTTGGTAATTCAAAGCGTGATGCAAAAAGGAAAATGGAGTTGGTATGTAAGGCTTCTTCAGGTTGGACCAGACCTAGTTAGAGCTAAAAATAATTTCTTGGAGAGGAAGACTTGGAGTTTCAGAGAACGATGGAAAGAGAAGACAGAGAACTTACTTGTTCCAACATCAAGGTTTTTCTTGGGACAGCACTAAGGCTGCACTTTCGGTGGGTAGAGGAGCCGCCTACCTCTCTCCTCCAGATCAGGGGTAATGACCACTCCCACAGAACTGACAGTTTGGTGTCTGTTGTAAAATTAATTGTGAATGGGGGGGTTCTCCCCCCTCAGGGCATACCCGGTCAATATGTAACCCTTTTTCTCACTGAATGTCAGGCTGACTGACTCAAACAGAACCACTCTTTCCACCTCCTTTCCATCAGTCATTGCAATGACCCGTTTTTTTTGTCATCCCTTTGGACACCCCCTCTCCGCTGATACTCCATGAGAGTGTCTTCTCCTCCTTGCTACACAAAATAGCAACATGAAGAGGCAGGAGTTTAGAATAAGGCTTCCCAGCCTTGGATTTGAGTACACTGAAGTCCATGCTAGAGAAAAAGGACAGAAACAAAATCAAAGCTGTTAGATAATAATAATAATAATAATAATAATAATAATAATAATAATAATAATAACAATAATAATAATAATAATAATAATAATAATAATAACAACTAGAAAGGTTCCATTTCCTGAAAGCAAATGCGTTGAAATGCTGAAGCTAAAGGCTGAAAGCTGTGAAACACAGCTGAACATGTGGAGATGTGAAGTAAAGAAAAAATAAACAAAAGTTAAAAAGAGCAGAATAATCAGAAGTCTTAAAAATAATAATCCCCCAAAAATAATACTCAAGTAAAGTACAGCTACTCAAAAAATGTACTTAAGTACAGTACTCAAGTACATTTACTCTGTTACTGTCCACCACTGCTGTTGAAGTACTTTTGCTTCAGTAACCTGCTGCTGTAACAACAGAATTTCCCAGCTTAGGATCCTCTAACTGTGTCCCTTGCATGGGGCGTTCAGGGTATTACCTTTAGACACACAAGGGTGACTTTGCATGATGATGCCTTAGCTGTATATGGACTTGTTTACTTGAAATGTTTCTAACAAGGTAGTATGAAAAACAATCTACTAATACAGAGTCTGTGTATTTCAACAACCAACTCTTTAAACCCAATTACTCCTGTGTTATCTTACCAGACACATTTAGCTTCCCTCCCTCAAACCACTTGATCCTCCCTCGGCTCAGGTCACAGTCCTGCACCGAGCTGAGGGAGGATCAAGTGGTTGTCTCTGACGTCCCACTGCGGCCCAGAAGCTCTCGGTGTCGGAGACCGAGAAGTCCTGCAGAGCTGTGCGGTCTGATACACCTTCAAAGCCGGTGTCACGGTTTAACTGGTGTTGGATTAACTGGTGACAGTCCGGACATTAATTATGACAGGCAAGCTTTGCAGAAATAGTCCCCTTCCACTGATGGGTTGCTTGTGCAAAACGTATGGTACCACTTTGGGCAGCTGGTGCACTCAATCTGTAAGGAGAGGTGAAATATCAAAGAAGCTCACATTACTGTCAAACATTTGGTTAATCACACCTCAGGAACAATACAGCAATTCAAAATGAGAAATGAAATGTGAAATCCCAACACCTTTACCGTTTGTGAACCCGTCAGTGCTCATTCAGCTGCACCAGTGTCTTTACAAAGTGAGAACATTGCAGGTGACGTAAAATACTAATTTTAAGAAGTTGTGCTGGTGAGAGTTAACTGTCACAGTAAGGTGTCATATCCATGGTGGATCCCATTCTTCAGCCCATAGTTGGACAAAGTTTGAATAACCTTACCCACTGGTCCACCTCAGCCCCTGAGCTCTCCTCCCCACAGGCACGACACAGTTCAGAGAGGTCATCTGTAAAACACCACAGCACTTATTATACTGCCAGTGAACTAAATGTCCTGTTTTTGATGGGTACAAATTACCTGTGTCTCTGATCAAGGTTGTGGCTATCTCCAGTCTCATTTGTTCCACCCCCTTTCCATCAACTGGGTAGTCCACACTCTGTTGACCAAGTATCTGTTCTGCCAGCTACAGAGGTAGCAATAGGAATCATGAGGATGACTTCTTGGAAATGCAAGTCGTCACAGACAGAAATTACAGTTACCTTGCACACGAAGACACCACATGACGTTGTGTCCTGCTGTTTGGGGTGAGGGACTGTGGAGCAGGTCCACCTCCCAATGGCAGCATTGTGCCTTCGTAGTAGTGCTCTGCACATACAACAAAGACAGATTACTGCAGTTACATTTTCCTTCATTTGGCCATAGATTTAAAAGAGCCTACAAATAAAGGTTGTAAGCAAGACAAATTATCTTCTATGATCATCTCCCCCAGTGTCGTCCAGAGGGCAGGAACATAAGTGTATGTAAAGCACACCTAACAGTTTGTTCTGTTACCTTGTTACATCCCTGCAGTGAAGGAGTTGTTCCGTTGTTGACCCAAATGGATCCATAAATAGACACCGTCCCTCTTTTATGTACATGATCTACAGAAGTGTAAAAATACATTTTAAGATCACACAAGATCCTTTATGTATGACAATCTGTTACCAAATATGATTACTTACAACCAGTGTCCAGTGTCTATTATGGCACACAGCACCAGCAGCCACCTCATGCTGGCTCAGGTTCAACTGAAAATAAAAGCAAAAACAGATTCATATCATGTTACTTCCTTTAACACAATCACTTCTTTTTCTTAAATAGTACATTTTACACACAAATTCAAAATAATGGATACTCACCCTTGTGCTTCTCACTGCAGATTTTTGCCAGATCGCGGTCATCACCAGGGCATCTACTATTTTCGCACCCGTCCTCCTTCCTACAATATTTAAATAAGCGTCGACAACCTGCGAGTGCAACACCGACTTGTGAGTGACCAGCGATTACAACCTAAACAGAAATCTCAGACCACAAGTTCACTGAAAAAACATAAGCACCTGACTGTCCAGCTCCTGACTTGGGGCCAGGCCCTTCAGGTTCTCCAAGTAAAGCTTGTAGGGCCCGACCCTTGACCAGACGGTTTCGATCCTTCCACCTGCCTAAATGTCTCTGATCACTGTAAAATGATCCACATAAGTCATTTGTGAAATGCATGCTGTAGTAAATACTTAGAATTTACATGACTCACAAAGCTGGATGTCTGTTGAAGGCTGGTCTTCCTTTGGTGGCGTGTCTTGTGATGGTCCAGCCAGAGGAGAGGAATGTAGTTTTTTCAACTTGTGAGGAATCCTCTCCTCTGGCTGGACATAATGTTTTAATTGATCAATGTTAATTTTGTGAGATTTCTTGCCTTTTTCAGACACCAGGTCAGCACTTTTGTCCTCTATTCTCACTATTTGAATGGGTCCCAACATCTCCTGTCCAAGCTTTCCGCCTTTGCGTTGTGCATCCCTAATGTTTTTCCTTAGGACTAGGTCCCCAACCTTAAAGTTGTCCTCCTGGCCATCCTCGAGACGCTTCCTCTTAGCCTTGTCCTGGCATTTTCTCACGTTCTTCTTCACCTCCTCATAAGTATTTTTAGTGTCTTTGAGGCCCTGTGCTATGTCCTCGTTGTGCACCAGGTTAGAGATGGTTTCCTCTGTTACCTGACATAAAACACAGCAACAGTGTCAGGCAAACTGGAGAAAAAGCTGAAGCGATTCAAATTCATTACAATTAAGGACGTGAACATGAGAGAAACTTACCTCGTATTTTAGTGGAACCTCAGAGGGATACCTTGCTTCCCTACCAAACATCAGGAAATAGGGGCTGTATTTGGTTGTCAGCTGCTTTTTTGTCCTTAAACTGAACATTGTAGCCTGCAGATACTTGTCCCACATCTTGGGATGGTCAGCAACCATCTTGTTGAGGGACCTTAACAATTCAGAGCAAGCATGAAAAGGCAGGAAAGCATTTGGGCTTTTCTAGAGAGAGACCTTTAATTATTGATCAGATAAAGTCACCTCTGTATGATGTTTGCTGTAACTGATTATTATTTTAAATGTAAATGAAAACCTACCTCTGTATTGTCCCATTCAGTCTCTCCACAAGGCCATTTGTCTGAGGGTGATAAGGAGCACAGAGGCTCCTCTTGATCCCCAGCCTCTCACACAACCCAAAGTTGATCTTGTAATTATGGTTGGATAAAATAGGAAAGTCAGCATCACAGAAGTAACACACCAAAGACTCAGAATTATTCATGAATGTACCTTGTTGCGAAACTCAGAGCCCTGGTCTGTTAGCAGTCTTTTGGGTGCACCAAATTTGTAAAAGAAATCAATAATACAATTTGTGACCTCATCTGCTGTTTTACTCTTGAGTGGGTAGGCCTCTGACCATTTGGTGAAATAATCAACCATAACACATATGTACTGATTACCACCTTCTGTTACTGTTAGTTTACCCACCAAGTCCATCCCAACCAGCTCAAGAGGCTCTGTGACCTAGAAAGCAATATTAAAAAACTGTAGCATGAAGTGACTGAAGATGTGTGTGAGGGCTGACAGTGTGTCACCTTTACCTCTATGGGAATGTACTCCTTCTTTTCTTTGAGCAATCCTCTTTTCTTTTGACACTGTGGGCAATCTAAGCAGAGAACAAAGTGTGAGAGTTATTAATTAAAATCTAACCACAGTCAATATTTCATGATAGCGACACACACACACGCACACACACACACACACACACACACACACACACACACGCGCGCGATTCAGATGACCTCATCAGTGAGTGACAAACACAAGCACACACACAGAGACACACAAACACACAGGTGATTCAGATGATTTCATCAGTGCTTACACAAACAAGCACGCATGCACACACACACACACACACACACACACACACACACACACACACAGGTTAGATATTTTAATAATTTGTAAAGCAGTTTTATAGGTGCTACTACTTCTACCACTCCTTTCACTTCTTCCACTTGTTCTACTTCTTGTACTTCCACTAATTCAACTACTTCTACTACTCTTCCACATGTTCAGCTGTGTTTCACAGCTTTCAGCCTTTAACTTCAGAATTTCAACGCATTTGCTTTCATGAAATGCAACCTTTCTAGTTTACAGAAAGTCTTTATGAAATGTGCTAACACAAATCTGTGTCTCGTCTGTGGACGTTAAATCCAGACAGATCTGAACAGTCATGCTAGACATTTAGGCTGATATAATTTTAGAGTACACAATGAATATTTTAAAGATACTAACTTACCCACTTGCGAATGTCCTCCTCCATGCCAGGCCAGTAGTACCTGCTAATGATAGCAGCGTGGGTCTTTTCCACCCCACAGTGTCCACCAATGTCAGTCATGTGGAACTCCTCAAAGTAAGAGTTTGCATCCTCTGCTGTTAGCACAACTTTTGCAAGGTGCTCACTTTTGTTTTGTCTGCGCCTACAGACATAGTGGAGCTCTCCATCTGTTTTTTTTATATAAATTTGTTAAATGTATTCAGATCAACACTGTCAGATGACTGTCATGGTTTAGCATTCTCACCCTTAATCCTGAAGTTTTCAGCTCTTCTCTTAATAACATAACGCTGTTTGCTTGATAGTCCTTCAGGGTACTGACCGTGGCGCAGAACATCAAGCACCTCTAGTGCTAACTGCTTATTCATTTCTACTTGCCTTTCCCTTTGTCCTTACCTCTCTTTAACTGTCGTATCTAACCCTACTCCTTCACCCCTTCACTTACCTATGTTACACAAAGTACAAAGACAAAAGACAAATACACAAATAACAACACTAAAGACAACAAAACCTACACAATTACAACAAACACAAACAATCTTCAACTCCTCTCAAACTTTCAATCACAAAGACAATCACTCACCCAGTCATGCACTATGTAGTATCACTGTCTATCACACTCAAACTAGCTTTATCTATCTCTATCCCTATCTCTATCTCTATCTCTATCTCCACTCTCAACTCTCAATTCTCAACTCTCAATTCTCAATTCTCTCTCTGTCTCCAACCTACTAACCCACAAAGTTTGCCATGTCCACTGTACTTATATAGCCTGATGATGATCTGCCCCACATGTGTAACTAATAACTGAATTATTGCTGTAATTGTAAGAATGAGCTGTTTAACAATCAGACTGTAATAGGTGCTCAGCCTCTTGAAATTGTGATATGGAGAATTCCTTGCAAGTATTGGAACCCTTTTAGCATCAAAATCCTGACTATTTATTGTCTTGGATACATTATAATAATCAGAGGTGAAAAAGATCTGTCATAAGACTTGAATTGAAACAGTGATAGATGTCTAAATGTCGTATCACAACTTAATCTGGTTGACTGCACTTCACCACAGCTGACAGCTATCTCCATGTTGACTTAGAGTACAGTTTAAACATATACCTGACCATACACAGACTTTATTTTGTACTTCTATACTTATGTAGATACGAACACAGGATGATGATCACAGAAAACACTTACAAACTGTAAACTTTTCACCATTTATTCAACTTCGAAGTGTTTTGAGCGGGCTTCGACACAGCTACCTATGTTTTCATTTTTGTACAACAGTGACATTTACTCTACATTACTAATACTATATTCACTAATAAAGGCGTCAACACAGACGTCTTATTGCAGCGAAAACTGATGTTCCATGTTTTATTTTTTATTTCGTGTGAGTTTTGACCAATTAAATAACATTTTCCTGTAGGAGGAGTAAATGATCTTCACGTATTTCTGTTGACATTTAGATCGATGTTCCTCCAAACGGCGTGTGTCGTATTGTTTCAACCATGTGAACATAAACGACACCGTAGAGTCAAAGACGAGCGAAGTATTCGGATGTTTTCATTTCCTGAATACATGACTAGGGGTCCTGAAAAGCCGCGCCTCCAGCGCATCTGTCCGGACTGTCACCAGTTAATCCAACACCAGTTAAACCGTGACACCGGCAGCAACAACTTGCTCTAGCTGTATTTCAGATGATAAAAAACAAACACAAGTAAAGCTAACATGCAGGCTATGCTGTGCATTCTAACTAATTACATAATTTTTTAATGTGGTAATATAAGCGGTTTACTTACATGGGAGATAGACATGTTTTTACTCCGATGAAAATAAAGTCAATCGCTCGCCGCTCCACAGCTAGCTATCGTGACGTCATCCTCCAGCTGGAGTCTGCCACAGTGCTTTCATGTGTTTGGAGGCGTGTCCCTCCCCTCTCCCTACAGGCTGCTCTGAAGGAGGGGGAGGGCTCTGTTCGGCTGTGTGCTTTCAAAATCAAGCTAACTGCTGCGGCTTTCTCAGGATGTCCTACTCCACCTTTAATTCTTTCATAAACCGATGAGCAACTGTTCTACACCTGTTGTGTGATTGATCTTGTCCTGTGGATCTATCCATACTGGGGTCAAGCGTACAATTAAAATCTCCTCCTATTACATACTGCCCCGCATATGTTGAACTATGGTCCTTGTGAATACTGTACGAGCTCAGCGCTCTATCTTAAAGCCTGTGGGATTTATTAAACAAAAGGTGTCGTCAGGCCTAATCGCCTTTTTCACAAAGTCACCTTTTCGTACGCCACGCAGCCCTGGTTGTCACCAGTGACCCCAAAATCACCACAAACCTTGTAGATGCACTCATGATGAACACACAGCCAGCTCAGACTCCTAGTTCAAAGCATTTCTGAAATGTTGATGAAAAACACAGAAAAAGGTGAGTTTTTACCATTTTTTCAGTGACCTTTGACACTTAGGAAGGTAGCATCTGTCTGTAAATCACACCACACATTGCACCTATGGTCCTTGTGAATACTGTGCAAGCTCAGCCCTCTATCTTAAAGCATCTAGGATTGATTCAAGAAAAGGTGTCCTCAGGCCTCCTCGCCTTTTTCGGTAAAGTGTGGAAATCGTGCCTTTTCGTACGCCACGCGTCCCTCGTTGCCACCAGTGACTCCAAAATCACCACAAACCTTGTACATGCACCCATGATGAACATACAGCCAGCTCAGCCTCCTAGCTCAAAGGATTTCTGAAATTTCACTGATAAAAACTCAAAAAGGCGACTTTTCAAAACTTTTTGATGAACTTTCACACTTGGCAAGGTTACATCTGTCTGAAAATCACAACATGCATTCTAAGTATGGTCCTAGTGAATACTGTTCGAGCTCAGCCCTCTATCTTAAAGCCTGTGGGATTTATTAAGCAAAATGTGTCCTCGGGCCTAATCGCCTTTTTCACAAAGTCACCTTTTCGTACACCACGCGGCCCTCGTTACCACCAGTGACTCCAAAATCACCACAAACCTTGTACTTGCACCAATGATGAACATACAGCCAGCTCAACCTCCTAGCTCAAAGGATTTCTGAAATTTCCTTGAAAATATCTCAAAAAGGCGACTTTTAACCACCTTTTGGTGGATTTTCACACCTGGGCAGGTAGCACCTGTCTGAAAATCACACCACACACTCTACCTATGGTCCTTGTGAATACTGTATGAGCTCAGCCCTCTATCTTAAAGCTTGTGGGATTTATTAAACAAAAGGTGTCGTCAGGCCTAATCTCCTTTTTCACAAAGTCACCTTTTCGTACGCCAAGCGGCCCTGGTTGTCACCAGTGACCCCAAAATCACCACAAACCTTGTAGATGCACTCATGATGAACACACAGCCAGCTCAGCCTCCTAGTTCAAAGGTTTTTTTGAAATTTTGATGAAAAACACAGAAAAAGGTGAGTTTTTACCATTTTTTCAGTGACCTTTGACACTTAGGAAGGTAGCATCTGTCTGTAAATCACACCACACATTGCACCTATGGTCCTTGTGAATACTGTGCAAGCTCAGCCCTCTATCTTAAAGCATCTAGGATTTATTCAAGAAAAGGTGTCCTCAGGCCTCCTCGCCCTTTTCGGTACAGTGTGGAAATCGTGCCTTTTCGTACGCCATGCGTCCCTCGTTGCCACCAATGACTCCAAAATCACCACAAACCTTGTACTTTCACCCATGATGAACATACAGCCAGCTCAGCCTCCTAGCTCAAAGGATTTCTGAAATTTCCTTGAAAATATCTCAAAAAGGCGACTTTTAACCACCTTTTGGTGGATTTTCACACCTGGGAAAGTAGCACCTGTCTGAAAATCACACCATGCATTCTAACTATGGTCCTAGTGAATATTGTACGAGCTCAGCCCTCTATCTTAAAGCCTGTGGGATTTATTAAGCAAAATGTGTCCTCGGGCCTAATCGCCTTTTTCACAAAGTCACCTTTTCGTACACCACGCGTCCCTCGTTGCCACCAGTGACTCCAAAATCACCACAAACCTTGTACATGCATCCATGATGAATATACAGCCAGCTCAGCTTTGTAGCTCAAAGGATTTCTGAAATTTCACTGATAAAAACTCAAAAAGGCAACTTTTCAAAACTTTTTGATGAACTTTCACACTTGGCAAGGTAGCACCTGTCTGAAAATCACACCATGCATTCTAACTATGGTCCTTGTGAATACTGTATGAGCTCAGCCCTCTATCTTAAAGCCTGTGGGATTTATTAAGCAAAATGTGTCCTCGGGCCTAATCGCCTTTTTCACAAAGTCACCTTGTCGTACGCCACGCGGCCCTGGTTGTCACCAGTGACCCCAAAATCACCACAAACCTTGTACACATGGTCATGATTAACATACAGTCAGCTCAGCCTTGTAGTTCAAAGCATTTCTGAAATTTTGATGAAAAACACAGAAAAAGGTGAGTTTTTACCATTTTTTCAGTGACCTTTGACACTTAGGAAGGTAGCACCTGTCTGAAAAACACACCACACATTGAAATTATAGTAATGATGAATACTGTGCAAGCTCAGCCCTCTATCTTAAAGCATCTAGGATTTAATCAAGAAAAGGTGTCCTCAGGCCTCCTCGCTTTTTTCGGTAAAGTGTGGAAATCGTGCCTTTTCGTACGCCATGCGTCCCTCGTTGCCACCAGTGACCCCAAAATCACCACAAACCTTGTAGATGCACTCATGATGAATATACAGCCAGCTCAGCTTTGTGGCTCAAAGGATTTCTGAAATTTCACTGATAAAAACTCAAAAAGGCGACTTTTCAAAACTTTTTGATGAACTTTCACACTTGGCAAGGTAGCACCTGTCTGAAAATCACAACATGCATTCTAACTATGGTCCTAGTGAATACTGTACGAGCTCAGCCCTCTATCTTAAAGCCTGTGGGATTTATTAAGCAAAATGTGTCCTCGGGCCTAATCGCCTTATTCACAAAGTCACCTTTTCGTACGCCACGCAGCCCTGGTTGTCACCAGTGACCCCAAAATCACCACAAACCTTGTAGATGCACTCATGATGAACACACAGCCAGCTCAGACTCCTAGTTCAAAGCATTTCTGAAATTTTGATGAAAAACACAGAAAAAGGTGAGTTTTTACCATTTTTTCAGTGACCTTTGACACTTAGGAAGTTAGCACCTATCTGAAAAACACACCACATATTGCACTTATAGTAATGATGAATACTGTGCAAGCTCAGCCCTCTATCTTAAAGCATCTAGGATTTATTCCAGAAAAGGTCTCCTCAGGCTTCCTCGCCTTTTTCGGTAAAGTGTGGAAATCGTGCCTTTTCGTACACCACGCGTCCCTCGTTGCCACCAATGACTCCAAAATCACCACAAACCTTGTACTTGCACCCATGATGAATATACAGCCAGCTCAGCTTTGTGGCTCAAAGGATTTCTGAAATTTCCTTGAAAATATCTCAAAAAGGCGACTTTTAACCACCTTTTGGTGGATTTTCACACCTGGGAAGGTAACACCTGTCTGAAAATCACACCACACACTCTAACTATGGTCCTTGTGAATACTGTATGAGCTCAGCCCTCTATCTTAAAGCTTGTGGGATTTATTAAACAAAAGGTGTCGTCAGGCCTCCTCGCCTTTTTCACAAAGTCACCTTTTCGTACGCCACGCGGCCCTGGTTGTCACCAGTGACCCCAAAATCACCACAAACCTTGTAGATGCACTCAAGATGAACACACAGCCAGCTCAGACTCCTAGTTCAAAGCATTTCTGAAATTTTGATGAAAAACACAGAAAAAGGTGAGTTTTTACCATTTTTTCAGTGACCTTTGACACTTAGGAAGGTAGCACCTGTCTGAAAAACACACCACACATTGCAATTATAGTGATGATGAATACTGTGCAAGCTCAGCCCTCTATCTTAAAGCATCTAGGATTTATTTAAAGAAAAGGTGTCCTCAGGCCTCCTCACCTTTTTCAGTAAAGTGTGGAAATCGTGCCTTTTCGTACACCATGCGTCCCTCGTTGCCACCAGTGACTCCAAAATCACCACAAACCTTGTACATGCATCCATGATGAATATACAGCCAGCTCAGCTTTGTAGCTCAAAGGATTTCTGAAATTTCACTGATAAAAACTCAAAAAGGCAACTTTTCAAAACTTTTTGATGAACTTTCACACTTGGCAAGGTAGCACCTGTCTGAAAATCACAACATGCATTCTAACTATGGTCCTAGTGAATACTATACGAGCTCAGCCCTCTATCTTAAAGCATCTAGGATTTATTCAAGAAAAGGTGTCCTCAGGCCTCCTCGCCCTTTTCGGTACAGTGTGGAAATCGTGCCTTTTCGTACGCCATGCGTCCCTCGTTGCCACCAATGACTCCAAAATCACCACAAACCTTGTACATGCACCCATGATGAACATACAGCCAGCTCAGCCTCCTAGCTCAAAGGATTTCTGAAATTTCCTTGAAAATATCTCAAAAAGGCGACTTTTAACCACCTTTTGGTAGATTTTCACACCTGGGAAGGTAGCACCTGTCTGAAAATCACACCACACACTCTAACTAAGGTCCTTGTGAATACTGTACGAGCTCAGCCCTCTATCTTAAAGCTTGTGGGATTTATTAAACAAAAGGTGTCGTCAGGCCTAATCGCCTTTTTCACAAAGTCACCTTTTCGTACACCACGCGGCCCTGGTTGTCACCAGTGACCCCAAAATCACCACAAAGCTTGTAGATGCACTCATGATGAACACACAGCCAGCTCAGACTCCTAGTTCAAAGCATTTCTGAAATTTTGATGAAAAACACAGAAAAAGGTGAGTTTTTACCATTTTTTCAGTGACCTTTGACACTTAGGAAGGTAGCACCTATCTGAAAAACACACCACATATTGCACTTATAGTAATGATGAATACTGTGCAAGCTCAGCCCTCTATCTTAAAGCATCTAGGATTTATTCCAGAAAAGGTCTCCTCAGGCTTCCTCGCCTTTTTCGGTAAAGTGTGGAAATCGTGCCTTTTCGTACACCACGCGTCCCTCGTTGCCACCAATGACTCCAAAATCACCACAAACCTTGTACATGCACCCATGATTAACATACAGCCAGCTCAGCTTTGTAGCTCAAAGGATTTCTGAAATTTCACTGATAAAAACTCAAAAAGGCAACTTTTCAAAACTTTTTGATGAACTTTCACACTTGGCAAGGTAGCACCTGTCTGAAAATCACACCATGCATTCTAACTATGGTCCTAGTGAATATTGTACGAGCTCAGCCCTCTATCTTAAAGCCTGTTGGATTTATTAAGCAAAATGTGTCCTCGGGCCTAATCGCCTTTTTCACAAAGTCACCTTGTCGTACGCCACGCGGCCCTGGTTGTCACCAGTGACCCCAAAATCACCACAAACCTTGTACACATGGTCATGATTAACATACAGTCAGCTCAGCCTTGTAGTTCAAAGCATTTCTGAAATTTTGATGAAAAACAAAGAAAAAGGTGAGTTTTTACCATTTTTTCAGTGACCTTTGACACTTAGGAAGGTAGCATCCGTCAGAAAAACACACCACACATTGAAATTATAGTAATGATGAATACTGTGCAAGCTCAGCCCTCTATCTTAAAGCATCTAGGATTTAATCAAGAAAAGGTGTCCTCAGGCCTCCTCGCGTTTTTGGTAAAGTGTGGAAATCGTGCCTTTTCGTACGCCACGCGGCCCTCGTTTCCACCAGTGACTCCAAAATCACCACAAACCTTGTACATGCACCCATGATGAACATACAGCCAGCTCAGCCTCCTAGCTCAAAGGATTTCTGAAATTTCCTTGAAAATATCTCAAAAAGGCGACTTTTAACCACCTTTTGGTGGATTTTCACACCTGGGAAGGTAGCACCTGTCTGAAAATCACACCATGCATTCTAACTATGGTCCTAGTGAATACTGTACGAGCTCAGCCCTCTATCTTAAAGCCTGTGGGATTTATTAAACAAAAGGTGTCGTCAGGCCTAATCGCCTTTTTCACAAAGTCACCTTTTCGTACACCACGCGGCCCTCGTTGCCACCAGTGACCCCAAAATCACCACAAACCTTGTACTTGTACCAATGATGAACATACAGCCAGCTCAGCCTCCTAGCTGAAAGGATTTCTGAAATTTCCTTGAAAATATCTTAAAAAGGCGACTTTTAACCACCTTTTGGTGGATTTTCACACCTGGGAAGGTAGCACCTGTCTGAAAATCACACCACACACTCTACCTATGGTCCTTGTGAATACTGTATGAGCTCAGCCCTCTATCTTAAAGCTTGTGGGATTTATTAAACAAAAGGTGTCGTCAGGCCTAATCGCCTTTTTCACAAAGTCACCTTTTCGTACACCACGCGGCCCTGGTTGTCACCAGTGACCCCAAAATCACCACAAACCTTGTAGATGGACTCATGATGAACACACAGCCAGCTCAGACTCCTAGTTCAAAGCATTTCTGAAATTTTGATGAAAAACACAGAAAAAGGTGAGTTTTTACCATTTTTTCAGTGACCTTTGACACTTAGGAAGGTAGCATCTGTCTGTAAATCACACCACCCATTGCACCTATGGTCCTTGTGAATACTGTGCAAGCTCAGCCCTCTATCTTAAAGCATCTAGGATTTATTCCAGAAAAGGTCTCCTCAGGCTTCCTCGCCTTTTTCGGTAAAGTGTGGAAATCGTGCCTTTTCGTACACCACGCGTCCCTCGTTGCCACCAATGACTCCAAAATCACCACAAACCTTGTACTTGCACCCATGATTAACATACAGCCAGCTCAGCTTTGTAGCTCAAAGGATTTCTGAAATTTCCTTGAAAATATCTCAAAAAGGCGACTTTTAACCACCTTTTGGTGGATTTTCACACCTGGGAAGGTAACACCTGTCTGAAAATCACACCACACACTCTAACTATGGTCCTTGTGAATACTGTATGAGCTCAGCCCTCTATCTTAAAGCCTGTGGGATTTATTAAACAAAAGGTGTCGTCAGGCCTCCTCGCCTTTTTCACAAAGTCACCTTTTCGTACGCCACGCGGCCCTGGTTGTCACCAGTGACCCCAAAATCACCACAAACCTTGTAGATGCACTCAAGATGAACACACAGCCAGCTCAGACTCCTAGTTCAAAGCATTTCTGAAATTTTGATGAAAAACACAGAAAAAGGTGAGTTTTTACCATTTTTTCAGTGACCTTTGACACTTAGGAAGGTAGCACCTGTCTGAAAAACACACCACACATTGCAATTATAGTGATGATGAATACTGTGCAAGCTCAGCCCTCTATCTTAAAGCATCTAGGATTTATTTAAAGAAAAGGTGTCCTCAGGCCTCCTCACCTTTTTCAGTAAAGTGTGGAAATCGTGCCTTTTCGTACACCATGCGTCCCTCGTTGCCACCAGTGACTCCAAAATCACCACAAACCTTGTACATGCATCCATGATGAATATACAGCCAGCTCAGCTTTGTAGCTCAAAGGATTTCTGAAATTTCACTGATAAAAACTCAAAAAGGCAACTTTTCAAAACTTTTTGATGAACTTTCACACTTGGCAAGGTAGCAGCTGTCTGAAAAACACACCACACATTGAAATTATAGTAATGATGAATACTGTGCAAGCTCAGCCCTCTATCTTAAAGCATCTAGGATTTATTCCAGAAAAGGTCTCCTCAGGCTTCCTCGCCTTTTTCGGTAAAGTGTGGAAATCGTGCCTTTTCGTACACCACGCGGCCCTCGTTGCCACCAGTGACCCCAAAATCACCACAAACCTTGTACTTGTACCAATGATGAACATACAGCCAGCTCAGCCTCCTAGCTGAAAGGATTTCTGAAATTTCCTTGAAAATATCTTAAAAAGGCGACTTTTAACCACCTTTTGGTGGATTTTCACACCTGGGAAGGTAGCACCTGTCTGAAAATCACACCACACACTCTAACTAAGGTCCTTGTGAATACTGTACGAGCTCAGCCCTCTATCTTAAAGCTTGTGGGATTTATTAAACAAAAGGTGTCGTCAGGCCTAATCGCCTTTTTCACAAAGTCACCTTTTTGTACGCCACGCAGCCCTGGTTGTCACCAGTGACCCCAAAATCACCACAAACCTTGTACACATGGTCATGATTAACATACAGTCAGCTCAGCCTTGTAGTTCAAAGCATTTCTGAAATTTTGATGAAAAACACAGAAAGAGGTGAGTTTTTACAATTTTTTCAGTGACCTTTGACACTTAGGAAGGTAGCACCTGTCTGAAAAACACACCACACATTGAAATTATAGTAATGATGAATACTGTGCAAGCTCAGCCCTCTATCTTAAAGCATCTAGGATTTATTCCAGAAAAGGTGTCCTTTTTGGTAAAGTGTGGAAATCGTGCCTTTTTGTACGCCATGTGGCCCTCGTTGCCACCAGTGACTCCAAAATCACCACAAACCTTGTACTTGTACCCATTATGAACATACAGCCAGCTCAGCCTCCTAGCTGAAAGGATTTCTGAAATTTCCTTGAAAATATCTCAAAAAGGCGACTTTTAACCACCTTTTGGTGGATTTTCACACCTGGGAAGGTAGCACCTGTCTGAAAATCACACCACACACTCTACCTATTGTCCTTGTGAATACTGTATGAGCTCAGCCCTCTATCTTAAAGCTTGTGGGATTTATTAAACAAAAGGTGTCGTCAGGCCTAATTGCCTTTTTCACAAAGTCACCTTTTCGTACGCCAAGCGGCCCTGGTTGTCACCAGTGACCCCAAAATCACCACAAACCTTGTAGATGCACTCATGATGAACACACAGCCAGCTCAGACTCTTAGTTCTAAGCATTTCTGAAATTTGGATGAAAAACACAGAAAAAGGTGAGTTTTTACCATTTTTTCAGTGACCTTTGACACTTAGGAAGGTAGCACCTGTCTGGAAATCACACCACACATTGCACCTATGGTCCTTGTGAATACTGTGCAAGGTCAGCCCTCTATCTTAAAGCGTCTAGGATTTATTCAAGAAAAGGTGTCCTCAGGCCTCCTCGCCTTTTCGGTAAAGTGTGGAAATCGTGCCTTTTCGTACGCCATGCGTCCCTCGTTGCCACCAGTGACTCCAAAATCACCACAAACCTTGTACATGCACCCATGATGAATATACAGCCAGCTCAGCTTTGTGGCTCAAAGGATTTCTGAAATTTCACTGATAAAAACTCAAAAAGGCAACTTTTCAAAACTTTTTGATGAACTTTCACACTTGGCAAGGTAGCACCTGTCTGAAAATCACAACATGCATTCTAACTATGGTCCTAGTGAATACTGTACGAGCTCAGCCCTCTATCTTAAAGCTTGTGGGATTTATTAAGCAAAATGTGTCCTCTTGCCTAAACGCCTTTTTCACAAAGTCACCTTTTCGTACGCCACGCAGCCCTGGTTGTCACCAGTGACCCCAAAATCACCACAAACCTTGTAGATGCACTCATGATGAACACACAGTCAGCTCAGCCTTGTAGTTTAAAGCATTTCTGAAATTTTGATGAAAAACACAGAAAAAGGTGAGTTTTTACCATTTTTTCAGTGACCTTTGACACTTAGGAAGGTAGCATCCGTCAGTAAATCACACCACACATTGCACCTATGGTCCTTGTGAATACTGTGCAAGCTCAGCCCTCTATCTTAAAGCATCTAGGATTTATTCAAGAAAAGGTGTCCTCAGGCCTCCTCGCCTTTGCGGTAAAGTGTGGAAATCGTGCCTTTTCGTACACCATGCGTCCCTCGTTGCCACCAGTGACTCCAAAATCACCACAAACCTTGTACATGCACCCATGATGAATATACAGCCAGCTCAGCT
The DNA here is from genome assembly GCF_009762535.1 of Notolabrus celidotus. NCBI lineage: Eukaryota > Metazoa > Chordata > Actinopteri > Labriformes > Labridae > Notolabrus > Notolabrus celidotus. The sequence goes on along the minus strand of NC_048272.1, from coordinate 41,136,382 downwards.
TTGTGGCTCAAAGAATTTCTGAAATTTCACTGATAAAAACTCAAAAAGGCAACTTTTCAAAACTTTTTGATGAACTTTCACACTTGGCAAGGTAGCACCTGTCTGAAAATCACAACATGCATTCTAACCATGGTCCTAGTGAATACTGTACGAGCTCAGCCCTCTATCTTAAAGGTGGAGTAGGACATGTTATTTTGATACATTTTTCTCAATCACGAGCAAAAAGCGATGTATACATCGATAGGGAGTAATACACAAAGTGATCTAACACTGAGATGAGAAATCTCAGTTGTCTGTGTCAGCAGCTAGACTGCAATAAGTTTGTCCAATCATTCATTCACCACCGAGCGCAATGATTGGCTGACCGGCCGGATGACCTGTGACCTGCCGAAAGACACACCTCCTGTTTACAGGAGTGCGCGTGACCTGACTGAGATCGTCATCAACAGGCTGTTCACTAACGCAGAACATCTGATAAACATGTCAGAGAGAGAGTAACCAACGATTTAGCTCAAGTTCTGCCCTCAAGTTCTGCCGCTAAACAGAGCAAGAAGAGGAAGACTGTGATGGAAAAGGAGACGACTTAAAAACACTGGATGAAGATACAAACACGAGTCAATATTCGGGCTGCATTTCTGCGACGGCTGAAGGATTTGAAGGGTCTCTAAAGCGACACCATGGTTGCTGATTTTCTACTGGACAGGTAATCATGTCATTTCATTTGTCTTTGTGTTCATGGTTTAGTTCATCTATGAGACAGCTAGCGATAACTTCGGCTAATGCTAACGGCCGGCTAACGGCTTGTAGCTCTGTTTATAGAGACCTGTACACAGTCTGTTAGCTTGTAGCTCTGTTTATAGAGACCAGTATACAGTCTGTTAGCTCTGTTTATAGAGACCTGTACACAGTCTGTTAGCTTGTAGCTCTGTTTATAGAGACCAGTATACAGTCTGTTAGCTCTGTTTATAGAGACCTGTACACAGTCTGTTAGCTTGTAGCTCTTTATAGAGACTTGTATACAGTCTGTTAGCGTGTAGCTCTGTTTATAGAGACCTGTACACAGTGTGTTAGCTTGTAGCTCTGTTTATAGAGACCTGTATACAGTCTGTTAGCTGCTAGCTCTTTATAGAGACCTGTATACAGTCTGTTAGCTTGTAGCTCTGTTTATAGAGTCCTGTACACTGTCTGTTAGCTGCTAGCTCTTTATAGAGACCTGTATACAGTCTGTTAGCTGGTAGCTCTTCGGTTGCTCTTTATCAGCATGAATGGGGTGTTGTACTAAGTCTAAATGCCGTCTTGTCTGTGTTTTCATAGCTACGAGAAGGAAACATGGACGTCCACACCGTTAAAACACGGGACGCAGAGGCCTCCACCCCAGCTGTTTCATGTGTTCGGAGTCCCCCTCTGACCGGTGAGTTTCAGGCCCGATAAGAACTCCATGAACATGAACGTTGCTTTGACCACTGCTTGCGTGGAGGTATAAATACTGCTCTCTTTTTTATTATGAGCTATTTTTGATTTACGTACGCAGAAGGGTTTTTTTAATGTCCGCACAAAATAAAATCCAAACCATTCTCTTTCACTTCACGTGATCTGCATGCTAAATCACAATCTGAGACCACACCATACAGACTAAAGAGATGAGAGACAAAAAGTTTGGCTGATAAAAAATCCTGTGAATGTTAGCTGCTTCTCTAAAAGCTTGGTTTGGTGAAGGAAAGCATGAATAAAAGTGTTCAACAAGGAATCAAATACACAGAATAATTGTATTAATAATCTGTGGGCACAGTCTTCCTCTCCAAAGAGGGAGAGAGCACATTTTGACATCACTTACTCTGAAAATATTAGATAATATTCAAGATATCAATAAGAAATACAGTATATGTACCATATGTGCACAATACACACTGCAGTAGGCACTAAGCACACACTAGTGATAGTGGTGTCAACTCCTTGCATGGCTAGAAGAAATAACTGTTTACATACGGGGCTGAAGGAAGGGTTATTATGATCGAAATCAAATGCACAGTGCTGTAAGATAATGAGAACCTTTGACTAAACTTCTGATTCTTTCTTCTATGTCAGGTATTGCACAATATTTAACAAGAAGTCAAAAAAGTGGAGCCTGTACACAATGAAGGTGGGTAAGGACTACAAGTACATCACAGACCTCCAGAGCTAAATCCTACACAGAAAGCTGACAGCAACTGGGGGATGCCAAAGAAGAGAACAAGGAGGCCGGATGATCCACGCCAACATGTTTACCTTCAACAGCCATTATTTTTATTTCTGTAATAAATACATTTTCTAATAAAAGTAAATGTAAAACAACTCTTTGATATTGCAATTATTTGTTTCTAATGTTGTATGTTACTTGATATGGATTTAAATTATTTTGTGATTTGAAGAGAGAAGGCCAGTGTGCATTTAAAGATTTATTTAACAAATGTTAACACAGCACACTCAAGTATTTTTTTACATGAAGATAAAATATATACAAAGGAACTAAAGGGTCACCATACAAGTATTGTATGTAATCATGTCATAGTTTCATTCACTTCCAACTGAAACCTTTATACTGTCCATGTGGATCTGGGTAAGGGTCACGGATTTTCCAGATACAGCAACAAGGTATTACTCCTCTATGACCTGCACCAAGTGCTCCATGCTGCCAGACAACAACCTGCCTGTGCAGCATGGCGGAACTTTCTGTTGCTGTCCCCAGGATCTGGAGCTCGTCCCCGGTCGTTGCTCTCCCTCTCGCTCGTCTGGCTCTGCCTTGCACTCGACCCCGGCCTCGTCCTCTCTGACCTGAGGTGCTTGGCTCAGGATCGTAATCAGAAGTCATCATGAGAGCTCTAACAAGCACAAAAAACAGTCAATATGTTGTAGTTCCAACACGAAAATGAAGACTGTCAACAATGGTGACCGCTAATATATATATAGGCACTGTAGCCGTCTAGTAACTAAACATCATGACATGCTAAATCAAAATAAACATGGCTAACCAGGAGTTATTAGCCCGGCAGCAACAACTTGCTCTAGCTGTATTTCAGATGATAAAAAACAAACACACGTAAAGCTAACATGCAGGCTATGCTGTGCAGTCTAACTAATTACATTATTCTTTAATGTGGTAATATAAGCGGTTTACTTACATGGGAGATAGACGTGTTTTTCCTCCGATGAAAATAAAGTCAATCGCTCGCCGCTCCACAGCTAGCTATCGTGACGTCATCCTCCAGCTGGAGTCTGCCACAGCGCGTTCATGTGTTTGGAGGCGTGTCCCTCCCCTCTCCCTACAGGCTGCTCTGAAGGAGGGGGAGGGCTCTGTTCGGCTGTGTGCTTTCAAAATCAAGCTAACTGCTGCAGCTTTCTCAGGATCTCCTACTCCAGCTTTAAGTTGGACAAACTACCCTCCACAGTGCTGCTCTCCTCTGTGTGAACACTGTTTAAATATCTCCTGATTCCTTATTCTATAGTGGAGCGTTGTTCCATGTTTAACGGATGGTGGCCTTATTTGAGTTTTCTCTCCTTCATCACCTCGTTGTTTTTGCAATATAGATTAAAAAAATCTAAGTTTTATACTTATAATATTCTGTTGTCCCTTTTACTTTAAGCTATGAGTCTCTTAATTGTAAAGGGTTATGTGTAATATTGTCATGTGGTCACCATCATGCAGACTTTGGGTCAATAAGGAAAAACAACAAACATTCCACTATTCGTCGACTATGGGCAAAATCTGATGAATCAGATTCGACTAAGCAAATCCTTAGTCTGGGTCACCCCTAGTATATATACATATATCCAGTATATAAAAACACATTGTGTTGTTTCAATACTGTATATACTGTATGTATATATACAGTATTTACACACATATATGTGTTACTGTGTATATATGTAGATGTATTACTTCAACATGAATTAAACATTATTTTGCTAAGAAAAAAAAGTAAAGTTTTACCACACTAACAAAAACTTGATCCATCTACAGACCTCAACAATCTGTGTATCATTCGCTCATTTGATTTTCAAAATAAAACCAAAAATGAAAACACGGATAACAACTCTATTTCGGATTTCCGTTTTTGTGCTCAATTGAAAAATGGGGAAAACAGATAACAAGAGTTTTATCTGATTTCGACATTTTTCATCTGGCGACACTTAAGTGACCCAGAAGTGAACTTTACTCAGACGTCAAGAGAAGAAGAAACAGGCTTTAGGGTGAATGTAGCACCTGTCAAAATCTGTTTTGGTATATTAATTTGATATTAATATTCAGTAATCTTTATTTTCTGTAATGAGAAGCAATGTTCTGCACTAAAGGATTAGTGACCAGTTGTGTTCTACTGCACATGTAAAACACTTTTTTTAGTAATCTTAATCTAACAGTTGAATAATCTGGGTACATATTCTGGAATAACTATTAAATAAAAGCAGAGAGAGATCCTGAAATGTTAAATTAATGTCAGACTGTGAACGTTATCGTCACTGATTAAATATTAAGATACTGTGGAATATACCCTGGTTGCCCCCCCCAGCCTGGATACATGCTGTAACATGTACTCCTGGTTCCCCCCCCCCAGCCTGGATACATGCTGTAACATGTGTACTCCTGGTTCCCCCCCCAGCCTGGATACATGCTGTAACATGTGTACTCCTGGTTCCCCCCCAGCCTGGATACATGCTGTAACATGTGTACTCCTGGTTCCCCCCCCAGCCTGGATACATGCTGTAACATGTGTACTCCTGGTTCCCCCCCCAGCCTGGATACATGCTGTAACATGTGTACTCCTGGTTCCCCCCCCCAGCCTGGATACATGCTGTAACATGTGTACTCCTGGTCCCCCCCCCAGCCTGGATACATGCTGTAACATGTGTACTCCTGGTTCCCCCCCAGCCTGGATACATGCTGTAACATGTGTACTCCTGGTTCCCCCCCCAGCATGGATACATGCTGTAACATGTGTACTCCTGGTCCCCCCCCCAGCCTGGATACATGCTGTAACATGTGTACTCCTGGTTCCCCCCCCCCAGCCTGGATACATGCTGTAACATGTGTACTCCTGGTTCCCCCCCCAGCCTGGATACATGCTGTAACATGTGTACTCCTGGTTCCCCCCCAGCCTGGATACATGCTGTAACATGTGTACTCCTGGTCCCCCCCCAGCCTGGATACATGCTGTAACATGTGTACTCCTAGTCCCCCCCCCCAGCCTGGATACATGCTGTAACATGTGTACTCCTGGTCCCCCCCAGCCTGGATACATGCTGTAACATGTGTACTCCTGGTTCCCCCCCCCCAGCCTGGATACATGCTGTAACATGTGTACTCCTGGTCCCACCCCCCCCCCCCCCCCCCCCCCCCCCCCCCCCCCCCCCCCCCCCCCCCCCCCCCCCCCAGCCTGGATACATGCTGTAACATGTGTACTCCTGGTTCCCCCCCCAGCCTGGATACATGCTGTAACATGTGTACTCCTGGTTCCCCCCCAGCCTGGATACATGCTGTAACATGTGTACTCCTGGTTCCCCCCCAGCCTGGCTACATTCTGTAACATGTGTACTCCTGGTTCCCCCCCAGCCTGGATACATGCTGTAACATGTGTACTCCTGGTTCCCCCCCCAGCCTGGATACATGCTGTAACATGTGTACTCCTAGTCCCCCCCCCCAGCCTGGATACATGCTGTAACATGTGTACTCCTGGTCCCCCCCAGCCTGGATACATGCTGTAACATGTGTACTCCTGGTTCCCCCCCAGCCTGGATACATGCTGTAACATGTGTACTCCTGGTTCCCCCCCCAGCCTGGATACATGCTGTAACATGTGTACTCCTGGTTCCCCCCCCAGCCTGGATACATGCTGTAACATGTGTACTCCTGGTTCCCCCCCCAGCCTGGACACATGCTGTAACATGTGTACTCCTGGTTCCCCCCCCAGCCTGGATACATGCTGTAACATGTGTACTCCTGGTTCCCCCCCAGCCTGGATACATGCTGTAACATGTGTACTCCTGGTTCCCCCCCAGCCTGGATACATGCTGTAACATGTGTACTCCTGGTTCCCCCCCCAGCCTGGATACATGCTGTAACATGTGTACTCCTGGTTCCCCCCCCAGCCTGGATACATGCTGTAACATGTGTACTCCTGGTTCCCCCCCCAGCCTGGATACATGCTGTAACATGTGTACTCCTGGTTCCCCCCCCAGCCTGGATACATGCTGTAACATGTGTACTCCTGGTTCCCCCCCAGCCTGGATACATGCTGTAACATGTGTACTCCTGGTTCCCCCCCAGCCTGGATACATGCTGTAACATGTGTACTCCTGGTTCCCCCCCCAGCCTGGATACATGCTGTAACATGTGTACTCCTGGTTCCCCCCCCAGCCTGGATACATGCTGTAACATGTGTACTCCTGGTTCCCCCCCCAGCCTGGATACATGCTGTAACATGTGTACTCCTGGTTCCCCCCCCAGCCTGGATACATGCTGTAACATGTGTATGTATTATTCAATCATTCTTTATCTACAGAATAAATAACTTTCCTACATTTCAAAGATCAGATTATTCAGATTATTTATTCAGATTATTTCTTTTGATTTAATTCTTCACAAAGACGTTTCTGTCGGGCGTCCGTCCTCGCCCATCGGACAGATTGGAAAATGTCATCCTCAGTCCCATTAAAGTTACTAACCATAGACCTTTCTGGAGTCCCTGAGCTCCCTTGTCTTGTAGGTTCCTCTGGATCTCTGCTGCTGTGGACGTGCCAGACTCCAGCTGCTACAACTACTACTATCCGTCTCCCCACTATCATCTCTCTCTCTCTCTTCACCTCCCTCTATCCCTCTCTCAGACCTGCTGCTGAACTAACGCTTACAGTCTCTAATGATGCTGTTTGTTTGTATCAGGATGACGAAGCAGAGACCAGACTCTCCTGGACCCAGCTGTGTGTCCCTAAAGAGTGACCGGTCTAATGGATGCAGGGGAGGAATAATAAACTGGGGTTTATGTTCAGACTCTGAGCTTCATGGTGTGGGATGACTCATCAGTGTACAGGTACATATCTGTAAATCAGCACATCGTTAAAGTTCTATGTTTTCCATCAGTTCTCTCAGACAGTGTAAATGTGATGTATTCAAGTGTTTTTGTATTCTAGTTTAGATCATAATGGCCTGCAGCTTGAAAACTGTAAAACTACATATCTCAAAATATGAGAATATTTCATAGGATCAATCAGAACTGTTGGAACGGCAAGGGGCAACAGGCCACAGGTAGGCCGCCTGCTTCAAGGACTGTAGTCGTCCATCATTGATCTGGTAAGCTGAAGCAGCGTCCCGATGTCTTCTGACTTTAACTCGTGGAGTCATTTTCAGCTGTGAACGTACGTTTGATCCAACTTCTCGTCTTTGCTCTGTTGTTCTCATGAATGAAGGATCTGATTTAGGAACGGGGGGCAGTTTGGAAAAAGTGAGTCCACATCAGTGTCCTCAGGATCTGCTGTCTGATCTCAGTGGTCCTGACGCCGTATATGATGGGGTTGAAACAGCTCGGGAACAGCAGGTACATGGTGCTGAAGAAGACCCGGACGCCTGCAGGGAGACCGTTTCTGATCCGGTACGACAGGAAAGCTACAAGTGCGATGGTCAGACTGACGGTGATGACCACGATGTGTGTCACACAGGTGTGAAGGGCTTTGACCCCGGACTTTCCTGAACCCAGCACCGAGCTGAATATGACCACGTACGAGGCGGCGATGAAGACGAAGTCGGCTACAGGGATTAGAAACGCAGTCAGTAACCCCACCAGGTTGTTGATGGAGGTGCTCCCACAGGCCAGCTGCACCAACGCCATGTGCTCACAGAAACAGTGGTTCATCACTTCCCCAACACAGAACGACAACCTTCCTGCCAGACCGACCATCAGCGTGTTCAGGAAGAAGTTTCTGAACACCACGGGGATCACAAACTTCAGGAATCCTGGTAAAGCCATGCGCTCATGGTAGAAGAGGGGCATGCAGATGGCAAAGTATCTGTCCACAGCCATCCAGACCAGCAGCGTGGACTGAAAGGCTCCGACAAAATGAATGAAATGCATCTGAACCAGGCAGCCAATCAGAGAGATCCCCTTCCAGTCAAACAGGAAGCTCAGCAGCATGTTGGGGACGAAGAACAGAGGGAGGCTCAGGTCCACGCACGCCATGCCAGCGATGAGGATGAACATGGGGGAGTGGAGGCTCCTCTGTGATATGATGACGTACAGCAGCAGAGAGTTGGCCAACAGTGACAGGACGAACATGATGAAGAACGGGAGGAAGAGGACGGGCCTCTGAGCTCCCAGCTCACTGAAGCCATCCAGGATGAAGAGTCTGTAAGAGGAGACGTTCTCCATCCTCCCTCCTCCGGGTTCTGGGTTTCAGTTCAGAGAGTCTGAAAAGAAAGAGAAAACAGAGAAGGTGTTTCACAGCTGACGGTGAGATCTACAGAGCCGACCAAACTCTCCAATGAGCTCAGAACACACTGCTCAACGAGAGGATTCAACAGATCCACCGTCGTCCACATTGAAAGTCCAAATAGAACAGCAAAGGGGAGATTTGTCCTCACACCTACCTGCTGAGGTGATGGAATATAGAATAGAATGCCTTTATTGTCATTGTGTGACTTGCATACAATGAAATTAGGAAGGAGGAGGAGGAGTCCAGGCTGGGACTGTCCTGAGAGATATCCTGAGCTAACAGTCAGCTGTGTGTTCAGACTCACACACCTCACACACAGACTGTGTGTTCAGACTCACACACCTCACACACAGACTGTGTTCAGACTCACACACCTCACACACAGACTGTGTGTTCAGACTCACACACCTCACACACAGACTGTGTTCAGACTCCCACACCTCACACACAGACTGTGTTCAGACTCACCTCACACACAGACTGTGTTCAGACTCACACACCTCACACACAGACTGTGTTCAGACTCACACACCTCACACACAGACTGTGTTCAGACTCACACACCTCACACACAGACTGTGTTCAGACTCACACACCTCACACACAGACTGTGTGTTCAGACTCACACACCTCACACACAGACTGTGTTCAGACTCACACACCTCACACACAGACTGTGTGTTCAGACTCACACACCTCACACACAGACTGTGTTCAGACTCACACACCTCACACACAGACTGTGTTCAGACTCACACACCTCACACACAGACTGTGTTCAGACTCACCTCACACACAGACTCTATGCAGACTCACACACCTCACACACAGACTGTGTTCAGACTCACACACCTCACACAGACTTTGTGTTCAGACTCACCTCACACACAGACTGTGTTCAGACTCACACACCTCACACACAGACTGTTACCTGTAGATTTATTTCTGCTCTTGTTTTCTTCAGTCCAGCTGTGAATCTGATGTCTGCCTGAGCAGTGTGCGCCCCCTGCAGCGTGCAGCACATGATTTTAAATACTCTGTGATGTTTAGAGTGAAGTTTAACACGTTTCTCTGTGAACATTAGAGAAAAGTCTGACCTTCAGGGTCACCAGCCGTCCCTCGTCAGCCGGGATATCCCGTGTTTCAAACTGGATTGATTGACCTGAACGGGACGTTCTCTCTCTGAGACCAGCAGACCACACTTCACTGATCCTAGATCAGATCTGACACGGACAGTAGCCCATCATGCACAGATCACATCCATCAAGTGACACCTGTCGTCCAATCACAACCCCCTCAGGTGATGCACCTACAGCCTCTAAAGCACCAAGTCTCACTGAAATGAGTCAGGGACTCGTGGAGGGGGTGGTTCAGTCGGCTGGAGGTGCACAGGTGAGATGAAATGAGGACCAATCAGCTGCTACAACAAGCAACAGGGAGCAGAGAAGACCAGGGTCGGGCCACTCAGCAGAGACTCCACACAGGCCTCCTGCACTTCATGCTGCCAGGTGTTTCAACAGGTCACACGGGTGTGAGCTGACAGAGCGTCACTGAAGGCCACACTAACAACAGCTGCTGCAGTAACGCTGCTTTCATGTCACATGATCCAGCCTGAGGCCGTCACAGCGTTAGGGAGCATCCACACGAGTCACGCCTCCCTGTAGACTTTGAATTACTGTGAGGCTCCAACCTGAGGTTTATCTCATCCTTCTGTTCAGAGGGGTCAGTGAGGGTCACTGACGGACTCATTCACTTCACCTTTCACTCACACAGAGACGATCATGGTTTCTCCTCTCTGTCATGAACATATCTGAGGTTACTCTCAGATGGAGCTCTGAGGGTTTTTAAAGCTGTAGTCACACAACAGATCAAATACAGTTCTACCTCATCCACAACATTCACACATCAGAGCCACTCAGACGGCTGCAGCACCGAGCTCAGACTAAACATTTCGTCTGATTTGGTACAGAAACAGTCACCAACCCTTCCTGTCAGCGTTTCACGGCCGACCCTGACGGAGAAGTCAGCCTGAGGTTAGTCTGAAAACCTTCAACAGAGTCAAACATGAACCCAAGTGTTTCCTCCCTGCAGCCTTTCTCACTCCGTCTCATGGAGTCGTTTCAGAGCAGCAGAGGAGAACGTCACAAACAAACCACCTGATCCTCTCATGAAGGACAAGGATCCGTGTCAACACACCGACAGAAACCTCCACTCTGAAAACAAACCTTTGAACAGCTTCACCAGAAAATACACGTCACATAAAACCTTTCACTCTGACGCTGAGTGATGCCAGGATGTGACCATAAATGTGTCTTCACCTACAGACACACGGTAACCTTCATACTTACATGCACACTTCTATATACACACATACTTTTCTTACACCTCACGCACATTGCTTCTTACTTGTTCCCTTTGTTCTATTTTATGTTTATATGTCTATTTGTGACTGTAGTTTACATGTGTGTGTGTTCCTGTTGTGCCTCTTGGTCAGGTCATGTTTGGAAGTGAGAACTGGTTCTCAAACATTTTTTACCTGGTAAAATAAAGGTAAAAAAAAAAGAGCAGACAGAGCGCAGAGGGGCTGAAGGTCGATCTTATCAGAGAGAACCACACGCTGAAGTCCCCCACACCATCATGCAGACTAAAGCAGGAGTCAGAGTCAGCTTCTCTGCAGCCTGTTTGAACCATGTGAGTTCAGCACGTTGAACACAAACAGCACAAAGACAGCAGCAGCTCAGAATCAGGAGATCAGTTCAGTCTGATGATCACTGCTCTGGATCCAGGATGTGTGACGGTCAGCCTGAGGAGCTGCTCACCCTCCAGCTCGAACAGATCAGCAGCTGTTACTTCAGCCGGAGTCTGTCCCATCTGCAGGTGGATGATGTCAGCTGCTAATTCTGGTTCATCCATCCCTCCGTCCACCTGTCCCTGCTGAGCGTCTGACGCTGCCATTGGCTGCAGAGACAAAGTCCAATCCCCCAACAGAGCGCAGCAGCATCTCTGCAACAACACCAGAGTTCAGACAAACTTTTTAGAAGTCAATGAAGTTTGGCAGGTCAGAGGTCAGAGGTTATTCTAATGATGACATCACCAGTTTCCAGCACCGCTACATTCTCTTCCTGCTTGTGTACAGGAAGCTGTGGCGACTCTTAGCATGTTACTATCATTAAGAAGACACTATGTCTGGTTGTCTGTACTTTTGAAAGATGCGGTCATATGTTTGAATAAAATCTTAACTTTGTATCATGAAGGAGAGCATTTCATCATGTCTGTGTCTGCTGGAACACATCAGACATGTCCTGTGTGACCGGCTGTGTCTCTCTGCTGGACCTGGAGGGTGAGTCTCTTTATCTCTGGTGCAGGACGGGAACCCCGGCCTCACAGGTCTTCCTCACTCTGTTTCTCTTTAATGTTGGAGCTGATGTCAGTTTTGAATTTTAAACGCCTTTGAATTTCTGGCACTATATATTTAGTTATGCATTACAATTTTTTCCCTGTGAATTCAACTCTTTGAATTTCCACCATCATTTTTCAGTGTTCACAAATTCAGAATGAAAATATTTAAGATATTAAAATCGTTAGACTAAATTCAGATGCCAAAATATCAAAAATATATAAGCTGAATTTTACAAACTGAAATATTTTGATAATACTGAATGTTTTTAAATCTAAAATGAAAGACCTTGAAGCTGAATCTTCAGGATGTCGTTGTTTTTAGTGTATCTTGTTACAACTGCCTCCTAGGTAACAGCTCTTTCTGTGACATACAAATCAAGTGTTGTTCGGTTCTCTGTGTGTCTATGTCTGTAACTCTGTGTTTTTTGCTGCTGACTGTCTCGGCCAGGTCTCCCTTGAAAAAGAATTCTTTGATCTCAATGGGACCAACCTGGTTAAATAAAGGTTAAATAAAAATAAAATAAACACATAAAATGCTGAAAAATGAAAGTTGAAGTTAGTTTTAGAAAATTTGAAGAGGTGACTTCTGAAGCAAAAAAATTCAGATTCATAATATAACAACAGTCCATGTTTCCATACATGTGTATGTGGTCTTACCAGAATGCCACCACCAATATGGCGGCGACATTGACGTATGACCAGTTAGTCAATGCAGCATCATTTCTATGGTTAGCACTTTCCCGCTACAAACGGAACAGAATAAAAAGAGACATCACTAAACGGGTTCTTCTTTAGCTCAGTGCTAAGCATGTTAATGTATATTAGACCATAATGTAAACATCTGGAGCACTCTTTAAATGATCTCTGGATGCTGTAAAACTTTATGTCTGTATGTGGAACAGATAATATCCAAGCTTTCCTTCTTCAGGGAACCTATAGAAACTTAATCCTGATCCTTCACCATGTCTGTGGTGATAACTGTACAAAGGTAAGCTAACAGAAGTTTAACTGTATAAAGGTACGCTGCATTAACAGAAGTTTAACTGTATAAAGGTAAGCTAACAGAAGTTTAACTGTATAAAGGTAAGCTGCATTAACAGAAGTTTAACTGTATAAAGGTAAGCTAACAGAAGTTTAACTGTATAAAGGTAAGCTAACAGAAGTTTAACTGTATAAAGGTAAGCTAACAGAAGTTTAACTGTATAAAGGTAAGCTAACAGAAGTTTAACTGTATAAAGGTAAGCTGCATTAACAGAAGTTTAACTGTATAAAGGTAAGCTAACAGAAGTTTAACTGTATAAAGGTAAGCTAACAGAAGTTTCACTGTATAAAGGTAAGCTAACAGAAGTTTAACTGTATAAAGATAAGCTAACAGAAGTTGAACTGTATAAAGGTAAGCTAACAGAAGTTGAACTGTATAAAGGTAAGCTAACAGAAGTTTAGCTGTATAAAGGTAAGCTAACAGAAGTTTAACTGTATAAAGGTAAGCTAACAGAAGTTGAACTGTATAAAGGTAAGCTAACAGAAGTGGAACTGTATAAAGGTAAGCTAACAGAAGTTTATCTGTATAAAGGTAAGCTAACAGAAGTTGAACTGTATAAAGGTAAGCCAACAGAAGTTGAACTGTATAAAGGTAAGCTAACAGAAGTTTACCTGTATAAAGGTAAGCTAACAGAAGTTTACCTGTATAAAGGTAAGCTAACAGAAGTTTACCTGTAAAAAGGTAAGCTAACAGAAGTTTAACTGTATAAAGGTTAGCTAACAGAAGTTTAACTGTATAAAGATTAGCTACATTAACAGAAGTTTAACTGTATAAAGGTAAGCCAACAGAAGTTTATCTGTATAAAGGTAAGCTAATAGAAGTTTAATAACTGTATAAAGGTAAGCTAACAGAAGTGTAACTGTATAAAGGTAAGCTAACAGAAGTTTAACTGTATAAAGGTAAGCTAACAGAAGTTGAACTGTATAAAGGTAAGCTAACAGAAGTTGAACTGTATAAAGGTCAGCTAACAGAAGTTTAGCTGTATAAAGGTAAGCTAACAGAAGTTGAACTGTATAAAGGTAAGCTAACAGAAGTTTATCTGTATAAAGGTAAGCTAACAGAAGTTTACCTGTATAAAGGTAAAATACATTAACAGAAGTTTAACTGTATAAAGGTAAGCCAACAGAAGTTTATCTGTATAAAGGTAAGCTAATAGAAGTTTAATAACTGTATAAAGGTAAGCTAACAGAAGTGTAACTGTATAAAGGTAAGCTAACAGAAGTGTAACTGTATAAAGGTAAGCTAACAGAAGTTGAACTGTATAAAGGTAAGCTAACAGAAGTTTACCTGTATAAAGGTAAGCTAACAGAAGTTTATCTGTATAAAGGTAAGCTAACAGAAGTTGAACTGTATAAAGGTAAGCTAACAGAAGTTGAACTGTATAAAGGTAAGCTACATTAACAGAAGTTTAACTGTATAAAGGTAAGCTAACAGAAGTTTCACTGTATAAAGGTAAGCTAACAGAAGTTTAACTGTATAAAGGTAAGCTAACAGAAGTTTACCTGTATAAAGGTAAACTAACAGAAGTTTACCTGTATAAAGGTAAGCTAACAGAAGTTTACCTGTATAAAGGTAAGCTAACAGAAGTTTAACTGTATAAAGGTAAGCTAACAGAAATTTAACTGTATAAAGGTAAGCTAACAGAAGTTTACCTGTATAAAGGTAAGCTAACAGAAGTTTCACTGTATAAAGGTAAGCTAACAGAAGTTTACCTGTATAAAGGTAAGCTAACAGAAGTTTACCTGTATAAAGGTAAGCTAACAGAAGTTTACCTGTATAAAGGTAAGCTAACAGAAGTTGAACTGTATAAAGGTAAGCTAACAGAAGTTGAACTGTATAAAGGTAAGCTAACAGAAGTTGAACTGTATAAAGGTAAGCTAACAGAAGTTTACCTGTATGAAGGTAAGCTAACAGAAGTTTACCTGTATAAAGGTAAGCTAACAGAAGTTTAACTGTATAAAGGTAAGCTAACAGAAGTTGAACTGTATAAAGGTAAGCTAACAGAAGTGGAACTGTACAAAGGTAAGCTAACAGAAGTTTACCTGTATAAAGGTAAGCTAACAGAAGTTGAACTGTATAAAGGTAAGCTAATAGATGTTTAACTGTATAAAGGTAAGCTAACAGAAGTTGAACTGTGTAAAGGTAAGCTAACAGAAGTTTATCTGTATAAAGGTAAGCTAACAGAAGTTGAACTGTATAAAGGTAAGCTAACAGAAGTTGAACTGTATAAAGGTAAGCTAACAGAAGTTGAACTGTATAAAGGTAAGCTAACAGAAGTTTATCTGTATAAAGGTAAGCTAACAGAAGTTGAACTGTATAAAAGTAAGCTAACAGAAGTTTATCTGTATAAAGGTAAGCTAACAGAAGTTGAACTGTATAAAGGTAAGCTAACAGAAGTTGAACTGTATAAAGGTAAGCTAACAGAAGTTTAGCTGTATAAAGGTAAGCTAACAGAAGTTGAACTGTATAAAGGTAAGCTAACAGAAGTTTAACTGTATAAAGGTAAGCTAACAGAAGTTTCACTGTATAAAGGTAAGCTAACAGAAGTTTCACTGTATAAAGGTAAGCTAACAGAAGTTTAGCTGTATAAAGGTAAGCTACATTAACAGAAACTTTACAGGACAATATGAATAAATAAACAAAATAAAAATAGTTTAATCAGGTTGAAAAATATTGGAGGATAAGCGAGAGTGTCTTTTTGAGTGAGGACACATATCAATTTAAAACAACTGAAATTCATCTGAAAAATGACTCATTTAATAACAGAACTGAGGTAAGCGTGTGGCTAAGAATACAAATAAAGACATAAAATAATAAAACTGCATTATTACTAAAAACAGATAGTTTCACTTGAAGTCATTGTACCGCTATCGCTGCACTCTCCACGCCCCCTGAACCCCCCCGCTCCACTTGTTTGCTGGAAATATCATCACTTTGATCCTGGACAGAGATTCTACTGAAAACCGTCAGCTGCTGAGTTCATGATTTTATTCACTGCACAGGTAAGTGATGTCTGGAGTCACCTGAGCACAGATCAATCAAACCGAGCTAACACTGCTGATTACAGGAGAGATTTCATTACAGATGATAACCTGCTAACGTTTACAGGGTTATGTTTAGAGAACATGCTCCTCTTTGAATACTAGTCTCACATGTTTTAGAGAAAAGATGGATGAATTCACTTCTGTGTATTTGATCTTGAATAGGACACTTAATATATCTGAAATATGAACATATGTTACAGGGAGGTAAATAAGTCTCAGTGTTTGTTGATGTATCACACTGTAAGTTTCATACTGCACTCTGATTGGTTCCTAACTAGTGATGAGGTCATAAGTCCTGCAGGTAGGTCCAGGTGGGTTAAACATAAGTAAAGTAAGAGTGGGTGGATGTAAAGGACAGAGTTTAAAGCTCTGTGATGAAATGCTGCCCAGCCTCTGATGTCACTTTTTATGTCCACATGCTTTCTTTTTTACAATCCTTATAATTTAAGTGTCTGTTTTTTGTATTCAGTGCTGCTCATACGGGCCTTAAATTGCCCCCCGGGGACAAATACAGTTTTTTTAATTGAAATGGAATTGAATTGAATAATGAAGGAACCAGATATTTACTAACGGCTGCTTTATTACAGACGATCAATGCAGGCCTTGAACTCAGCCCAGGTAAGCGTGTTAGATGTGACTGAGGGAGAACAGGGAGCCTCCACTGTCCACTTTATGCAGACCTGCAGTTATTTCACATTGTGTCACCTCTGAAGAAGAAGAAGTATAAATACACAGGTTCAAACACAGGTATGAATGAAGGTAAACTTGTTTCTCATTGGTCAGTTCTTTGACACTCAGCCTGTCTGAGATTGACTGAGAGCTGAGCTGAGAATATGTCTCCTTCCTACAGAAAGCTAGACTGCCCTCTAGAGGCAGAGAGCAGCAAGTACAGTCACAGTAAAGGATGAAGCAGCTGACAGGGAGGCAGAGAGGCTGTGTCTGAGAATCAAAGATATAAAACCTGAACCACTTCAGAATGTTGATTTATTGTCTGAATGTATCTCTGAGTAATATTCATATTTAAATACATCCCATCCATTCACATTTAAATGTATAATATAAAGGTAGTTTAACTACCAGTTCAAGTGAATTCATCTCCAGTCAAAGGTTACTGAGATCTATGCTAAGCTAGTTAGCTTTAACAGGAGTTTTACATCGTAGAAAACAGACTGAACTTTAAAGAGGTGACTTCATCTACATTTTCTATTTACAGGAAACAGCCAGGGGTTGATCAGTTAGCAGCTTAGCTAGTACCTCTAGCTAAAGCTAACTGTGCTATATAAACAGGTAGCTTAACCTTGCTGAAACTTGACCAGTGTAGCTTCAGATGTGTAGTTTCCTGGATGAATGTGAGGCCTGCAGGTAGTTTACAGATTACAGATTACAGATTACACTGTTAATTTGAGTCGGTACAGATTAAAAGGCGTTTCCCAGAAATGAAACTTTCTCTGCTCAGATGTGTTTTTGAAAAAGTAATGCTCACGTCAGAAAGTCAGATTCAGGTCAGCTCGTCATGTTAGGTCACACATTGAGTCCCTGCGTTCAGCCTTTGTTCGCTGGTATGAAGATAAAAACATGGTCTCCAGACTCTGTGTTTGTGTTTGTGTGTGTGTGTGTGTGTGTGTGTGTGTGTGTGTGTGCGTGCGTGTGTGTGTGTGTGTGTGTGTGTGTGTGTGTGTGTGTGTGTGTGTGAGAGAAGAAGCTTAACTGTGTAGCTGTAGTCAGCTACTGAAGCTAGCTAGTTAATGCTGCTGCTCATGTCAGCTTCATGATGTACTCAGTGTTCAGGGCCTTTTTATTTGTTCCTCTCAATAACAACAGGTTAAAGTGAATGCTAAGGCCTGCTGGATTTATGAAGCTTTAGATACGGTTCCTGAGTCTTCCTGCTGGTCTGCAGGTTTTACTCAGTACCTTTGTCTGAACCACGCCGTCTCTTCTTGTGTTTCAGGAAGTCGTTTCTGATGTGGTTGTTATGCATGTGGATGTTGGAAATGTGATTTATTTTACAGCCGTGGTAACTGATGTCCTGATTACTGAAGCTCTTCAAACCAGGTATCATTTTTAAAACTGTGCTCACGCAGACTTAGTGTAAAAAACATGAAATATGATCTGACTTCAGTTCACCCTCCCGCCACCTGAGTCGCCAATTTCCCCTGCCTCCAAAACGTGCGTATGCCTGCGTCACAGTTTGCTTACCTGTCCGCACATTATCCGTCGTGTTTCTGTTTTACAGATCTCAAACTGAGCGTGAGAAGTGGCGTACGTGAATTTCAGGCCCTGTTTTGTTAGTTCACAGCGTTGATAAATGACACCCTGTTTGACCCTGTTTGGGCTTTTTAAAAACATTTGATGTTTTATTTTTGTAAAAACTGATCATACTTGTTGAAGTTATGATAGAGTGCATATTGACTGTACTGAATGTAATCACTCTTACTTTAGGGCAAAGTCTCCTCATAAAGAAACAACCTGCATGGAAATAACCAAAGTCCTGGAAACAATGACCTGATTCTAACTGAGTGAGAGACGTTAGTGAAAGTTGATTTCCTAATTACTTAAAGACGTGATTGTCCTTGTTTGGGTCTGAGTGTGATGTGAGGTGGACAGAGAGAGGGTGCTGGGACTCTGGTGTCATCATGTTTACAGTATCATTGCACAGTAACGAGACCCAACGGAGCTCTGCCCTTCATCACACTCATCATCAGCAGCTCTATCTGCTGCTCAACAGACCCCGGAGACGTCAGTGTGGACACTTGGACACCGTGGAGGCTGTAATCAGCCTCGCAAACAGGCTAATGAGCTCCCCATGGAGCAGCTTCATGCAGTGGTGGTTCTGGGGAGGGGCCAACAGGGGCCAGTGCTCCTGTAAAACTGAACCTGGACCCCCCCTGTGGCCCCCCCTCCACACCAAAATAATATTATACAATAAAAAAAGCTTCGGTATTGCGCTGATGTTACAGGCGGAACACATGCGTGTGGCACTTGCTTCCAGTCCCTTAGAGCACTAAGGGACTCCTGTTGAGTGTAAACAGCCAAACAGCTGCTGTCAGTCTGCATGTTGATCTAGTACACAGTAGTATATATATGTCTAGTATATAGGGATGCACTGATGTTTTGCCAGTTTGTTCTCAGCCGGTCCTCGCCCTTCTCAGTCTCTTTTGTCAGGGTTGAATGTGTCCCTCTGACAGTGTTGTAGTACTCGAGTCCAGGACTCAGACTTGAGTCCGAGTCGAGTCACCTTTTGCAGGACTCGTGACTTGGACTTGGACTCGAGCACTGATGACTCGTGACTTGACTTGGACTCGAGCGCTGATGACTCGGACTTGGGGTCGGACTCGAGCGCTGATGACTCGGACTTGGGGTCGGACTCGAGCATTGATAGAGAGGATGATAGAGAGGAGGACTTAGGCTTATATATTGATCCAGACTGTTTTAATGTTCATGTTAGATTTTGTATGTTTCATAAAATGTATTCCGTTCAGAGCGAGGGCTGGCATCAGTGTCCGCCTGCATGCGCGTGCACGTGACGTCTGCCAGGATTAAAAGACGCTACCAGCCGTGCATTTTTCTTTCAAAGATTTCACAGTAAATGCAGCGAGAGCAGAGAGACATGTTGGAGATTTAAGAGACCCATCAAGGAAAGAGACCAGCTCAAACTTTAACAGACATCTGTACAGGATGAACCCAAAAGTGAGAGAGATGTTTCTTGAGACCGTTCATCACTTTACTGTGTTAGTATAACGGTAATATTAGTGACTAAAATAACTAAACCAAAGTTATTAAGTTGTTTGATTTATTGTTAGTTTATTTGACACCAGCAGTGATCCCAGTGCAGCAGAATCTCTGAGCGCGTCCCCTCATCAACTGAAGCACAGCTGAAGATCATTTACGCACGTCACACAGCGCTGTGACTTCATTCATAAATTAATCTCCAGACACACCGGCCGGATTTCATTAGAATCTCACTGCAGTGGCAGTCAGACCTCGTCAATTTACTAAAATCAAAACTGAAAATCAAACCGGCCACGGCGCTGGGGGTGAGCGGATCGTACAGGATCAGACACATTTTAAATGTCCAGTAAAAACTTCAGATTCTCTGAAGTCTTATTAAACAAGATAGATTCTCATTAAACAGTCTGTAGCGTCCTCGTGCTCTAACATCTTCTGGTAAAAAAAAAACTAACAACATTCACCTCTCCCTGTGTCCACCCCTCCTATCTTACCTGCCCATCCAGGTGAAAACCATCAAACTATCAAAATGCTTACTAAAATAAAATAATGATAATGCACATGACATTGCCCTTAATACAAACAACAACATATAAATGACATAAAGTAAAATGATTAGGAATATATTAGAATCATTTATATTTATGGCATAAAATGATGGAAATAGCTCCAACACTAATGTTAATTAAATAAATGTGTTTCCTACACATCCAAAAGGTCCCACACAGCCAGACCAGGTCCACACAGCCAGACCAGGTCCACACAGCCAGACCAGGTCCACACAGCCAGTCTAACAGTCAATAGTTTGGATTCAAACGGCTGCCCTCCTTGTAATATATAATATTATCGGTGAGGACTCGACTTGGACTCGGACTCAAGTCATGAGGACTCGACTCGGACTCGGACTCATATTTTTCTCTGGTGACTTGGACTCGGACTCGGACTGGAACACAGGACTGAGGAATCGACTCGAACTCGGATTTGGGGACTCGACTACAACACTGCCCTCTGACAACACCCTTGGCCCCAGCCTGCCCCCCCAGTAAAATTGGTCTAGAACCGTCACTGGCTTCATGCCTTCACTTTGAGGCCTATCTGTGTGTAGTCCACGGGGTCTCTCTGTGCATACCATGTCCAGAACATGGGGAAACTCCACTTTTATCTCAGCTTTCACATTCAGAACAGGTTCTTTGTTTTGAACTTGTTCTGAAGAGATTTGATTGCTCTACATAGAGCGAGTTAGGAGTGAAACTCTAGCAGTGCAAATACATATAATATATGAAACTATAGAACAACAGTACAACGATATCAATGTTACACATGATAGTTACCTGAGGTGCAGGTTGTTAGCAACTTGAGTGAGTGTTCATGAGTCTCAGTGATTTTTGGTGTTGAGTGAACAGCTGTTGCAGAAAAGTCGTTTGAATCTGGATGTGTGTTTTAGTTGACCTGCAGGGCCTGACAGAGAGTCACAGTGCTGGGATGTGTGGAGTCTGTAATGATGTTATCTGCTCTGCAGAGGTGGAGTGAGGTGGTGATGTTCTCAGATGGTTTAATCTGAACATTTGAAGGCCTAAAGAGGCGACCATATCTGAGTTAGTCTGTGAAGCAGCCTATTTTTCAATCATTACAAATCCTCCCCATCTTTGATCTTCACCGTCTACAAACTAATATTTTTGTCTTTCAATACATTCACAACTTACTCCCAGTAAGCTTTCAGATTGTATTTCAGTTTAACTCTCAGATCCATCTTTACCAAACAAGGTCTGCAATTAAACTCCATCCAGCTTTCTTTTGGACAACATTTTCTCAGTTTTCCATCAGATACAGAGGCCCTCACTATTGGAACAGTTTACCTGGTCATATAACAAGTAACACAAATTTCAACTCATTCAAGAAACAAACCATAAAACTTCTATTAGCTGAGTTAAAGGTGACATATCATGCAAAATGGACTTTTTAATGGTTCTCTACCTGAAATATGTGTCCCTGGCATGTCTACAAACCCCCCCCCCCCCCAAAATGAAAAGAATCCATTCTGCCCCTGTTCTGATTTCTCCACCTTTCTGTAAATGTGTGCTGAAACCAGCCGTTTCAGTTTTCAGTGTTTTTATTACGTCACAACGACATCCAGTCTGTAACGGAGTCAGAGCTCGGAGCTTGTTCAGCCCATAGACTGTATAAAATACAACTCAACCCCTCCTCTGTTTTTCATTCCCTGCACACATGTGTGCTAACAAGGAGCTTAGGAGGGAGGCATGCTAGTTGTAGGCTGTCTTAATAAACACAAAGGTCGGTTTTACTCCACATGTCTGCATAGCCACATAGCTACATGTTTGTAGCTGTGTACCAAGACACACGTCGACATACTGATAAATAAAACAACAAGAAACACTAAATCTGTGACCAATGGTTCAGAAAGGTCCTGCTGCAGGCGCCTCTCCGTCAGGATCAGATTCTGGATCAGATTCAGAGGGTTGAAGTAACGCAGGTCTGTGAGCAGCCGTGTATATTCAGCCTACATGTAAACATTAGATCAACCTGCTGGACAGCCGAGGGCACATCCACTTCCTGAGGGGGCGTGGTCAGAGAGAAAACAGCCTGTTCTGAGCAGGGTGGAAAAAGAGGGGTTTACAGGAATGCCAAAATCTTTATTTTCTTTTCTTTTCTCTTGTCTGCATATATATTTCTGGTTTGTGTCATGTTTGTCACAAACTGTCAAATATTAATGCAATTTATTCTTGCACCTTTTTCTTCTGTGCTTGTGACTGTGTGCATGCAACCATCACCATCCCTCTTAGAACTCTGGCCTATCTTTTATTGGCAGCTAATATCATGTTCTGTAAAAGAGGGCGTGCACACCTAGGTGGGCCAAAAAAAAATAAAAATAAGAGAAAGTGAAAGAAAGATTACATAAGGATATACAAAGGGACAGGGAGAGAGAAGGAGAGAGAGACCTAACACACTTAGATGGAGATGGAGAAAAAAAAAAAAAGGAAAAAAAAAAAAGAAAAAAGAGAAAAAAAAAATTAGGAATGCCAAAATCTGATTTCAAAGTGTTTTTTTGAGTATAAACTTTAAAGACATGTTTTGGGGACCTCTTAGACCAATATATGTTGATGAAAAAGAGCATCATATGTCACCTTTAAGTAATGCAACATGATTCAATTTTACTGCATATTTACAAACACATAATCTCCCTACTTTCCCAACTTATAAATAAATATTTTGTTCTTTTGTGTTTTGTTTGTTTTTTAACTTTCCCTTCTTTTCTTTTCATCATTGTTTTAAATATGAATCCCTCTTATTAATCTTTTTTGTTTTGTATGTAGATATTCTGTTTCTACATTAATACTTTGTCTTTGTGTTGATTATTTTCTATGGAGGGCCACTCGACAAGCCTGTTAGGGTGTTTTTGGCTCCTCCTGCACATAACATGTTAGTGGTTAATTTTATTATTGAAATTTTACCAGTAGGTGGTGCTATTACAAAGACTGAATATTATCATGTTGTGTGTGGGGGGGTTACTTTACTTTGGTGTAAGGCAGTTTGGACCCTATGTTTGACTTACAACAACTTCCTGTTTCATTGTGAGTCATAAAACTTGGACAAGCCGCCACAGCTGTGACCTTTGAGTTTTTTTTACATGACTTTGAAAACTCTTCATTGAAAAGTCTCTTCTAACTTTAAACAAAATCCAAGCTATACTTGATGTTCCCTCAATGAGGAGTTAATCCAAAGAGGCCCCTGGAAATGACTAAAAATACTCTGCTTTCTGCCTAAAGAAACACCTACTTACGGTGCAGGCTTGCAGGTTTTTGTAATGGAGCATGGTGATGGTCTGAGCATACCTGATCAAATATAAATAGGATGCGGCCAACAGAATAAGAATCAGAAGTGATTATATGGTAGCCAGAAGGTGGTGCCCGGACTACTGTGACGAACATCTCTGTGCTCAGACTGGGACTCCTGACTAGCACATGAAATGTAGTCCCTGAGTAAATCCTCCAAAGAACTGTTTAAGAAGAAACTGGGCTCTGGTTCCTCATACATACAGAGGCTCAGGTCCTGGTTCATCCTCAGCCCCCCCGGCCTGGCTGCATGTCATCCTCAGTCTTTTGCTCTATTTCATATTCCACCCACTGTCCCTAAATAATAACGACCTATGGAAAAACTTAATCCTACTAATAGACGAGACGTTTAAATGTTCACAGATGTTCATGTGGACTTTATCAAACATTCCCCCCGTTTCCCCGGAAGAACATACTTTTATAAACCATGTGTATTTTGGACATCTTTAATCCGTACAGTAAAGGGTTGATGAGTGGTTGTTCTGTCAGCCAGTATAACAACAAAAAGATACGCAGCATATTTGGTAAACGGTAAAGGTTAAACCTGCTCTGTACGATCTCAAAGAAACACCCAGAAGAGAAGTTGAGCAGTGAGGCCAGGTGAGGGGTGCAGGTCCTGACTGCTTTCTGTCTGGTCTGTTTGGAGCCAGAGAAACAGACTTTAAGGATCTTAATGTAGGTATAAATGATGAGAGCTATTAGACCAAAGATTACTGTAAACAAGTGACAAAGTCCAACCATATTATTGACAGTTGTGTCTGAGCAGGCCAGTTTGACAATATAATAGTTATCACAGTAAACTTTGTTAATGATGCTGAGTAGAACTCAACGACACTGTGCAAACAACAGAAAGACAGGCGGCTAACCATGACACTGCAATAAGCAAAAACCCTTTGTGGGTGCTTTGTGAATTAGACATATACAGTTGAGGTCTTTTGGTCTCATTTGCACAGATTCAGCAGCTGCAAAAGATGCACAATCTCCTAATGAATCAGGACCTGAGAGTTAACTCAGAGCCTTGTAGTGCTATTTGACAATGGAAAGGCAGTCTGTAGTTTGCTGGAGACTATTCTCAGCATGAAAAAGTAAGACATCTTTCTGTGGAGCAAGCAGTGATCTGGCTCTGACTAAAACAGCTTAACTGATGTTGGTAGTGAAGGAATCGGATGCATCAGAGGATGGAACTATTGCTATAACCTCAGATGATAAATAAATGACCCATAGTTGGTTGCTTTGTGCCATGTTTTATATCTACAGCTCTAAAATGCAACAGCTTTACTGTCACACTATGTTGCAAGAAAATGTGTAAGCAAACAAGCTTTGGAGGAATCAATATCAGGAAACTTCCCTCTAAGACAATCAGCCAGTCAGTCTAATATTTGTCTAGCACCAGTTCATAAGAACTGTTATATCAGGACACTTTCCATGAAGACATTTCACAGAAAGAGCAGATCTAGACTGGACTCTTAAATAAAATAATCATTGTGCATCAATCCACTTTATTTATACAGCTTCAAATAGCATTTAGACATGCAGAACACTTTACCAAAACCTTACTGTGTTGAAGTCAGAGCTGTTGGCTCAGGGCAAATGGAACTGTCAACACATTAAACACATACACAGTTCATTTAAATGAGACACACTAGGATTCAACAAGTGTGTACATTTGCTCTTCAAAAACCAGCTCAGCTGTTTGTGCTGTTATCAAGTGCATGTTTGATTTCTTGTATGACAGTACAGTGACCCTTAGACATCAAGAAAACTGGACTCATTAAAAGGTATTCATAAATATTTGATCTCAACGATTGAGTTGGATAATCAGAGCTTTAGAACAAAACAGGCTTTTACATATATTGAATATTTTGGACATTTTCAGGCCGTACATGACCGGGTTTAGGATCGGCTGACATGTAAGAAGGTATAAGGACAAAATTATGGACAGCAGACTTGGTACTCCGCTCATATTCAGCCTGCTCTGAATAATCTCAATGCAAATTCCAAAAGTAAAGTTGAGCAGAGAGGCCAGGTGAGGTGTGCAGGTACTGACAGCTTTCTGTCTGGTCTGTTTGGAACCAGAGAAACAAACTTTAAGAATCCTCATGTAAGTGTAAAAGATCCAAATCAGAGGAGCACATATTCTGATTATGCTAATAACTATACCGTAAATGTTATTTATTGTGGTGTCAGAGCAGGCCAGTTTAACTATGGAGTAGTTATTACAGTAAACATTGTCAATAATGTTCCCACACAGCTGCAGAGTAGAACGCAAGGACACTGTGCAAGCAACAGAAAGACAAGCAGTTAACCATGACACTGCAATAAGCACGGCAACCTTTTTAAATGTCATAAGAGAGATATATTGCAGAGGATAACAGATGGCAAGATATCTGTCATAAGAAATGACGGCTAAAATAAAAAACTCTACATATATATATGAGTACACACAGAAGATCTGCAGGAAACACAAAGGAACAGAAACAGTGTGACTGTCAGAGAGAATCTGAACCAAGAGGAGAGGGAAGAACCCCGTACTACCAAACAGCTCATTGACAAACAGACTGCATGGAAATATATACATAGGTTCATGTAAGCTCCTGTTCTTACAGATAACAACAATGAGCAACAGGTTGGCACACAGAATTAACGTGTAGATAAACATTACAATCATGAAAAACAAGTGTTTTAAAACCCTGGTTTCAGAAAAGCCACCGAGCCTGAAATGAGAAAAATGTGTAAAATTGATCATGATTGATCACGACCCATTACCTCATTAACCATAAGCAGAGGACCTGCAGCAGGACCAGGCTGTATGGAGACGTTACACAGGCTCAGTTATATTGTGAGCTCTCATTTGAAATGTTCGTTCCGATTGCTGGGACTATCTGTGCCTCCCAGTGTTCACCTTCTTTTGGGTTAACTAAAGCAGCAGAACAATGTTAGAGAGTGCAGATGAGTTTACTGCAGAGCTTGGGTCTTGTTGAGTAAATACTTTCTAAGACAGTCACATGACTGGTCCCGGGTCTGGAACAGCTGAGGGATTCAAAGTGATGACAATAACTCTGCAGTCTGTTTGTGAATGAGCTGTTTGGTAGTACAGGGTTGTTTCCATTTCTCCTGGTTCAGATTCTCTCTGACATTCACACTGTTTCTGTTCCTTTTTGTTTCCTACAGATTTTCTGTTCTTACTCATACGTAACTGTTGAATTTACAAACTTAGCAGTAATATCCTATGACAGATATGTTGCTATATGTTATCCTTTACAATATAATGTAAATATGACCTCTTTCAAGGTTACCATGCTCATTGCAGTGGTATGGTTACCTCCTTTTTTAGTGGTGTTTGTTACGACTGTTTTGACTGCCTCTTTACAGCTGTGTGGAAACATCATCAATAAAGTCTACTGTAACAACTACTCCATAATTAAACTGAGTTGCTTTGACACCAGAGTAAATAATGTTTTTGAACTAATTGTTGCTACTTTCACAATCTTTTGTCCCCTATCTGTAATATTTTACACTTCCATGAAGATTCTTCAAGTTTGTTTCTCTGGTTCCAAACAGACCCGACAGAAAGCTGTCATTACCTGCACACCTCACCTGGCCTCTCTGCTCAACTTTTCTTGTGGGGTTTCTTTTCAATTATTGGAGAATAGGTTTGATATGAACACTGTGCCCCACATATTCCAAATGATTTTGTCATTTTACTTTGTTGTATCCCAACCACTCTTCAACCCTTTAATTTATGGCCTTAAGATGTCACAAATTGGCACCATATGTGAACATATATTCTTTAGGAAAGTTTAGAACATCTGGCTGATACATTAAACTAGAACAGAATGACATTATCCACAGCATGAGTTCATTTTGCTGATATTGTATAAAATGATCTTCATACTTTGACTTGTTTGTTTGTATTAAGAAAAATATGGTGCCCTTATACATTTACAGTGAAAACAATATAAAATTATTAATTATTCTCTTAACTTTACAGTTAGGTCATACTCTGCCATACATTCATCATTAAACTCTTGCACTTTTGAACAAGAAATTACACGTCAACATTTTTGTAGCTATTTCAATTTGGTACATTTGAGTATTAATTCTTACTCAAGAAATAATGTCATTAAGTTGTCTGTTGTAACTCTAGTTGTAAACTCAACTTTGAGATTGTCTTTCATTTAGTTTTACCACCTGATGAGTTTTTTTTATTGTGGCCAAATAAATACTACTAAACTGTCTCTTGGTACCTGCAACTGAGAATCCTCATAACAGTTGGACTTCATGCAACACTAAAGCTTACAGAGTTCATTTTCTGAGTTAATTAATACAGAATTGAGTAATTGGTCTTTGAGAATGTACTTGGTCACCCATTTAAAAAGAACAATTATATCAGGTAGAGATAAACCATGTGTGTTCTCATACTATACTCAGCTATCAGGTTGTATTTTTAGGTTTAAAGCATGTTTCAATGCAAACCAACAGACTGAAGGTGTTGCACACAGTGGAGACGCTCAGCTGGTGGCTGTCTCGGCAAGCTCTTTTTTGGGGGGAGCCAAATATGATAACTTTTTATTGGACATCACCCCATCGTTAGATACAAAGCCTACAGACTGGTGGAAAGTCAATGCAGAGAGATGTCCTAGACTGGCAAAGCTGGCACACCAGTATGTATAGACACAAACAACATCAGTGCCATCTGAGCAAGTGTTTTCTGCTGCCAGACTGATTTTGACCCAGTTGTGCTTCCTAACAAGGACATCCCACTTTGTGGACATGTTTATTTCACTCAACAAAAACAAGTTGGCAGAAAACTGGACACTCTTGTTGCAGCAACAAGCAATCACTGATTGATCAATCAATTGTATTCTATTTTCCTAGCTGGAAATGATGGTGGCCGTCGTTTGGTGTCCTTGCAACTGGGTCTGGTCGGGCTCAGCCTGTAAAAAACAATGTGGAGCCGCCACCCTGTGAGGATACCACCTGCAGGGATAGGCATGGTGGTCCACTTTATAGTAGGCCCGGCAGCATTTGTGTTTTTGGACCTGGGCATGCTGATGCCCGGCCCAGTAGACTGAATTTTGGGATCCATCCATCCATCCATCTTCTTCCGCTTATCCGGGTCCGGGTCACGGGGGCAGCAGTCTCAGCAGGGAAGCCCAGACACTCCTCTCCCCGGCCACTTCCACCAGCTCTTCTGGGAGGATACCGAGGCGCTCCCAGGCCAGCTGAGAGACATAGTCTCGCCAGCGTGTCCTGGGCCAATAGAACGACATCATCTGCAAAGAGCAGAGACGGAATCCCAAGGCCACTGAACCGGAAACCCCCCGCCACTTGGCTGGGCCTAGAAATTCTGTCCATAAAAGTTATGAACAGAACCGGTGACAAAGGGCAGCCCTGGCGGAGTCCAACCCCCACCGGGAACGAATTTGACTTACTGCCGGCAATGCGAACCAGACTCTGGCTCCGACAATACAGAGACTGAATGGCCCGTAGCAAAAGGCCATCCACCCCATATTCCTGGAGCACCCTCCAAAGGATACCTCGGGGGGATATGGGAATTTTGGGATATGGAATGTCAACTTGCTATTGGAGAAGGAGCCAGAAATGGTGTTGGAGTACCTGCTAGATGTAGTTGGGCTTGCCTCCACACACTGCACTGTCTCTGGAACCAAACTCCTCTCTCCTTCAGGTCACAAAGGGACATGGGACATCTCCCATGGGACATCCCCCACAGGTGGCCAATGATGGAGATACCTGAAAGGGGATGATTAGGTGGAACTTAAGTTTTAGAGCCTCAGAGTTCCATCTCTGTGCTATGAAGATGACATGGTTCTGTTGGTTTCTTCAGGCTGGGATCTCCAGTAGGCATTGGGGCGGTTTGCAGTTGAGTGCAAAGCGGCTAGGTACCTCCACGTCAGAGGCCATGGTTCTCAGCTAGGAATTGTTGGATTAGGGCACTGGTGGCCTAGCGGTCTAAGCGTCCCACGTATGGAGGCTATAGTCCTTGTCTCAGTGGTCGCCGGTTCGACCATTTACTGCAAGTCTTCCCCCACTCTGTACTCCCCACATTTCCTGTCTCTCTTCAGCTGTCCTATCCAATAAAGGCAAAAAAAAAGCCACAAAATGTATTTTTAATAAAAAGAATAAATTGTTGGATTGTCTTCTCTGGGTGAGGAGGCCAGGTGTAGGAGTTCAAACCTCTTTAGGTCTTACCCCCCCAGCTAGGGTAAAATGGATTATGAGATTGGTGGCGTAGTGTCAGCAGTAATATGGGCATTATACCAGACCATTGAGGTGAAGATGAAGCTGAGCTGAAAGGCAAAGATTTCCAGTTGAAAATATTATTGGACTATGATTGGACTTCCAGTAGGCATTGGGCTTGTTTGCAGCCAAGTATGAAGTATGGACGGTCAGTACCTTACGTCCTAGGCCTTGTTTCTCTGCTGGGAAACAGTGCATCGCTGCCTGTGGATGGGGAGTGAGTCTCAGCCCCCCAGTGAAGGTGTTCAAGTATCTCAGGGTAATGTTTGTAGGATAAAATATATTGCGAGATTGAAAAATGACATGTTTTTGTTTAATTGAACCTGGATTGTTGTTAAATGATATGTACCTGTCTCAGACCCATGGCCAAACTGAAGACTGTACAGAAGTTCTTGCTCTGGTTACCATTTACTTTCAGAATCCTTTAAGGCTTTACATTGTCAGGGCCCTGCATACCTCAATGTTCAACCCCTCATTGTCCTAAAAGACTGTACTGTATAATAACTTGGTGTTTGTAAACCCTATTCCAGTTGCAACTAATACTAGAAAATTAGGTGTGTTTTGCAATAAGCCTGGCTTGCATAGAAAAGGGCCTGTTTAGCTCCAAATAAATGCACAGTGGATCATTTAAATGTATGCAAACAGCACTGGCGTACAGAGACACTATGCACTCAGCAGAGCAGTTTATTGAGCACATTTAGATTTAGACATATGAGACAATTTAGACAATTAGACATATGCAGCTGATGTCCTTTAGTCTCATTTGCACAGATTTAGCAGCTGCAAAAGATGATAAATAAATGACCCATGTTTTACATCTACAGCTCTAAAATGCAACAGCTTTACTCTCACACTATGTTGCACGAAAAATGTGTAAGCAAACAAGCTTTGGAGGAATCAATATCAGGAAACTTCCCTCAAAGACGATCAGCCATTCAGTCTTATTTGTCTAGCACCAGTTAATAACAACTGTTATATCAGGACACTTTCCATGAAGACATGTTACAGAAAGAGCAGATCTAGACTGGACTCTTAAATAAAATAATCATTGTGCATCAATCCACTTTATTTATACAGCTTCAAATAGCATTTAGACATGCAGAACACTTTACCAAAACCTTACTGTGTTGAAGTCAGAGCTGTTGGCTCAGGGCAAATGGAACTGTCAACACATTAAACACATACACAGTTCATCTAAATGAGACACACTAGGATTCAACAAGTGTTTACATTTGCTCTTCAAAAACCAGCTCAGCTGTTTGTGCTGTTATCAAGTGCATGTTTGATTTCTTGTATGACAGTACAGTGACCCTTAGACATCAAGAAAACTGGACTCATTAAAAGGTATTCATAAATATTTGATCTCAACGATTGAGTTGGATAATCAGAGCTTTAGAACAAAACAGGCTTTTACATATATTGAATATTTTGGACATTTTCAGGCCGTACATGACCGGGTTTAGGATCGGCTGACATGTAAGAAGGTATAAGGACAAAATTATGGACAGCAGACTTGGTACTCCGCTCATATTCAGCCTGCTCTGAGTAACCTCAATGCAAATTCCAAAAGTAAAGTTGAGCAGAGAGGCCAGGTGAGGTGTGCAGGTACTGACAGCTTTCTGTCTGGTCTGTTTGGAACCAGAGAAACACACTTTAAGAATCCTCATGTAAGTATAAAAGATCCAAATTAGAGGAACAAAAACTGTCAATGCAGTAATAAAGAGCCCGTAAATGTTATTTATTGTGGTGTCAGAGCAGGCCAGTTTAACTATGGAGTAGTTATTACAATAAACATTGTCAATAATGTTCCCACACAGCTGCAGAGTAGAACTCAAGGACACTGTGCAAGCAACAGAAAGACAAGCAGTTAACCATGCCACTGCAATAAGCACGGCAACCTTTTTAAATGTCATAAGAGAGATATATTGCAGAGGATAACAGATGGCAAGATATCTGTCATAAGAAATGGCAGCTAAAATTAAAAGCTCTACATTTACATATAAGTACACACAGAAGATCTGCAGGAAACACAAAGGAACAGAAACAGTGTGACTGTCAGAGAGAATCTGAATCAAGAGGAGAGGGAAGAACCCTGTACTACCAAACAGCTCATTGACAAACAGACTGCATGGAAATATATACATAGGTTCATGTAAGCTCCTGTTCTTACAGATAACAACAATGAGCAACAGGTTGGCACACAGAATTAACATGTAGATAAACATTACAATCAGGAAAAACAAGTATTTTAAAACCCTGGTTTCAGAAAAGCCACCGAGCCTGAAATGAGAAAATTGTGTAAAATTGATCATGATTGATCACGACCCATTACCTCATTAACCATAAGTAGAGGACCTGCAGCAGGACCAGGCTGTATGGAGACGTTACACAGGCTCAGTTATATTGTGAGCTCTCATTTGAAATGTTCGTTCCGATTGCTGGGACCGTCTGTGCCTCCCAGTGTTCACCTTCTTTTGGGTTAACTAAAGCAGCAGAACAATGTTAGAGAGTGCAGATGAGTTTACTGCAGAGCTTGTGTCTTGTTGAATAAATACCTTCTGAGACAGTCACATGACTGGCCACAGGTCTGGAACAGCTGAGGGATTCAAAGTGATGACAATAACTCAGAAAACTGAAGATTGACCCCAGGACCTTTGTGGAAAAATACTTTTAGGGCCAGAAATGAGTCAGGGATTAGATATCCATCCATCAACCTTTGACCCCTTATTACATTCAGGGTCGCAGGGGGGCGCAGAGAGAACCCACGTATGCACGTACCCAGGGAGAACATCAGGATTAGATATCAGTGATAATGGGGGAGATTTTTCCAGATTGATCTGAGTTCTGCATTATCTGAACGTACCAGTTGATACACGTTATGACAGAGAAAGAGGTTGGAGTAGGAGCTGAAGACCTGCAGACTGGGGCCCCCACAAGGTGTTCCCCAGCTCACCCTCAATGCATCTTTAGGGTGACCAGGTCCAAAGGATTGCCTTCTTTGCCACTTGATCCATCTCACCACTAGGTGGTGATCAATTAACAGCTCTGGGGCCTGTTGCATGAAAGTAGGATTAAGATATCCGGGATAAATGACTGAGCCGATTTCACCCAATCCAAAACAAGAGCGTCCAGGCTCAGTCGGTTGCACAAAGACCAAGCCAGGATGAGCAGACACGGATTCATCAAGCCAGGGGAAACCAATCCTGGCTAAGTGCGCGTACACGGCTTCATTAAATAGACCCCAGATATCGATCGCAGATTCACTGATTCACCATGGCAACGCGTGCGGCATACTTTTCACCGTCACAAGCGGAGATCGTCATGGAAGCATATGAAGAGGTGAAAGATCAAATCAGAAAGAAAGGCAACACAGCATCAATAATTAAACAGCGCCAAAAAGCTTGGGAAACCATTGCAGATCGCCTGAATGCGTAAGTAGTGCACATGTACACACACACACTTACACTCTTGATAATCACTAAATTAAAATTGTTGTGGAATCGATGCAGATGTGTTTGAAATTGTGTAAATATAACTTCATCAGACTGTATAACTCTGATTTAATTTCCCCTTGGGAGAAATAAAGTTTCTCCTATCTTATCCTGCAAGTGTGTGTGTGTATATATATGTATATACTTACTTACAGGACAAGATAGAAACTTTCTTTATATATATATATATGTGTGTGTGTGTGTGTGTGTGTGTGTGTGTGTGTGTGTGTGTGTGTGTGTGTGTGTGTGTGTGTGTGGCTTAAACATGACTGGGCCAAAAAGAACTTGGCAGCAAGTAAAAGTCAAATACAAGAACATCTTGCAGAATGGTAAGTGCCCCCCTGACTAATACTTACACAAGTGTACATTGTACCCAGAAGGTGCCTGCTCACACAAATGATGTACTGTTTTAGCCGTCAAAAAGAGAGGCCAAATACAAAGAACGGGTGGTGGGTCACCTCCCACCGCCCTCACCCCAGCCGAAGACATGGCCTTATCACAAAATAAAGGCAGGCCAGTTTTGGAGGGGATCCTTGGGGGGACAGAAACAAATGCATGTCACTCCCAAGAGGCTAACCGCTTCATACAAGGTACCTTCTTCCATCTTTACATGTGATGTAAGCACATTCATATCTAATCCATTTGGACTATCTGACTTTGGTTTGCCTTGCAGTTTCTGGCAGCACTATCTCCTTGCTGGAGCCACCAATGCCAGATGAAGATGATGATGATGATGATGATGATGATGATGATCCAGTGAGTACACTGTAGGCCTGCCGTGTTCCCTGATGACGACAGTGGTCGGCTGGTCAGGGACCAATATGTGTTGAATTACTTTAGTTAACATGCTTTAAATTTCAGTTATATATGGCCTGCAGTGGCAGAGACATATATATATTCAAATTTGAATTAATTTGACCTCTTATAATTGCACTGTATATTGTGTATACAAGCTTGTAGGGAGGCTACTGCATGTATTAATTTGTCTGTTCATTTGTTGTGTATGGATTTGGCCTGCATTTATTTCAGTGTGCAGACATTATATACAGACTGATTGTGTATGCATTATTTTGTTGTATGCTTTTGATTCCATGCTTTCTATCTTGTAGAGTCACTGTGTGGCTTCAGTTTTGAAAGGAGCTGATGGTTTACCTGCTTTTATTATCCTTATTCAATAAAGGAAGATCATGTCACTCTCTGTGTATTTATATGGGATGTGTATTTTATATATCGCGTGTGGGGAAACTAAATTATCTAATTGCAATTTGCAACATCTAAAATCATCATTTATCTACAATGATTAAAAATCAATGATCGCAAATGTTTAAATAATGACTGTGGGTCTAGTTGAATGTGATAACAATGTGTAGTGGACAGCAGAATAACTATTAGTTTCCATTTGTGGTGACTGCTGACTGAGATAAGGGATGAGATTAAATAGATCCTGGAACTTAGCCTGGTCTGGAGCAGGCTAGCTCCAAAGACTAAATCTCCATGGTAACTAATGTCATAAAATATCCTGCTTCCTCCTATCCTACTTTCATGCAACCGGATCACGGATAAGTTGAGCCAGGATAAGCAACATATCCCGGCTTAATCCCTTATCCTAGTTTCATGCAACAGGCCCCCTGCTCCTGGACACTCAGATGCAGA
Source organism: Notolabrus celidotus (assembly GCF_009762535.1). Lineage (NCBI taxonomy): Eukaryota > Metazoa > Chordata > Actinopteri > Labriformes > Labridae > Notolabrus > Notolabrus celidotus. The sequence continues at coordinate 41,101,461 of NC_048272.1, read as the reverse complement.
TTTGTTGTCATAGAAACCGAGTCCTCATCACCGATGTTTTAAGTAAGATGAATCTAAACATTGATTAACCAAAACACTGCCCCCTACCTCCTCCTTGATCAGTTGTATACCTTTGTGTTCCCTTTGTTGGAGCTATTTGTTTATTTTTAGTATTTAGTTGTTTATTTAGTTTGGAATTAATAAGTAGTATTAGTTGTTAGATTTATCTAAACTTTTCTTTTTAGAACTCATTTAAGTTAGATTTTGGGGTTATATTTTTAGTTAGTCATTGTTTAGTATATTTAGATTTTTGTATATTTAGTATTTCTTTTGTTTGTTTTGGTGTCTTTGGTAATTAGGAACTGTGGGCACCGGAGGTTATTTAGGTAGGTAGGTGGCAGAAGGCTGACATGCACCTGGGTGGGCCTCTGGTTTTTTACCAGCACAATAGAGGCAGCAGGAGCTGTGATTTTCTTTGTTCCTTTTTGTTTGCTATCTTGTCATAAGGAATAAACCATTGAAAAACGCTGAACTTTTGCATGGACATTAGACTTCTTTTGCCTGCGTACATCACATCCCCACGGTGCATCAGTGACCCTTTGATTAAGTTTAGTTAAAGTTTGAGTTTGATACTTTAATTATTCTTGGAGTTTTTTTATGACAAATGGTCACTACACCCTTCTTTCCCTAATGTTAAATGAACTCTCCATAAAGGGCTTCTTTTGAACATCAATAATAAAAACAGCAGGAGAGGTCCCTTGGATATTAACTTCAGTAAGTTGTTGTGGGTGTCCACTTTCCTGAAAGCTTTAAAAGAACCAGACACAAAAATGTTTGTCATGAAGGAGGGTCTTGTGTTATATGTCATCGTGTCATTCACTTTGCAGTTTCTCACCTTCAGATCACTTTGATAACGAGTGAAGATGGTAAGTTTGAAATGTGTTGAATAAAATGACCTCTCTGTGGTGTCTTTTCTGAAAGTACATGGAACATGTGAGTTGATGCTTGAGCTGATATTAAGCTGAAACCTGGACACTGGACACTTTTTGCACCAAATGTAAAATTTGCATTTGGTTAAATTCTTCCTGTACACAGTTTTTCAGTGTTGAGAACTGAAACAATGATTGTAATTAACTCTACTAAGGTTTCATTTTTCACACTTGCAGCTTACTCAGACACTGGGCTGTTAAAGTATATATATTTTATCATTATGATGTGCATCTATGTTTTGATTATTTGTGCAAATCTTTTGCTTGTTGTGGTAATCTGTATGAACGGAAGCTTACATGAACCTATGTACATATTCCTCTGCAGTCTGTTTGTGAATGAGCTGTTTGGTAGTACAGGGTTGTTTCCATTTCTCCTGGTTCAGATTCTCTCTGACATTCACACTGTTTCTGTTCCTTTTTGTTTCCTACAGATTTTCTGTTCTTACTCATACGTAACTGTTGAATTTACAAACTTAGCAGTAATATCCTATGACAGATATGTTGCTATATGTTATCCTTTACAATATAATGTAAATATGACCTCTTTCAAGGTTACCATGCTCATTGCAGTGGTATGGTTACCTCCTTTTTTAGTGGTGTTTGTTACGACTGTTTTGACTGCCTCTTTACAGCTGTGTGGAAACATCATAAATAAAGTCTACTGTAACAACTACTCCATAATTAAACTGAGTTGCTTTGACACCAAAACCAACAATTATTATGAACTAACTGCTGCTACTTCAATAATTTGTGTTTCACTGTCCGTGACATTTTACACTTACATGAAGATTCTTCAAGTCTGTTATTCTGGTTCCAAACAGACCCGACAGAAAGCTGTCAGTACCTGCACACCTCACCTGGCCTCTCTGCTCAACTATTATTTGGGGGCTTTTTTTCTATTATTAGAAAACAGATTTAATATGAACAGTGTACCGTACATGTTGCAAATATTACTATCATTGTATTTTCTTATTTGCCAACCACTCCTCAACCCTTTAATTTATGGCCTCAACATGTCAAAAGTACGCGTCAAATGTAAAAATATTTTCTTCCGTTCTTTTGGAAAGATTAAAACATCCAGCTGATCTAGTTGATCCATGGCACTGAGTCTTGAATAGAAAGGTAAACCATCCTCAGTATGAATCTATTTCACTGACATAATGTGTGGAAATGTAAGAAATGTCTGTGTGTGATAAAATATGTTGCATAAAATAATTTGTATTTGACTGACTTTGGTCAAATATTTCTATTTTTACAATGATTTTACAGTTCTGCATTCTTTTCACTAGCAAGGACCACGCCACACAAGGACATAAGTTTGGACATTTAATGAATTAGTTGTGCGTAGTGTGCCCAGCAGAAGGAGACTCAGGGTGGGGGTTCCGTCTCAGCGTTACCCTGCCGGAGCTGATCTTGACCCGGGTTGTACCTGGAAGTAGACATGCCATAGAAGGAGCGAGCACAAGTTGAGTAGGAGAGGACAAGGAAATAGGTTAAGTGCAGTAGAGTAAGGTGAGGGAGGGTGGGTTGAAGAATCAAGTTATGTTAACACCTTAACTTCATTTGTTGGTCAACACTTTGGAACTTCTTTAGTTTTGTAAACTGATTTTCAGTTTGTATACAATAAATATTGTCATGAAGTTATATTACTAGTCTAAGACTACTTTGAGATTCTCTTTCATTGACTTCTACCACTTAATGGGTTTATTTATTTGTGGATTAATAAATATTACCTAACTGTTTATCAGTACATGAAATCGCTAGTCCCATCACCATTTGAACTTTTTAATAAACTGTATACAAATATCAGCATCTCTTGTATCAGTCCTGTGGTCTGGATTTTATTCTGGATGGTGCTGTGGTTTGTGAAAATGCTGCACTCAGAATTTCTCACTTTGCTCTGAGTTATGACTCAAAGCTGGTGTCTGCAGTAAGGGAGTGGCCTGATCCAAATGACATCTCACAACTGCGCCGCCTTCTGGATCTGGCCTCTTATTACTCCTAATTTATCAAAGACTTTGCTACCATTGCCAGCCCCTGGCACCCACTGACTTAGAGAGGCCAAGTGTACCAGTGGACCTAATACTGTGCAGCCTCCTTTGGGCAGTTAACACTAGGACCGCCAACATTCCAGTGCCCCCCTATAGCGCCACCACCGGTCTGTCAGACTGTTGTGAGAATTTGCATCCTCTGTGACTAGAAGCACATAAAGAATGCATTTTTTTATGTAGTTACAATACATTATGAAAGAATAAACAATGTATCATGGATACAAAAAAAAGAACAGAACATGATTGGCTACCTTCTCAATGTGTTATGCTGATATAGAATGATGTGTTTATTTATTTCCTCATTTTAGTGCATATTTACTGCTGAACCTCACCTCTTCTGTTGAAATGGAAAATTGATATAAACTCTATTATGTTATTTCTTGTCTCTATAATATCTATATTACTGAAATATTGCATAAGAAAACTTTGCATAATAGAATGATACACGAAGTGACGGAAAGACAGGTCCTTTTTATTTGCGCAGACTGCTCTCCTCTCTCGCTCACACTCACAGTCAGGCAGACAGATACACACACACAGACAAATACACACACACATAAAACATAAGCACCACAATGAAATACTAGAACTGCCATTATACGGAAATAACGTGAGAACATACCAAATAAGTGAACAAACAAATGTCAACACTAAAGATCAGCACCGCGGAGAGCGCCGCTTCACCTATAGCACACATTTGGGGCAAAAGCTCTCCACCTGTAAGGTGCACTTCCCACACACAGGTCGGTGGCAGCCCTTGCAGGTGAGTGTGTTTTTTTGCTTACAGCTGCTGTTGAGCTGCATTACGTTGAGTTCCTTGCTGGCTGTTGTGGCTTCACTGGCACGGACTACTGGTGTTCGCGGTGCACGCCTTGATGAAGACATGCACGTTTATTGCAGCCATGTCAGGGACGTTGTAGAACGGCCACAGGCCATCTCCGTGGAATCTTACACAGTATAGTGCCTACCATTTGATCCAGCACGTCAACCCCGACCTATAATGATGGGAAGTCGCGGAAAAAGAACGTTCCGTTGCGCCATTGTGCTTCTGAAAAAAGCCAGCCCCCACTCCACTGAGCAAAAACTCTCCATCTCTTTGTTCTTGTTGTACGCCCCTCTAACCTACAGGAGAGAGACCAAGGCCTTCAGCTCTGCAAGAGATAGATCCCAGCTGCCCTCAGAGCGGCGCGCCTCTAACAGTTTAGTCCAATATGTGTTTCTGCAGTGTGCTGTCCAGCAAGCACATGAACGCTCTCAACGTCTTTGACGTTGCTTTTCGCTTTAGCTGTAGGTCCTGCTGATTCCGTGAGGACATTTCGTGACTGAAGTCTCTCCCACTGTCCTCCAGGCTGGACAAATTACCAGAGGGTCAATTCTTTCCCAAATAATTGTATAGGACCAAATAAGACGATTTTCACTCCAGAAACAACGTAGGAATTAATAACAGATCACAATTCTTCAGTTGGATCACATTTTTACTTATTTTAATATACATCTTAACATATATTTTCATTTTAAAAAAAGATTTGGGAACGAAATTTTAAGTCTTGGTGTACGTCGACTGAGTTTTGCAGACTTTCTACCTGTTTAGACAGCGCAACAGGTGGTGGTGGTGTCGTCATTGTTGAGATGAACATTTCATTGTAGGCTACTCTTATATTTACTGTCTGGAGTTTGCATTAGCCATTGTAGAATTAAAGAGGAAATATTTTACTGAGGTGTGTGTGTGTGTGTGTGTGTGTGTGTGTGTGTGTGTGTGTGTGTGTGTGTGCGTGCGTGCGTGCGTGCGTGCGTGCATGTGTGTTGGTCTGAGGTGTGTGTGTGCTGGTCTGAGGTGTGTGTGCTGGTCTGAGGTGTGTGTGCTGGTCTGAAGTGTGTGTGCTGGTCTGAGGTGGGTGTGCTTGTCTTTGGGGAGGTCATTACAGTGTCTCTGAGGACCAGTGGATCCAGTGCTGAGGTCTGCATGCTGATTGGTCTCACTGGTTAACAGCTCTGACAGTAATTTGCTTCAGGGGGAATTGGTGGAAACTGTGGCTGAAGTGAGGACGCCTCAGGGACACACATGTTGACAGACTTGATTGACCTTTGACCCGGTAGAGTGACCTCACCTTACCCAACAACAGCGACCTTTCTGGGTTTTGGTTAGTGTGTGAAATGTTTTTATTTCTGAGAATGACTTCAGAAGACTGCTTGGAGCCTGATTCTTGGTTTAGTTTTCTTTTTGAATTATGATCCTGTTAGTTTACTGTTTACAGATATTGGATCATGAAACATGACTCATCGATTCAGGATGAGTTCAAATTAAAGCTCAACACATGTTGAGCACGTTGGATATTCCAGCTTATATGTAACATAGAACCTGCGAGCTGCTCCTCCCTGCTTGTAGCAATATGGGACAGCAGATTATCAGAAGTTGAAGGACCGCTGGAACCTCTTTATTTACTCCTCAGACACCTCTGAAACTACAAAGACCAATGAAAGCTCTGCACAGCTGCTGCATGTTTGGACACTGAGCAGAAGGGAAAAATGCAGATGTAGAGAAAGAAACATGGTAACACTCTATATTAACTACACACTTTTAAGCATTAATTAAGTATTAATTAATACTTAACTCATCATCTGTAAAGCATTGTTCATATATTAATACTCATTTATATATCATGTACAAACACAGTTATAAATGTTTTATTATTGATGAATATGACTCTCTATAATGTGTTAACTAACTCTTTGTTCATACTTTATAAATGATGGATTCACCAATTACAAATGAGCTATTATGGTCATTATAAAGCAGTTATAAACACATTTACAGGTTATGATTCTAACATTTAGTAAGGGTTAGTGAACACTTTATTACATAGCAAATTATGATTAATTAAGGTAGTAACAAAGGACTTATAAGCTGCTTGTTCATGGTTTTGTGAGCTGATCTAAAGTGAGGACTTTTTATGCTTTACAAAGAATTCATTAATGAGATTTAAGACCAGCAGCACCTTAAAACACAGAAGTCACAAACTACACACATAACTACACACTTTTAAGCATTAATTAAGTATTAATACTTAACTCATCATCTGTAAAGCATTGTTCATATATTAATACTCATTTATATATCATGTACAAACACAGTTATAAAATTTAAATTTAAGACCAGCAGCACCTTAAAACACAGAAGTCACAGATATTGATTCAACAGAATAAGGAAACAGACACAACACATGGACTTAAACTTGTATTTATTAAAAGGAAACAACCTCTGTATAAAACGGTGTTTATCAAAATAACTCTTCATATGAACTTTAAATACTCTGCAACTGAAAAAGAAAATCTCTCAAATTTAAAGTGCTCACAGTGGAAAAACTCAAATAAAATATGACATATCAAATATATAAAAAGACACAGTAACATTTAAACTGGCTGTATAAAACCATTTGTAGACATAAGTTAAAATGCAGCTGCAAAACTGAACAATAACTTGAAAATCCTACCCCAACCTACCCCAGCAACAAAGTTTACTCATTTTTTTGTTTTCAAAGGAGCAGCAGCTTTGTGGACGCCTTATACGCTTTAACTGTTTGACATATTGCTGGGTCCTCCTCAGTTGCAGCTGCACACTGTCTGGTAAACACACTGAGTTTAACTTGAATGTTGAAGTCTTTCATGAGTTCCTTGTACCTGCCATGTGCAGCAATGTACAGCTCTGCAATTGGAGCATTGGTGACCACTGTATTTCTGTCCACACCAACACGCTTAAAGCATTCCACATGGTCCCTCCTCGACTGAACTGCTTCAGGATCTCTTTGTACCGGGCCACCATCTGGTCCAGTGTTTGGGCTTCAATTCAAAGAAAAAATAATTTATCTTCAGCAAAATATAAATTGTTTATAGATTCATTTACATGAGGAGCTCATTCTTAGCATTGAAAAACAATGTAGTTTTTAGTTTTCAGTTGATAAAACATTTCTAGAAAATCTATTTATTCATTTCATATGACAGAAGAAAAAATGTTTTACAAAAGAAAGAAATACAAAACAAGATGAATACAATACGAAAATTACCATGGTACAACTGCACAATTAGGGCTAGGAAGAGTAACGCAAGCAATGTCATGTCATGACATAGGAACCAGCAAGGAAACCAGCAAATGAACAGCAGAGCTAAGCAGGAGCAAACCAAGGACTCAGTGTGAGAAGTGTGTAAAAGTATCATTTTACCTCTCTGGAAGGCCTTTAATTCCCTTTTCCCTTTTGACTTCCTTCTGTACTTTTTCTCAAAGCCCTTCTTATTCCTCCTCTTCTTTTTTTCGTCACTTTCTGATGAGGACCTTTTGGATGAGTCAGACGTGGAATCTGTGGGAGATTCCACCGAGCTTTCACTCAGTGTATCTGACACACGGCCTGGCTGGGTGGAACCTGGATAATCTTTTCTGAGAGCTGTTAAAAGGACAAAAGATAAAATAAAAATATGTCTGGAAGCACATGGACAAGGGAAAACATGTTTGCATCCCAGAGATAAACTCCAATAATAAGGCCCAACTGTACTATAATTCATCCTACATACAGTGTGATGGAAGACATAAGACTTACATGATGCCAGGTGTTCTTTCAAATAGTCCCTCTCTTTGGTCAGTTCGTTGATTTTTTCCTGTTGCCACTCAATCCTCATCCTGCACACGTCGAGCTCAGAGGTTCGCCTCTCAACGGCAAGCTGTGCAGTGGAGGCCATGGATGAAACTAAGAAAAACAAATTGTTCATTATTGAGTTAATTTATAATGTTCCATTATCTGGTTTAATATCAAAAAACTTTATTGTTATAGCCACTTTTCATAACAATAGTGGCACCCGCCCCCCTTGAAGTCAAGTTCATTTGATTTTCTATAGGCAAGGCAAGGCAAGTTTATTTGTATAGTGCATTTCATACACGAGGGCAACTTAATGTGCTTTACATTAAAACATTAAAAGCATTGGAAACTTTCAGACAAGCATAAAAGAGCACAATTAAAATGACAAAGATAATAAAACAGAAAAGAAAAAGGAAAATTAGAAATATGTTAAAAATAAAATTAAAATTTGCATTTAAAGTGAGTTAAAATGAGCTAAGATAGGAAGGCAGTGGCAAATAAAAATGGGGGTTGGCCAGACGTGGAAAACATTCGGGGCTTACCCCAAACCTAGGAGGGTTACTTCCAATAATCACATCATACTATTTTAACTTATTTTTATAAAATAATTTAACAAGTGTTACATTTTTGTCGATTTCTAATGTTAACATTAAAAAATGTAACTCGACAGTGTCAACCCGGTGTCAACATTTAAATCTGCTCTTTAAGGACTCAAAATGAAGATGATGGTCCAAAGTCACAGTATCAACAAAAACGATATTCAAATCCACAGAAACTACTGTCTCTGCAGCTCGCTGATTTAAATATAAGTAATGCCTCTGACATGTGGAAGCATGTTTAAGAATTTCATGGTGGCCAATTAGTTTTCAGAGGTGACCACCTCTTCTTCACCACAATGAACAAGTTCAGCAAACTCAGGAAATTAATTTACAAAGAAAAACAATTAAAGCTAATAAAGTGGCTCCAGAAGAGGAAACTCTTAAAACAAAGGATCAAATGCAGAATATGCAAACGGCATATGGAATTGAGGAAAAGGACCAACAGTGAAGATCAATATGCATGGTAAGAAATGAATAGTTAATTAAGTAACCAATTTTGCCTGTCTTTTTTATTATCATTATTATTATTATTATTATCATTATCATTATTATTATTATTATTATTATTATTATTATTATTATTATTATAAAAAAAAATTGGTCCTTTTTAATGTATGTATATAGGGTTTGTCGTGGAGCAGCTCATTTTGGAAGGGCAAAACAAATCTCTGTCAGACACAAGTCTTTTTTCTGTGGTTCAAAGGTTTCCTTCAGTAACTGGCTGAACTTCATGTACAGGTAAGCAAGTTACAATAGTACCTTAAAGGTGACATATCACGCTTTTTTCATCAACATATATTGGTCTAAGAGGTCCCCAAAACATGTCTTTAAAGTTTATGCTCAAAAAAACACTTTGAAATCAGATTTTGGCATGCCTGAAAACCCCTCTTCTTCAGTCCTCTTCAGAACACTCTGTTTTCCCTCTGACCACGCCCCCTCCGGGGGCGACCAAAGAAATCCAGAAGGTCTGTGTCACAGCGCTGAAAAGGATGAGAAGGCATACAGGCCAGTGTATCAGTGGAACAAGGGAGTTTGTTGTGATCGATGAGAGCCATTTCAGACATAAAAGAAAGGTGTGTTCAATGAAATAGTTATTTATAACTTAAATATTTATATTACATTAATCAAGTTATTGTTCATATAAGTCATCTGTATCTGTTTGTTTTGTTCATACACCAGTATGGCAGAGGAAGAATGGCTGGTGGATGGAAGAGAAAGAAGTGGGTCTTTGGGATGTTAGGTGTGAGCCGTCGTCATGGTGAAACATCAAGAAGGCCTGTTCTACGTCTTGTAGAAATACGATCTTGAAGAGATCTCGTCCCCTTGATTTCCTACCATGTGAGGAGAGGATCATCAGTCATAAGCGATGAGTGGCGTGCATATCACATTCTTCCTGCACTTGGGTACGACCATCACACTGTCAACCACAGCAGGTGGTATGTTGACCCCCGCACTGGTGCCCACACCCAACACATTGAGAGGGCTTGGAGATCCTACAAAGCACAGATCTGGAGACTAAGGGGAAATCGTACCGAACGTTTGCTTTCTGACCACCTAGTGCTGATTGAGTGGAATGAATGGCTTGCAAAGAAACACCATGATGGTGCATTTGGTAGACTCATTCATGACATATCAAGAAAGTACAATTAGGGTTGTATCCATTATACACCCATCGTAACATGGAGCCAGTGTTTTTTCTTTTTGTAAAATGTTACTGTGTCTTTAACAAAACTTGTGTAATTTACAAATGGTTTTATACAGCCAGAGTTTAAATGTTACTGTGTCTTTTTATATATTTGATATGTAATATCTTATTTGAGTTTTTCCACTGTGAGCACTTTAAGTTTGAGAGATTTTCTTTTTCAGTTGCAGAGTATTTTAAGTTCATATGAAGAGTTATTTTGATAAACACCGTTTTATACAGAGGTTGTTTCCTTTTAATAAATACAAGTTTAAGTCCATGTGTTGTGTCTGTTTCCTTATTCTGTTGAATCAATATCTGTGACTTCTGTGTTTTAAGGTGCTGCTGGTCTTAAATCTCATTAATGAATTCTTTTTAAAGCATAAAAAGTCCTCACTTTAGATCAGCTCACAAAACCATGAACAAGCAGCTTATAAGTCCTTTGTGACTACCTTAATTAATCATAATTTGCCATGTAATAAGGTGTTCACTAACCCTTACTAAATGTTAGAATCATAACCTGTAAATGTGTTTATAACTGGTTTATAATGACCATAATAGCTCATTTGTATTTAGTGAATCCATCATTTATAAAGTATGAACAAAGAGTTAGTTAACACATTATAGAGTCATATTCATCAATAATAAAACATTTATAACTGTGTTTGTACATGATATACAAATGAGTATTAATGTATGAACAATGCTTTACAGATGATGAGTTAAGTATTAATTAATACTTAATTAATGCTTAACTAAAGCTTAAAAGTGTGTAGTTAATATAAAGTGTTACTGGAAAATCTCCTCTTCCTGAGTAAAGATCGAGCAGCCCTCATGAGTGTTGTGACCACACATATCCACAATCATGGTCCTAAAGACGGACTATGTTCTCATAAACTTGAGATAAGGCACATGCGAGGACAGCTACGTATTCTCTTCCTGCTTGCAACAGCTGTTGTAGCTACAGCAACCACTGACGCATTCTGCTGAAAGTCGCCAGTTAACATGGCCCCGACTTAAACCGTAACACTGACGGTTAGCTTGTGCTAACTTGCTAAACGATCTTTCTATTACAACACATGTAATGTTCCCAGGTAGCTTCTAGTGTAGACACAAGCAGTATGCATATACGGTCTGTCCTGCTATCAGCTAATGCTAATAACTGGACGTGTTAGGTCATGCAGAGCTTGAGCTCTGAATCGTTAATAGGGTAACACACGTCACACCAGTGACTGTTGAATCCATGAGCCCACACTGTCAGCTGATGGGCGGACACTCTGTGCATGCTGTAATCATGTACATTTGAGCATGTATGTCTGTAAGTGTAAATGCAGAGCTGTAACTGCATGCATACTCTCAGTCTGTTGGATCTTTGTTAGCACACATTGTTTTGCATGTTAATTGATTTAGACTCAGGCCTGTTACTTAGTGTTAGGGGGTACATCACTAACAACAACTAACATTATTGCTGACAGTGTATTTCATTTATAATGTTGAACTGATGCAGCCTAATAATAGTACCTTTAGGCCTAAATGTTTTTTCCTCCTTCCATTAGTTACACGAAGGGTCTGTCAGCCTCAACACCCCATAAGGTCCTCTGTTTACCCTTTGACCCCCATCAAACCTGGACTACCTGAAACATTAGTAACAACATGTAATAGTGACTGTATGTATGTTGTATTGACGTTGATGTGTGCAGTCATTATATTTTAGCTTTCACTTACTGACAGCATGTTGTAAGAATGACTGAATGAAACGATGTTGTTGTTTACAAGATAACTCCATTAGTTAGCACATGTTGTGATCACATGAGGAGTAGGATTCAAAAAGAGAATTAAAAACTTAAGGAGCTGAATGTGGATGAGCCCCATGCACACTGTGTTATAGGGCTGAACGATTTTAGGAAAAGATCTAATTGTAATTTTTCTGGCAGATATTGCAATTTCAATTTGATTCATGATTTTCTTCAAATCAAGCTTCAGTGCAATATTCATAATGTACAGTAACATTTACAAAAAGCTAAGAGCTATTACTCTAATGCAAGGATGAAAATTAAAGGTAAGAATTGCTACCAAATGTATTTATTAACAAGAAACATGCACGTACATTATTTAAAGACCAATGGCAGTTATTACAACTGAAGAACTAAAGAGCCATCTTTGACTGTTGTAACTTAAAAAAATGTAGTGTAAAAAATCCTTAACTGTGTTAAGTTAAAAAGTTGAATAAAATGCAAAACAATACAAAAAACAAAACCAATGTTAAATAAGTAATAATGAGAATAACAGAATTCAACAATTCCAATAAAGGAAAAAAGGATCTTGCCCAACAGTCTCAAGAGAGCTAGCTTATCAACATCTATAGCAGCAGTTCTTTATTCAACCCTAGATTAAGAAACCTGGACTGTCTGTTTCAGTGAAACTGAAAAGTAATGGTAATACAATAAAACTCTCATTAAATAAAATGACCCTAGCTCTGCCCTTCTGAAAAAGATGTCGGACATTAAAATAGGTGGGTCATTCATTTATGGCTCAGCAGCACCCAAACATTGCACATCTATTCTGTAAACAATAGAGCAATTTTCCTGAAAAACAGCAAATGTCTTTTTTAAACAGAGGCTGACACTACAAGTTAGGGTGAAGTGCAGAACAAATACAATCTCAAAAGTACTTCATCAACAATAATACTTGCTTCACTGACATCTCTACATCACTCTTTACTGATTTGTTGTCAAGAAAACCAGCATGTCAACCTTTGATGGTTTTAGACATGAGTGCTGACATGTGACAACATTGTCACTAGCACTAAACAATCTCTCTGATGGTGAACTGGTGGCTGGTATGCACAGGAGTTCACGAGCCAGTTTGCTCAGCCATGGAAAGTTAACATTGTGCACTCTCCACCAGGCCAGTGGATCTTCCTCTCCATCGATAGTGGGACTCATCAGGTAGTTGTCTAGTTCAGCTTTAATGACATCCTCCAACTGCATAGTGGAGGAAGGAGCAGGGACAGCCTTTCTCTTGAGGAAGCTGCCCAATGACCGCTTTCCCTTCCATCCGGTGGATGGCTCTGCCTCTGCTGCACCCTGGGAAACGAGCCCTCTTTTCCTGCAAAACACAGAGATAAGATGATCATTCAGTGTATAAATATATCACTTGTATTGATGTGGCATTTTGTATTACTAAACTACACAAAGAAACAGAACAAGGTACCTTTCGTGCCACCTGTTCCACTTCGATCTTCACTCTTTCTTTGATGTCTGGGACATTCTCTGCTCTTACTGTATGTAGTCAGTCTTAAATCTAGGATCAAGGAACAAAGTAATGTCCAGTAGCTCCTGTGTGGCTGGATCTCTGTATTTATCTTCAATGTAGCCAAGAGCTCTTGACTTTATTTCCTTGGTAAGATCTGTGTCCCCATCACTTTCAGTCAGGGTTGATGTTCTCAGGAGATGGAGAACTGGCTTCACCAGACAGGGCATCTGTAGACTCCTGAAGAGGACCAAGGGCATTGTTTATTGATTCAAAGACATCTGTGTCCTTGAATCAACCTGCCAAGTGGGGACCAGGTGATGTGTCTTCTTGTCTTCAGACAGAACCTGAGACAACGCCTTGCTCTGCTCCAACACCCTCCCAATCATGTGTTGCCTTGAGCCCCATCTTGTCGGACACTCTGTAATCAGTGAGTGCTCAGGTAAATGGAATTCTTGCTGTGCCTTTTTCAGTACCGTCTTCTTTTTCCAGCTATGGGAGAAGACACCAACCATCTTTTTGCAAAGTCCTGTTGCCCGTTTAACTCTTGCATCATCTTTAACAGCATTTTCTGGACAAACAAAGAACAAGAACATAAACATTAAATGAGCATTACAGGCTGACAATGTAATGATAATAATGGTAAACTGTGCAAGGCAGATTTTTCAGCAGGAGAACACTGTAAACCCAAACAGTACTACTAACTCATAAGCTTTATGGGTATATAAATCAAAACCAGCTATTAAGTAAACCCAACATTTAACCCACAGCTCATGAGCACAGGTGAGGGTTGGAACGTAGACCAACTGGTAAATTGAAAGCTTTGCCTTCCAGTTCAGCTCCCTCTTCACCACGAGGGTCCGGTACAACACCCGCATAGCTGCTGACGCTGCACCAACCCTCCTGTCATTCTCTTGCTCAAGATACTTTAAATGCCTCAGCTGGTGCAAAGACTCGCTCCCCAACCAGAGAGAGCAATCCACCGTTTTCCAACAGAGAACCATGGCCTCAGATTTGGAGGTGCTGACCAGATCCCACCTCAAAGAAGCCAACAGAACCACATCGACTTCAAAAAGCAGAGATCCTGTCCATGAAAATTACAAACAGGACTGGAGACGAGGGGCAACCCTTGCAGAGGCCAACTCTCACTGAGAACGTGTTCGACTTTGTGCGAAATATGTGGACAAGCTCTCACTTTGTTCAGACAGATACCAGACAGCATGTAGTAACAGCCCCCGAACACAATACTCCTGCAGAACCCCACATGAGACCGACCCCCTGTGGAACACGATCATAGGCCTTCTCCAAGCCCACAAAACACATGTAGACTGTGAAGGACCAGAAACAGCCAGGAACTCAGATCAAGGAAGTGATAATGAATCTGAAAACCCCTCTGAGCCTGAAAGAAAGACATTTGTAATCAGAGGAAGACTGATGGGCACAGGTCAGGTTTAAACTCAAATTAATCTAAAGACAAGAGAGTGACTGATAAAACAGTGCATAGCTGCTCTGAGTGTGGTAACAGGTTTAAACAGAAACAGGGCCTCATCAGACACAAGGTAGTTCACACAGGAGAGAAACCCTTCAGCTGCTCTGAGTGTGGTAACAGGTTTAAACAGAAACAGGGCCTCATCAGACACAAGGTAGTTCACACAGGAGAGAAACCCTTCAGCTGCTCTGAGTGTGGTAACAGGTTTAAACAGAAACAGCATCTGATCCCTCACATGTTAGTTCACACAGGAGAGAAACCCTTCAGCTGCTCTAAGTGTGGTAACAGGTTTAAACAGAAACAGGGCCTCATCAGACACAAGGTAGTTCACACAGGAGAGAAACCCTTCAGCTGCTCTGAGTGTGGTCAAAGGTTTAACCAGAAACAGCATCTGATCCCTCACATGTTGGTTCACACAAGAGGAAAACCCTTCAGCTGCTTTGAGTGTGGTGAACGGTTTAAATGTAAACTGAACCTGATCAGTCCCAAGGTAGTCCATACAAGAGAGAAACCCTTCAGCTGCTCTGAGTGTAGTAAAAGGTTTAATCGTAGATTGAATTTGACTTCACACATGTTGGTTCACACAGGAGAGACACCCTTAGGGTGAGGGGTATACTACGAAGCAAGATTTTATGTTTATGTTTATTTATTTGCACAATTTAAAGAAAATACCAAAAAAAAGAGCAAAGATAAATAATATAATGTGCAGGAAGAGGCAGAAAACTCAGAGAGCTTATTTGAAGCCTCCAGCCAAATAGTGTTGTAATATCAAAAATGAATTTAAAAAATACTAAGTTGACACATATAAAGACAATAGTTGATAAAAAATAAAACAACATAAGAATATACAAAATTACCAATTAATATAAATACAGTTATTACATCAACAGAATTCAAAAGTACAACATGTGAATATGATGTGTATGGACACCTACTCTATGAGTATTTGGTTGAGCATGATGAGTATATTAAGTAACAGTAGTTAAAAGTTTTTTCAAGCATCTTTTATAACATTTTAAAGATTAACAGTTTTTCACTACATGGGAATAAATATTCTTAAATTTGCTGAATCCTGAAACGTATCAAGAATTGACTTCTACAACTAAAACATTCAGGAGGATGAAGAATTAAAGTTTGATGAGTTGAATAAGAGTGGACCTGTGAATTTAATTTGAAGTAAGACTTGAAGTGATCAGGGATATTCCCTTCATGTTGTATTTTATATAAAAAAACACATATTTGAGAGATATTGATGTTATAGATGTTAAGAAGCTGGAGTTTCTGAAACAAAGGAGCAGATGTAGACGTGTGGCTTCCATCCAGTTCATAACAAAACGTTTCTGAAGGAGCAACATTTTATGGAGAGTCATAGGAAAGTACTACCCAAAACTATATTACAATATGAAAGATATGGATAAATGAGGCTGTAATAAAGAGTAAGGAGATAGTTTGTGGTAACAAGATGACTAATCCTTCTTATAATACAGAGAGATTTATTCGTTTTTCTGCTAACCCAATCCATTTGTTCTTTCCAACTCAGATTCTCATCAACAAAAACTCAGAGGAATCTAGAAGCTGATACCTGAGGCATCTCAACAGAGTCAATATGAATTTTAGACAAATCTTAGTGTATTTTTTTTACCACTAAAAATTATAAAAATTAGATTTTTTAATATTCAAAGATATTTTATTTAACCTGAACCAGTTTACATAGGCAGATAAACCAATATTAGCATCCCTCATCAACAAGTTAAAATGTGTGTAGGAGAGAACTAGAGTTGTGTCATCTGTAAACATTATTGGTGAAACAACATTTGAGGCATTGAACAAATCATTTATATAGATTAAAAATAATAAAGGTCCCAAAATGGACCCTTGTGGGACACCACATGGTAGTCTGGCTTTGTCAGAGTAGGAACCCTCAACACAAACAAACTGGCTTCTATTGCAAAGATAACTGTCTAACCATTTATACGTTATATAATGAAAAACATGTTTAAACAACTTCTGCAATAAAATATGATGACTGACTGAATCAAATGCTTTTGAAAAGTCTAAAAAAATACTGCAAGCATATTTGTGATTATAAGAGCAGAGGTTATTTGGTCAGTGAGGTGAAGCAGGGCCATATAAGTGGAGTGATTTTTCCTAAAACCATACTGGTGTTCATAAAGAATTGAATTTGAGTCGAGATAAAAAGAAATTATTTTGTATACATGTTTCTCTAATATTTTTGAAAAGCAAGGTAAGATAGATCTTGGTCTATAATTATTAAAAGAGCATGGGTCATCTGCTTTAAACATTGGAATAACTTTAACAACTTTTAAATCCTCTGGTACAATCCTGATGCCATGGACAGAGAACATGAGCAAGTGGCTGCAGTATTGACTGCTTCACTTGTTTAACAATGAGTGCAGAAATATTGTCATGTCCAGGTGAAGATGTTTTTAACTCATCAATTATTTCACGTATTTCTTGAATTTCAGGCAGCTTGAAAGAAGACATAATGGGAAAAGTTCCTGAAATAAGTGGATTTCCTAAACTGGCAGAAATGTTACTGGTTAGTTCCTGACCGATAACAACAAAACAATCATTCCATTTTTGAGCTTTATCAAATGGATTATTGAAAACATTCTCATTATCCTTAAAGACTGAAGGTAATAGTGATGTGTCGGTCGCAAACGATCCGGCTCTGAGAGCCGGCTCTTTGAAGTGAACGACAGGAGTCGGCTCCTGACTGGACTGGGAGCCGTTTTTGTTTTTTTTCTCTTGTCTTTTTCTGTTAAAGCCTCACGTGATTGGTCAAGACATGGTGGCGTCTTGACCAATCACGTGTCTACATTGAATAGAACGGGAAGGGGAGGGGTTACAGACACACAGCACAGTGAGCACCAACAGGAGGGAGACGAGAGGGAGAACGTGCGTGACAGACAGAGAACACACTGGAAAGGTGAGAAAACGAGTGACTGCAGAAAACACAGAAAACTTTAGACACAGTTCAACGGCATAGACTGTTCAAAAGCAGAGTGTAGACTGTGCAAGGTGACAGTGTCATCAATCAGGGTCCACAAATAGACCTGAAAAGGCACATTAAAACTGTCTGTGAAGGATCTCAGTCATCCAGGTCATGGTATTAGAACTGTTTATCCATCAGTGCAATAAGTGAAGAATAAAGACAGTGAAGGGAACCTGCTGTTAATGAAGGGGTTTAAAAGTTTATAAATGATATACAGACAATCAGAGATTGGATCTATTTGTCTAATTGAGATGAGTCTTGTTTTTGTACTTTATAATTCTTTTTTTAGACCACTGCTCTGTGTTGAGTATATAAATAAAGCCTTATGAATAATAAACATTTGATAGAATGTATGTTTTTTTACATTAGTTACTCATTTTACCTAATTTTAGGTCATACATTAATTTAAACAAGAACAAATGTGAGGAGCCACTCAGGAGCCCAAAGAGCCGGCTCTTTGAAGTGAGCCAAGACAAAAGAACCGACTCTCTGAAAAGAGCCGGGATTCTCATCACTACCCCCCAGTCCACAAAGTCAGACTCCGCCCCTTGGTTTGCCCCCCCAGTCCACAAAGTCAGACTCCGCCCCTTGGTTTGCCCCCCCAGTCCACAAAGTCAGACTCCGCCCCTTGGTTTGCCCCCCCAGTCCACAAAGTCAGACTCCGCCCCTTGGTTTGCCCCCCCAGTCCACAAAGTCAGACTCCGCCCCTTGGTTTGCCCCCCAGTCCACAAAGTCAGACTCCGCCCCTTGGTTTGCCCCCCCCCGTCCACAAAGTCAGAATCGGCCCCTTGGTTCGCCCCCCCCCCAGTCCACAAAGTCAGACTCCGCCCCTTGGTTTGCCCCCCCAGTCCACAAAGTCAGACTCCGCCCCTTGGTTTGGCCCCCCAGTCCACAAAGTCAGACTCCGCCCCTTGGTTTGGCCCGTCAGTCCACAGAGTCAGACTCGGCCCCTTGGTTGCCCCCCCCCCCAGTCCACAAAGTCAGACTCCGCCCCTTGGTTTGGCCCGTCAGTCCACAAAGTCAGACTTCGCCCTTGGTTTGGCCCACCAGTCAACAAAGTCAGACTCCGCCCCTTGGTTTGCCCCCCAGTCCACAAAGTCAGACTCCGCCCCTTGGTTTGGCCCGCCAGTCAACAAAGTCAGACTCCGCCCCTTGGTTTGCCCCCCCAGTCCTGAAAGTCAGACTCCGCCCCTTGGTTTGCCCCCCCCCCCCCAGTCCACAAAGTCAGACTCCGCCCCTTGGTTTGCCCCCCAGTCCACAAAGTCAGACTCCGCCCCTTGGTTTGCCCCCCCAGTCCACAGAGTCAGACTCCGCCCCTTGGTTTGCCCCCCCAGTCCACAAAGTCAGACTCCGCCCCTTGGTTGGCCCCCAGTCCACAAAGTCAGACTCCGCCCCTTGGTTGCCCCCCCCAGTCCACAAAGTCAGACTCCGCCCCTTGGTTTGCCCCCCAGTCCTGAAAGTCAGACTCGGCCCCTTGGTTGCCCCCCCCAGTCCACAAAGTCAGACTCCGCCCCTTGGTTTGCCCCCCCAGTCCACAAAGTCAGACTCCGCCCCTTGGTTTGCCCCCCCAGTCCACAAAGTCAGACTCCGCCCCTTGGTTTGGCCCCCCAGTCCACAAAGTCAGACTCCGCCCCTTGGTTTGGCCCGTCAGTCCACAGAGTCAGACTCGGCCCCTTGGTTGCCCCCCCCCCAGTCCACATAGTCAGACTCCGCCCCTGGCTCCGCTCGTCTCAATGGGAGGAGCTCTTCCATCTTCTATTGAAGCGGTTCCTCCATGTAATCCAAAGTTCGGAGCTTCCGTCTTCACCTCTCCAGCTGCAGTTCTCTAGTCCTCCTGGAGAACAGTTTGCTTCAATGTCCGGGTTTCAGGATCTTAAAGATTTCTTCAGCCGGCGGCTGCTCGCTGCGGTTATCAAAGACATTAGAGGACAAACCACAACATCTTTATATGAAGAGGAGCTTCAGCGGCAGAGAGAGCTGCTGAAAGTGATTGTAACACCTGAAATCAAGCTGCAGAGAGCAGGTTAGTGTTTGCTTCTTCTGATGGAAACGTGTTTGTTGGGAGGGGTTCAGGGAGCTGAGCCTTCAGCACACAGCGTGTTAGCCGCAGCTGGCTCCTGATGAAAATATCACTTTGTTGTTTTGGATCTGAAACTCTTTTCTGACTGCTGTGTGATGTTTGGAATGTGTCTGGTGGACATGTCCCTGTTTCGTCACGCTTACTCTGATTATTATCATTTGAATTTAATGAACCAGATTGTATTTGAGTTAAAACACACCTTTTCTAGGATTTCTGAAGACGAGGAAAACAAGGTGAAGGCAAGACCCCAGGGTAAAACCAGGGATCAAACTCAGACACATTCCTGGGAGGGGGTCATCACCCACACCCCCACACCCCCACACCCTCTTTGATGAGATGTGACTGACAAAAGAAAAACACCCTCTCATCAAAGAGGACTGTAATGTTATGTTGATCTTGACCGCCCGTGATGTGTAGATGCAGAAGGAGTCTTCGTGACACTGGCTTGCTTGCATAGTAATACGTTTATTACAAGAAAACAATACCAGTATCAAACAAGCACCCGGAATGCTTGGGAGAACAGCTCTGCAAATCTGCTGACTCCCAGAATGCTGTTGACCAGCACCTTTTATAGGTCTTTGAGCCAATGACAGAGCCTACTGCAAAGCCCAAACTTATCTTGATCTCTAGTTATCTACTACACCCTCCTGGGCTCTGCTAGCCTAATGGTTACAAAACTTGTCCATGCATGTCACTAAATTGGAAGGGGGTCTCAATCTAATTTCCTTGAAAGTCTGGGGCAACATAGGTTTCTCCTTGACTTGTTTTATGTCAGTTACTTATTAACTATCAGATACTTCAGTTACTAGAAAGAAGCAGAAGGGAACCAATGAGGATCTGTATTAAGGATGCTAAATGACCCTCTTTTTTTGGCTTTTCTGTCTTTTATCCCTCTTATGTTGCATTCACACCAAGCGGCCACCTCCGGTCTCAAAATATGAAGCCCATGTGGAAATGTTATTGAAGTATCTGATAGTTAATAAGTAACTGACGTAAAACAAGTCAAGGAGAAACCTATGCTGTACCAGACGTTCAAGGAATTTTGGTTGAGACCCCCTTCCAATGTAGTGACATGCATGGACAAGTTTTGTAACCATTAGGCTAGCAGAGCCCAGGAGAGTACAATAAATAACTAGAGGTTGAGATAAGTTTGGGCTTGGTAGTAGGCTCTGTCATTGGTTGGCAGACCTATAAAAGGTGCTGGTCAACAGCATTCTGGGAGTCAGCAGATTTGCAGAGCTGTTCTCCCAGGCATTCCGCGGTGCTTGTTTGATACTGGTTTTGTTTTCTTGTAATAAACGTATTACTATGCAAGCAAGCCAGTGTCACGAAGATTCCTTCTGCATCTACACATCACGGGCGGTCAAGATACAACATTATAAACTGGAATTCATTGAGAATCCACTTGAGGCTGGCTGCAGAAACACCGGAAACCACATAGACATGAATGGGAAAAAGACGGTCTTTGCAGCATTAATAAACATTTTTACAGCCTGGTTCAAAAAAACAGCTTGGCCCTACAAAGCTAATCTCTCTATCAGCACACACTGTAGGGGGGGGGGGGGTTCTAACGTGACGGTTCAGAAGATATTAAGATTACGAGTTTTTGCCCAAATAAGGACATGACTGACGTGACTCCCGGAGATTTGTATTTAGAGAAATGAGACGTCACGTGAAGCGACGTCGGATTGTGATGACGGCTTTAACAGCTGTTTGTGTCTGCACACATGTTCACTGTAATAACTCTGATCAATATAAACAGTAACAGAGCTCTGTCTCTGTGTTTACCTGTTTAACACACACCTGTTTAACACACATGTTCACTGTAATAACTCTGATCAATATAAACAGTAACAGAGCTCTGTATCTGTGTTTACCTGTTTAACACACACCTGTTTAACACACACCTGTTTAACACACACCTGTTTAACACACACCTGTTTAACACACACCTGTTTAACACACACCTGTTTAACACACATGTTCACTGTAATAACTCTGATCAATATAAACAGTAACAGAGCTCTGTCTATCTATTAATCTATTTCATTAGACAGTGAATCTGATAAAAACAATCAGATAGAACATAATCCATCCTCTCTTATATTGAATTTATGATTTTGCGTTCAGTATTTTGTTTTTAAAACTCACATCAAACACTATAATTTTCAGCTCATGTTGCTGTCTAGAAACTGACGTAGGTTTATGTTTATGAACCCTTAGTGACTGTTTTAAGGTCTGTTTCAGGGCACCCTTAGTGACTGTTTTAAGGTCTGTTTCAGGACACCCTTAGTGACTGTTTGAGGTCTGTTTCAGGGCACCCTTAGTGACTGTTTTAAGGTATGTTTCAGGGCACCCTTAGTGACTGTTTTAAGGTCTGTTTCAGGGCACCCTTAGAGACTGTTTTAAGGTCTGTTTCAGGGCACCCTTAGTGACTTTTTTTAGGTCTGTTTCAGGGCACCCTTAGTGACTGTTTTAAGGTCTGTTTCAGGGCACCCTTAGTGATTGTTTTAAGGTCTGTTTCAGGACACCCTTAGTGACTGTTTTAAGGTCTGTTTCAGGGCACCCTTAGTGACTGTATTAAGGTCTGTTTCAGGGCACCCTTAGTGACTGTTTTAAGGTCTGTTTCAGGGCACCCTTAGTGACTGTTTTAAGGTCTGTTTCAGGGCACCCTTAGTGACTGTTTTAAGGTCTGTTTCATGGCACCCTTAATGACTTTTTTAAGGTCTGTTTCAGGACACCCTTAGTGACTGTATTAAGGTCTGTTTCAGGGCACCCTTAGTGACTGTTTTAAGGTCTGTTTCAGGGCACCCTTAGTGACTGTTTTAAGGTCTGTTTCTGGGCACCCTTAGTGATTGTTTTAAGGTCTGTTTCAGGACACCCTTAGTGACTGTTTTAAGGTCTGTTTCAGGGCACCCTTAGTGACTGTTTTAAGGTCTGTTTCAGGGCACCCTTAGTGACTGTTTTAAGGTATGTTTCAGGGCACGCTTAGTGACTGTTTTAAGGTCTGTTTCAGGGCACCCTTAGTGACTGTTTTAAGGTCTGTTTCAGGGCAACCTTAGTGATTGTTTTAAGGTCTGTTTCAGGACACCCTTAGTGACTGTTTTAAGGTCTGTTTCAGGGCACCCTTAGTGACTGTTTAAGGTCTGTTTCAGGGCACCCTTAGTGACTGTTTTAAGGTCTGTTTCAGGGCACCCTTAGTGACTGTTTTAAGGTCTGTTTCAGGGCACCCTTAGTGACTGTTTTAAGGTCTGTTTCAGGGCACCCTTAGTGACTGTTTTAAGGTCTGTTTCAGGGCACCCTTAGTGAATGTTTTAAGGTCTGTATCAGGGCACCCTTAGTGACTGTTTTAAGGTCTGTTTCAGGACACCCTTAGTGACTGTTTTAAGGTCTGTTTCAGGGCACCCTTAGTGACTGTTTTAAGGTCTGTTTCAGGGCACCCTTAGTGATTGTTTTATGGTCTGTTTCGGGGCACCCTTAGTGACTGTTTTAAGGTCTCTTTCAGGACACCCTTAGTGACTGTTTTAAGGTCTGTTTCGGGGCACCCTTAGTGACTGTTTTAAGGTCTGTTTCAGGACACCCTTAGTGACTGTTTTAAGGTCTGTGTCAGGGCACCCTTAGTGACTGTTTTAAGGTCTGATTCAGGGCACCCTTAGTGATTGTTTTAAGGTCTGTTTCGGGGCACCCTTAGTGACTGTATTAAGGTCTGTTTCGGGGCACCCTTAGTGACTGTTTTAATCTCTGTTTCAGGGCACCCTTAGTGACTGTTTTAAGGTCTGTTTCGGGGCACCCTTAGTTACTGTTTTAATCTCTGTTTCAGGGCACCCTTAGTGATTGTTTTATGGTCTGTTTCGGGGCACCCTTAGTGACTGTTTTAAGGTCTGTTTCAGGGCACCCTTAATGACTGTTTTAAGGTCTGTTTCAGGGCACCCTTAGTGACTGTATTAAGGTCTGTTTCAGGGCACCCTTAGTGATTGTTTTAAGGTCTGTTTCAGGGCACCCTTAGTGACTGTTTTAAGGTCTGTTTCAGGGCACCCTTAGTGAATGTTTTAAGGTCTGTTTCAGGGCACCCTTAGTGACTGTATTAAGGTCTGTTTCAGGGCACCCTTAGTGATTGTTTTAAGGTCTGTTTCAGGGCACCCTTAGTGACTGTTTTAAGGTCTGTTTCGGGGCACCCTTAGTGACTGTTTTAATCTCTGTTTCAGGGCACCCTTAGTGATTGTTTTAAGGTCTGTTTCGGGGCACCCTTAGTGAATGTTTTAAGGTCTCTTTCAGGACACCCTTAGTGACTGTTTTAAGGTCTGTTTCGGGGCACCCTTAGTGATTGTTTTAAGGTCTGTTTCAGGACACCCTTAGTGACTGTTTTAAGGTCTGTTTCAGGACACCCTTAGTGACTGTTTTAAGGTCTGTTTCAGGGCACCCTTAGTGACTGTTTTAAGGTCTGTTTCGGGGCACCCTTAGTGACTGTTTTAAGGTCTGTTTCGGGGCACCCTTAGTGATTGTTTTAAGGTCTGTTTCAGGACACCCTTAGTGACTGTTTTAAGGTCTGTTTCAGGACACCCTTAGTGACTGTTTTAAGGTCTGTTTCGGGGCACCCTTAGTGACTGTTTTAAGGTCTGTTTCACGTCACGATTCTGCGCCGTGTGTTTGAAAGTATATCCAAAGAACTTGTGAAACAGCTGACGTCATTGTTACTGTTCTTTTGTGCATGCGGGGCAGTTTGGAGCTGCAAACAGTTCACACTGGAATCACATACAGGTCACATTATAGATGGTAATGTGAAAAAGGAAAACAAAAAAACAGATCTGAGGAAAAAAAATTGGAATTGAGCTTTAAGCCTTACAGTGTGAACGTAACCAAAGTGTCCCATTTATTCCAGATGAGCGAATCTCCGCTGGTCCATACGTCACCGCCATACATCACTGGGTGATCTGCACCCTGATTGGCTATCACGGTGCGATGGATTCGCTGGAGTTCAGATATTTCAACTTGCACCATTCGCGTTGCCCGATTTGGCAATTCGCGCCGCCAGCCCACTACTCGCGTCTCTGCATTGACTTTACATGTAATTAATATATTGAGTTGTAAAATATCCAATTTAAAATATGACATTAAATGATCAAATATTTTGAAATATAAGATTAAGAGAGAAAGAATGTAAAATTAGTTACAATATTTGACTAAAACTCAGTTACATCTGCATCTTTGATGACAAGGACTTGATCAAAACTTACTAACAAACTCTCTCACCTGGGTCAGTCTCTCTCCCCCAACAGAACATCCATTCTGGTTCACACCCTGGTCACCTCCCGCCTACATTATTGCAACTCCCTTCTTTTTGGTTTACCAGACAAATCCATCCATTAACTTCAACTGGTTCAAAACTCTGCTGCCCACATCCTCACCAGAACCCCCTCCACCAGCCACATCACATCTGTCCTGCAGCAGCTCCACTGGCTTCCCATTAAATACAGCATCATCTTCAAGATTCTGTTCCTCACCTACAAGGCCATCAACAACTTAGCTCCTCAGGACCTCATTGACCTCCACCCGTAGACTCAGGTCCTCCTCTTCCATTCAACTCACCCTCCCACCTGCTCGCTTGACCACCATGGGGTCGAGAGCCTTCAGCCGCTCGGCCCCCCGCCCCTGGAACTCTCTCCCCCTGGACGTACAAAACTCCACCTCTCCCACCACCTTCAAATCCTGCCTCAAAACTCACCTTTTCCACCAAGCATACACACTCTAATCCGTCTCTCTGGGACTTGAATGACTCCCCCCCCCCCCCCCCCCCCCCCCCCTTTAATTTCTCTAGTCTTGTATCTTTATTCTAATGTTTGTATTTATTTACTGTTGAGTGTTGCTTTTATTGTTGCTATGTTGTAAGGTGACCATGGGTGTCCAGAAAGGCGCCTATAGATAAAATGAATTATTATTAATATTATTCTAAAAAGTTTCTGATGTATCACCAAGCTGGATTAAATGAAGATATAGACACAGAGAGGTCAAATATCACACAGACGTCTCCCGGACGCTGCTTACCCTGAAATAATACCTCAGCCTGTCACAGGAATGCATCGCTTTTATTTTGATAGATTAGACGCACAGCGGGGGACAATATGTTTTTGAATGTTCGGCGCTCCACCACTTAAGTTTTCATCATGTAAAAAAGAGTTTTTATTATCAGCCCCCCCAACAGTGGCCCTTGCCCCCCTTGGAAGTTCAGTAAATTAAATTTTCTATATAGCACCAGATCACAGCAGAAGTAATTCAGGATTACCTCTCTTATAGATCAGGTCTTAAACTTGTTCTTTTATTAAACAGACTAAATATCCTTCTGTTATTGATCTTATTTACATGATGGGATGTCATTCTGATCATCTGCTCTCACACAAACAGGTGCGCTCACATACACACATCACAGCACAATGATACGATGAAGGATCATCAACAACTCGTTCTTTAAGATGAAAGCTGAAGTGCATCACTGATTATATAAACTCAGATGATGAAAACTTTAGTGGTGGACCGTCGGACATTAAAGGTGACATATCATGCAAAATGGACTTTTTAATGGTTCTCTAGCTGAAATATGTTTCCCTGGCATGTCTACAAACCCCCCGAGAATGAAAAAAATCCACTCTGCCCCTGTTCTGATTTCTCCACCTTTCTGTAAATGTGTGTGAAACCAGCCGTTTCAGACTTCAGTGTTTTTGTTACGTCACAACAATATCCGGTCTGTCACGGAGTCAGAGCTCGGAGCTTGTTCAGCCCATAGACTGTATAAAATAATACTGAATCCCTCCTCTGTTTTTCATTACCTGCACACATGTGTGCTAACAAGGAGCTTAGGAGGGAGGCATGCTAGTTGTAGGCTGTCTTAATAAACACAAAGGTCGGTTTTACTCCCCACGTCTGCAGATTTGAAGATCTAGTGGATGATTTTTATTTGTCATGGATAAGTGCTAGCGCTAATTAGCATAGCCACATAGCTATATGTTCGTAGCTGTAGCTGTAGCTGTAGCTGTAGCTGTAGCTGTAGCTGTAGCTGTAGCTGTAGCTGTAGCTGTGTACCAAGACACAGGTCGACATACTGACAAATAAAACATCAAGAAACACTAAATCTGTGACCAATCCTTCAGAAAGGTCCTGCTGCCTTTCTGGTAGAGGTCGGTTTTACTCCCCACGTCTGCAGATTTGAAGATCTAGTGGATGATTTTTAGTTTTCATGGATAAGTGCTAGTGCTAGTTAGCATAGCCACATAGCTACATGTTCATAGCTGTGTACCAAGACACACGTCTACATACTGATAAATAAAACAACAAGAAAAACTAAATCTGTGACCAATGGTTCAGAAAGGTCCTGCTGCAGGCGCCTCTCCGTCAGGATCAGATTCTGGATCAGATTCAGAGGGTTGAAGTAACGTGATCTCTGAGCAGCCGTGTATATTCACCCAACATGTAAACATTAGATCAACATGCTGGAGAGCCGAGGCCACACCCACTTCCTGAGGGGGCGTGGTCAGAGAGAAAACAGAGTGTTCTGAGGAGGACTGAAGAAGAGGGCTTTTCAGGCAGACCAAAATCTGATTTCAAAGTGTTTTTTTGAGCATAAACTTTAAAGACATGTTTTGGGGACCTCTTAGACCAATATATACTGATGAAAAAAGCGTGATATGTCACCTTTAAGAGTTCATATTTCCCCGCTGTGCGTCTAATCTTTAGAAATGAAAGCTCTGCATTCCTGTGACAGGCTGAGTTATTATCTGTCTCTACCTGCAGCAGGTGTGCTGTGTGAACCAGTCTCCTCTTCATTGAGGATTTTTACCCCCGGTGTGCGTTAGTGACAAAGACACACCCGGGGGACGTCTGTTTAAGATTTGATGTTGTTGCCGCTCTCACCATAAAAAGCTCTGCATCTACAGCTTGATTTAATCCAGTTTGGTGAAACATCAGACACATTTAGTAAGTTTGGATCAACTCATTGGCATCAAAGAGTGCCGTGAGCTGACTGTCTGTCCAGAGCGCCTGTTACTGCAGGTGCATTCAGGGACCGTCGTAAAAGTGCAATGCTGACCTGTATTTTGCGTTCATGGCATTTTATTTGAATCAAGAGAATCAGATGTAGTGGTCACATGAAGAATGTTCTCTTTTGACTTTTTTTGCAGGCTAGATTATTCAACTTAAGATATTACAAAGCAAAAGTGTTAAGAGAGTGAAATGTTGATGATGTTAGTACTTGGTAAAAACCCTGATACCTGATATCTGATCGATAGATAGATAGACAGATAGATAGATGGCAATGTCTGCACGAACATTTATGTCATCATTTTCGTTAACGGAAATTGTACTCCCATTCACAGTGTGTTCAAATAGAGGCCTTAATAGGACTTCCTTTGCTTTCAGAGCCTGCCTCAAGTGGTCACTCAAAGAACTGCAGTTTTCCGCCCTACGGCGTCGGCTCCATTTTTAACATAAGAGGTTGTTTCACATTGAACACTTGATATCAAACAATCATCTGAATATGTTTAAAACCTGCTGTTTTTGTAACATTTCTGATACAATTGATGTCTTTCTGAACTTCAGGGCTTCCTGCAGACTTCCAGCAGCTATCAGGGATTAAAGAAGAGCCTCCTGAGCAGCAGGAGTGGAGCCCCCATCTGGACCAGGAGGACACTAAGCCCCCGCACATCAAAGAGGAACCGGAGGAACTCTGGAGCAGTCAGGAGGGAGAGCAGCTTCAAGGACTGGAGGAGGAGGATGATACCAAAAAGTTTCCATTCACTGCTGTCTGTGTGAAGAGTGAAGTTAAAGAAGAGGAACCTCAGTCCTCACAGCTTCATCCAGAACAGACTAAAGTGGTGGAAACAGAAGAAGAAGAAGAAGGCTGTGGAGGATCAGAACAAGCCATGAACTTGGATCCAGAGAGTGATTCACAACCAGAGATTGAGACTGAGGACTCCTCTGAACCTGAGACTGAAGACAGTGATGACTGGAGCGAGACCAGAGAGGATCAGTCAGGATTAAACTCTGTGGCTGAGAATAAATCTCATGTCTGCTCTCAGTGTGGCAAAGCTTTCAAACAGAAATACCTTTTGACCAGACACATGATAATTCACAGGGAAGAGAAACCCTTCATCTGCCCCAGTTGTGGTAAAACATTCAAAAAGAAAGGGAACCTGAGCCAGCACATGGTAACACACACTGGAGAGAAACCCTACACCTGCACTGAATGTGGTAATAGATTTAACAGCAATGGTCATCTGACCAGACACATGATCATTCATACCAGAGAGAAACCATTCAGCTGCTCTGAGTGTGGGAAAAGTTTTAAGCATAAAGAATGTATGACCCGACATATGATCATTCATCAAGTAGAGAAACCATTCAGCTGCTCTGAGTGTGGGAAAAGATTTAACCATAAACACGGCGTGACCCAACACATGACGATTCACACGGGAGAGAAAACTTTAGACTGCTCTGAATGTGGGAAACGCTTTACTCAGAAGTCCAGTCTGACCAGACACATGAGAATTCACACCAGAGAGAAACCCTTCAGCTGCTCCCAGTGTGGGAAAAGATTCGGCCGAAAGTTTTGTCTGACGACTCACATGGCCCTGCATAAAAAACAGAAGCCTTCAGCTGCCCAGAATGTGGTGAAAGGTTCAATCATGAGTCTGGTCTGACCCCCCACATGGAATATCACGGAGGAGAGAAACTCTTCAGCTGCTCTAAAGGCTGATTTATACTTCTGCGTCTCTCCGACACAGCAGGGGCTGACGTGGACATGAGCACCACATACTTGTACGTCGATGTGTCAGTGTCTCTGGGCAGTTCTCTGTCAAAACACTTGAGGGCAGGAGCTGATGAAGAGGACTGTGGAGGACCTGGACAAATCAGCTGCTCCGACCGAGAGAGTCATTTACAACCAGAGACTTAGGTCAAGACTGGAGACTCTTCTGGACCTGAGACTGAAGACAGCGATGATGAGACAAGATGCAATAATACCACAACAGAGACCATGAACACTCAGACTACATTACATTGAGCTACACAAACATTAAGTGGTCCAATATTCTGTATGATCACCTGTGTTGATTTTGTCCACTATTTTAGTTTGAATCCATAAAGGACAATTAAATGAGTTTCAGACACCTTTTGGTCTTTCTGCCCTCGTAGCTTTGGTCCCTGATTAACATTTGAATCTAGTTTTAGTTTTAAGAAGTATGCAAATGTAGTCCTTACTTTCATTCAATAGGTTTTCTTTTTTTAATTCATCTCACCTTCATCAGAAATTGGTACCAAGTGTGTACCCAGCATTCAAATCTGTAATCCACAGCTTGACCCGTAAGGCAACTGGACTAGTAGAAATTCTTGAAGACGTTTCACCTCTCCTCCGAAAGGCTTCTTCAGTTCTGACCAGACTGGGGAAGAGCTCGAAGATACAAACCACTAACAGTCGTGGGTGTGTCCAGGGGTGCATCTCAAAGCTCTAAACGTCCATCCTCGCGTCTCTTCCTCGTGTCTTAGTCCCGGAGATGTGAGGAAATGAAACCAGAGGAGAGAGGAGAGAGGAGATTTGTATTTAGAGAAATGAGACGTCCTCTCCTCCGGAGCGTCACGTGAAGCGACATTGGTTTGTGATGACGGCTTTAACAGCTGTTTGTGTCTGCACACATGTTCACTGTAATAACTCTGATCAATATAAACAGTAACAGAGCTCTGTCTCTGTGTTTACCTGTTTAACATACACCTGTTTAACACACATGTTCACTGTAATAACTCTGATCAATATAAACAGTGACAGAGCTCTGTCTCTGTGTTTACCTGTTTAACACACACCTGTTTAACACACACCTGTTTAACACACACCTGTTTAACACACACCTGTTTAACACACATGTTCACTGTAATAACTCTGATCAATATAAACAGTAACAGAGCTCTGTCTCAGTGTTTACATGTTTAACACACACCTGCACATGAAGAGAATCAGCTCTGTGTTTATTCTGTCCTGAAGCATCATGGATCGATTCATCAGTAAATTATCCTCATTATTAAATTATTTATTACTTTAAGGGAAAATAGAAACCATGCAACTCTTTTCAAACCCTGTGTTCATTAATGATCAGCCTCATATGAAACTTTCTTAAAGCTGGGGTTGGCAGTCTTGGAAAACTAGCATGAATTTGAATGTAGCATTTCCTCAGGACTCCACCTAACCCCTCCCCTCCTCCCTCAGAGCTCCTCCAAAACGACGCGCCCCCCCCCCCCCCCCCCCCCCCCCCCCCCCCCGCTCACATGCACGAGCGCCGCTGATTCACGACCATATGATGGTGACTGATTCAAAACCGGTCCTCACCAAAACATTCTCATAGTGAAAGTTAAAAACACAAACAAACATGGCTGCTTTTAGTACCCACAACTATCATTCTAGCATTATCCAGTTGTACTGGTGACACGATATCAGGAGAAAAGTTATAACACATATATAACACTGTAACAGCTCTACTGTTTGTTAAACCTGTTCAGTGTAGATGTTCTTAATTCCTACAGTGTTGACAGTCAGTGAAGGCATCAGGAGAGGTGTAGAGTGTGTGAGCTGGAGAGAGGAGAGACAAGAGGAGAAGTTCTTCATTCATTCAAACATTGATTGTTGTTTTGTTGGTTGGAGTGATCACGGTCGACAGTGACCGGTTATTAAAGATCAACGTGTTCACCAATCGGCTCGTCATCACTACAGCGTCCGGACAGACGCTACAGTACATCTACATTTCTGTAGGACTTACTAAATGTCATTCATTCTTCTGCTTGTCAGAGCCCCCGTGGTGAGAGCTTTTTAGACTCTGATCCGGACTACAGTCCTGAGCAAACCACCTCATCAGGTCAGAGGGGACAGGCCCGAGGTCGAGCAAGAGGGGAAGTCAGTAGAGTCAGGGGAAGCAGAGGCAGGAGACGGAGACTCAGAGGAGTACACACCGGGAAATGTACGCGCAGGAGGCGGGCAGAACGGCAGGAAGGGATTTGAATGGTTTAAAATTTTGGGTCCCAAAAAACGGTGATTGGTTGGTGTTTTCCCAGGTTTACTCCGGCTGTAGATAGCAGCTTTTCTTCACTCTTTTTTAAGAACACATTATGTATTGATTACCATCAGGACATAAAGATCATTTTAACCAGTATAACAAAAAGTGGATCTAAATCTGATTACCAACCCCAGCTTTAAAGTGTTTTTACTAACAGACAAACTTTACTGTCAGACTTCTCTTCATGAAGAAAACAACAACAAACAGAGAAACTAACAGGAGGAATAACAGATCATTAATATATATCTATGATATTAGACTCTATTAATCTATTTCATTAGACAGTGAATCTGACAAAAACAATCAGATAGAACATAATCCATCCTCTGTTATATTGAATTCATGATTTTGCGTTCAGTATTTTGTGTTTAAAACTCACATCAAACACTTTTTAATCTCAGCTCATCAAATAAAGACTGTTTAGAAACCGACTCCTCTCTCCTCCAGCGGGTCAGCTGTGAGTCATTAGAGTCACGTGGTCTCTGGTGTGAGTATGGTCTTACTTGTTTTGACAGAGAATTCAAAACAGCATTGTATGTAGGAGACAAATGGTGTCTTAGTCCACCACCTCTGTTAAGAGAAGTGTGTTCAAGCTTAACATAGATGGCTTCCTTGACCCCTCTTTCAAACCAGTACACTTCTTCTTTCTTCCATATAGAAGATAGTCCTTTGTTCGTCCCACATCCAGGGACATTTAAGTGTCACAGCAGCAAAGTAGACAGTGCAAAAGAGTATAAAGCAAACAAGAGCATACAAATATTAAATATCAAAAAGTTAATATCTTAATCGATATGCACCTGTAATCTTTGCTCACAAACACTGCAGCCGTAGCGTTTCTCTCTCCCTCTCGTGTGAACCAGCACATGTGAGGTCAGATGCCATTTGCAGTAAAACCTTTTACTGCACTCGGAGCAGCCGAGGGGTTTCTCTCTCGTGTGAACCAGCATGTGTGAAGTCTGATGCGCTTGTTGTTTAAATGTTTTGCTGCAAACAGAGCAGATAAAGGGTCTCTCTCCTGTGTGAACTAGCACATGTCTGGCCAGACTGCTTTTATTGTAATACTTTTTACTGCACTCAGAGCAGCTGAAGGGTTTCAGCTCTGTGTGATGTACCATGTGAGTGATCAGATCAGACTTTCTGTTGAATCTTTTATCACACTCAGAGCAGCTGAAGGGTTTCAGCTCTGTGTGATGAACCATGTGAGTGATCAGATCAGACTTTCTGTTGAATCTGTTATCACACTCAGAGCAGCTGAAGGGTTTCAGCTCTGTGTGATGAACCATGTGAGTGATCAGATCAGACTTTCTGTTGAATCTGTTATCACACTCAGAGCAGCTGAAGGGTTTCTCCTCCCTGTGATTTGCCATGTGACGTGTCAGATACATTTTTTGTGTTAATCTTTTCCCGCAGTCAGAGCAGCCGAAGGGTTTCTCTCCTGTGTGAACCACTCTGTGCCGGATCAGATGATCTTTCTGTGTGAACCTTTTCCTGCACTCTGAACAGCCGAAGGGTTTCTCTCCTGTGTGAACTACCTTGTGTCTGATCAGATTTCCTTGACAGTTAAATTTTTTTTACCACACTCAGAGCAGCTGTGTGGTCTCTCAGCCTTCACCTTCTTATTTTTAACTGAGTTTAATCCTGACTGATTCTCTCTGGTCCCCCTGCAATCATCACTGTCATCAGTCTCAGGTTCAGAAGAGTCTTCAATCTGGACCTCAATCTCTGGTGTCCTCTCTCGTTTCCATCTGATCAGCTTGTCTCTGATGAAGCTGTGAGGACTGAGGCTCCTCTTCATCATCTTCACTCTTCACAGTGACAACAGTGAATAGGAACTTTGTGGTATCATCCTCCTCCAGTCCTTGCAGCTGCTCTCCCTCCTGACTGCTCCAGAGTTCCTCTTTAATGTGCGGAGGCTTCGTGTCCTCCTGGTCCAGACGGGAGCTCCACTCCTGGTGTTCAGGAGGCTCTTCTGTAATCCCTGACAGCTGCTGGACATCTTCAGGAAACACTACAATACAGAGAGACACATCAAGGTCAGCTGAGAGGTTATGTTCTTGGAATAGTGATAAGTGATATAGCTTCTTTTTTATAAATGGAACCCCACATAATAAGACCAAGGGGCAACCTGCGGTCTTAAAATATGAAGCCCATGCAGAAGTGCTAAAAACTGGAGTTCATCAAGCGTCCACTAGAGGCTGGCTGCAGAAACCATAGACTCTATAAATAATGGACTTAGGGGGACGTCACCAATCTGTTTCTGAAACGCTGTTTTGAGGCCAATCGTAGGCGGCGGCCATATTTCTACTGTCGAGCGATTGTGACGTAAAGAGGCGGGCTTTGAGCCTCCTAGCCAACAGCTACAGTGTTCCTGCTTGTCAATCAAGTCAGCTGTGCCTCTCATTGGTAGACTCGTAATGTAAATATCTTAGAAATGACCATGTTATGAAAACATTCAGCCTCCGTACAGTGTGTGGTGATAGAGAAATGAGCTATCCAGACTACACTCGTCTTTTGTACCAGGCTGTAAACATGTTTATTTCTGCTGTAAAGATCGTCTTCTTTGAATTGGTGTGTATGTGGTTTTCAGTTCTGGAGCCAGGCTCAAGCGGATCCTCGGTGAACTGCAGTTTTTAACACTTCAGCATTGGACTCATATTTTTTGACCGGAGGTTGCTGCTTGACAGAAACCCAGGAAACCACATACACACCCATTCAAAGAAGAGGATCTTTACAGCAGAAATAAACATGTTTACAGCCTGGTACAAAAAACTGTTTAGGTCTGAGTAGCTCATTTTTAGTTTTTTTTTTTTTTTGACGCGGCAGTTACGAAGATATTAAGATTACGATACAAATAAGGGCACAGCTGACTTGATTGACAGGCAGGTACCCTGGAGCTATAGTGAAAAGGCTAAAGGCCTGCCTCTTTACCTCACACTAGCTTAAACGAAGTTAGGTTGAGTTCAGCATTTCCAATATGGCACCCGCCGATGATCAGCTTCAAAACATTGCTTCAGGACAGATGGGTGACGTCACGGATACTATGTCTT
This sequence comes from Notolabrus celidotus, assembly GCF_009762535.1. Taxonomy (NCBI): domain Eukaryota; kingdom Metazoa; phylum Chordata; class Actinopteri; order Labriformes; family Labridae; genus Notolabrus; species Notolabrus celidotus. The sequence goes on along the minus strand of NC_048272.1, from coordinate 41,066,570 downwards.
TTTTCAGTACCTAAGCCTACAGGAACCATTTAGTTCCTTGAAGAGTAGTTCCTGGAACTAAATGGAATGGTTCGTGGTACTGCTGGTTAAAAAGCACTATATTTCATCACAGATGGATTCACTGAATCAACACGTGAGAGGGGATAAGCGCGAGTAGCAAAGACGTTTCAACACGGCTTTAAAATCCTTTTCAACTCAAAAAGCCGTGGCAGAGATCGACCGGTGTTTTGGTTTAAACAGCGACCCTGTTACCTGGAGACTTTCAGCCAGATGCATCCCTCATAAACGTCTTTAGACGATCATTAAATATCTGATGAGGATATTGAATCTTAAAACTCCCTCTGTGTTTCAACAGCTGTGTAAACTCCACAAACACTGACACGTTCAGCTGAAGGTCTCCAGATTACAGGGTCACTTTTAAAACCATAACACCGGGAGGAGAGACACATTCACGGTGGGCTGAGAGAAGACTACTGTTACAAGCTGCTAAATCAAGAGAATCACAGCTTCTTCTTTTGAAAAGTACACACACATACAAAAAAGATAGAACAAATCAAAACTAATGAAAGAAAGAGAAATCAAGTGAATCACAGATGTGTGTGATGTTATTGTGGACGGAGGGAGGAATAAAAACACTGAGGTTAATCTACCAATCAGACACGTTCAGCATTGCAGGCTCTTACCCCTAAAAACCCTGGGGCTTTTTGAAAAGTACTACCCCCCTACCAGGGGATTTTTAGGGGGGAGATTATCTATCCCTGAACTAAATTTAGACCCTAGTTCCACCGGACGAAAAGCACGTAGTTCAGGGCAAAAGTCCCTAGTTCTGGGGTGAAGTTCCTCCGGTTGAAAAACGCCTCTAGAGCCTAAGACATGCAGAGTGTTTCTTTCTCATCACAGATGGGGAAAGGATCTAGTTTAAAATTCTTGTTGTTGTGTACAGAGCGCTCAGTGGTCAGGCTCCAGTCTACATCAGGGAGCTGCTGAAGCCTTATAACTCCAGCAGGACTCTGAGGTCCTCTGATCAGGGCTTATTGGTTGTGCCTCGTACCAGGTCAAAAACTAAAGGAGACTGTGCTTTGCAGGTTGTTGGTCCTAAACTCTGGAACAGTCTCCCTCTGGAACTCAGAACTGTGGACACTGTTGACAGGTTCAAAAAGCAGTTGAAGACCTCTCTGTTTAGACTTGCCTTTGTTGAATCTGTCTTCTTTTATGTCATGTTTTTGTATTATTTGCAATCACTGTTTTGCCTTTTAATGTTTTTCTTTTGTTGTTGTTGTAAAGCACCTTGGGACCTCTGTTCTTGGGAGGTGCTCTATAAACAAATCTTATTTACTTACCTATAGAATACAGAATGTTTAACAAAATGTGGACAAATGCAGATATATATTAAACAGATTGTTTATAGAAGAGATGTGGAGATATAAACATACATTCAGAAAGTAAACTAACCTGCTGCCTGCAGCTTTATTTCAGGTGTTAAAGGTGACATATCATGCAAAATTGACTTCTTAATGGTTCTCTACCTGAAATATGTTTCCCTGGCATGTCTACAAACCCCCCCAGAATGAAAAGAATTCACTCTGCAGGCGCCTCTCCGTCAGGATCAGATTCTGGATCAGATTCAGAGGGTTGAAGTAACGCGATCTCTGAGCAGCCGTGTATATTCAGCCAACATGTAAACATTAGATCAACGTGCTGGAGAGCCGAGGCCACACCCACTTCCTGAGGGGGCGTGGTCAGAGAGAAAACAGAGTGTTCTGAGGAGGACTGAAGAAGAGGGTGTTCACAGGCAGACCAAAATCTGATTTCAAAGTGTTTTTTTGAGCATAAACTTTAAAGACATGTTTTGGGGACCTCTTAGACCAATATATATTGATGAAAAAAGAGTGATATGTCACCTTTAACATCACACCCAGATGTTTTCTTGCTCGGTGGAGCTCCTCTTCTTCTCTGCACGGTGCTGTTCCTCCCGTCGGATCGCTGAACAAAGCTCTGAGATTCTGAACCCCGGACATATTTCACTGATCTCAGAGTCACAGAAGGAAAAGAAAGCTAAACACTGGCGCTTATTTGTGACTTCTCTGCTGATATGGGACGCTGACATACGAGCTGACTCTTCACGACACAGGTATAAAAACACGACTTCCTGTTTCTTCTTCTTCTTCTCTTATTTTAATGGCGGACCGCAAACCAAACTTTAATGGTGCATACCGCCACCTAGTGCACCGGAGTGTGTGACATGTACAGTGGACATCAAAAGTCTACACACCCCTGTTAAAATGCCAGCTTTTGTGATGTGACAAATTTAGACCAATATAAATCATTTCCACCTTTAATGTGACCTTTAACATGAAAAATTCAATTTTAATTTAAAAAAATATATTCTGTTTTTTGGGTAGGAGTCTATTAGCATGGCACATCTTTACGTGGTGATATATATCAGAACAAATAAATAACTGGTAATTATAATTTAACATGAATAAAAAAAATAATACAATAAAAAAAAAAAATGAATAAATACATTAATTAATTAATTATTTAATTAATCATTTAATTTCCGGCAGGCTAGAAGCAGCCAAGGCGTATTGCATTTACTAACTCGAGCTGTACTTTGCTTCGTTCCCAAACTGAGATTACACATATTAACCTCCAGGTTACATTACTGTAATTCCTTTTTATCAGGCTGCCCTAATACGTCTCTAAAGACTCTTCAGCTTGTCCAAAATGCTGTAGCTTGAGTTGGAAGCAGCAAAATGTGACCACAGAGAGAGAGATAAATACAGAGAGTGTGTACATACACACACCACAGACCTGTACATACACACACCACAGACCTGTACATACACACACCACAGACCTGTTCATACACACACCACAGAGCTGTACATACACACATCACAGACCTGTACATACACACATCACAGACCTGTACATACACACATCACAGACCTGTACATACACACATCACAGACCTGTACATACACACATCACAGACCTGTACATACACACACCACAGACCTGTACACACACACATCAAAGACCTGTACATACACACATCACAGACCTGTACATACACACACCACAGACCTGTACATACACACATCACAGACCTGTACATACACACATCACAGACCTGTACATACACACACCACAGACCTGTACATACACACATCACAGACCTGTACATACACACATCACAGACCTGTACATACACACATCACAGACCTGTATATACACACACCACAGACCTGTACATACACACATCACAGACCTGTACATACACACATCACAGACCTGTACATACACACATCACAGACCTGTACATACACACATCACAGACCTGTACATACACACACCACAGACCTGTATATACACACACCACAGACCTGTACATACACACCACAGAGCTGTACATACACACATCACAGACCTGTACATACACACATCACAGACCTGTACATACACACATCACAGACCTGTACATACACACATCACAGACCTGTACATACACACATCACAGACCTGTACATACACACATCACAGACCTGTACACACACACATCACAGACCTGTACATACAAGCAATGATTACAGAGAGAGAGAGAGAGAGAGAGAGAGAGAGAGAGAGAGAGAGAGAGAGAGAGAGAGAGAGAGAGAGAGAGAGAGAGATTAATGAAGGTTATAAGAGGTAATCTACTCTGTGTCCTGTAGGTGGCAGCAGAGGAGCGTAGTACTGGTCTCCCCTCTTGTCTCAGTAACCATGAAAGCAGTCTGGCATCACTGCTCAACCATGCCAGCAGACAGGTTTCACTTCCAAACACAAGAGTAGCAGGTCACATTTCATATACATCTGATGGATCCTATTAAGAAACAATAAGAAATAATTTGTTTGTCTGTTGAGGACGTAATTTGACACATTTGTTTTTCATTTTAATGCTTTGTACTGATAATATGAAAATAATGATCAGAGCGTTTTAAAAATGTCTAAAAGGAGCATCAGGTGTTCACTGATCCGTTGATATGAATCATTTCCATAGAGAGTCACTTTGCATCAGCAGCACCATGCTCCAGTGCTCTGGGAGACTTTATAGTCCTGAGAGTTGAACACTGGATGACTGACAGCTGTCCTTCATCACAACAGAAGCCACAGAAATCCTCCTCCTCCTCCTCATCAAAAACATGACTCTGATCTGCGTCCTCATCTGGACTCTCCTCTGCTGCTGCTTCACAGGTAAAGTCCAGAGAATCAAACTCCTCTCCTCTATGAACATCCGTCCCTCTGAAATGAAGCCCACAAAACCCTGACGCTGCTTTATGTTTCTGTCTCTGTATCCTCAGAGTCCAGAGGACAGGTCACAGTGACTCAGCCTGCAGCAGTGAGCTCTGCTCTGGGAGGCTCCATCACCATCTCAGGCAGGATCAGTCCAAATGTTGCTCATACAGACCACTTATACTGGTTCCAGCAGAAAGATGGAGAATCACCTAAACAACTTATACGCAACACCAATCAGAGGATGTCAGGGATACCTGAATGGTTTTCAGGCAGTGGATCTGGATCAAGCTTCACTCTGACCATCAGTGGAGTCCAGACTGAAGATGCTGCAGTTTACTACTGTCTGAGTTTTCACTACATCAACAGTCAGTATCTGTACACACAGTGAAAAAGCATCGTACAAAAACCTCCTTCAGTCAGACTGAACTGACAGCTGCAGAGACTGACACAGTTCACTAAAGAGACACACACACACACACACACACACACACACACACACACACACACACACACACACACACACACAAACACTCTTATTTCCCTCTGATTCTGATCCAAATAAATGTCCCTACTGAGGTTCCACTCACCTCCATGTTTGAAATGTCGTTTGCATATTTAACATTTTAAGACCTACAAAAAGAATCAGCCTGTGGAACCCATACTTAAAAAAACAACAACAAGACGTCAGCTAATTTAATGTTAATTTAATATTAAGGTGTTTCTGTGGCGATGACGAACATCCATATTTGAATGAACTACCTCCAGGGGCGTCATCTGATCCCCCCCAAAATTGCTCAGCGTGTTGAACACAAGATGAAAGATTAAACTCATTAAAAGATTGAGTCTACATCAAAAGGTGTGGGTGAGATATATGAGAGGAAGTTTCTGTCACAGTTTCAAAGAAGTCTAAAGCTACTTACATATATCAAGGGAATGATATGCAGGAAGTGAAATACACACCACTTTGATGATAATAAAATCTTTATTGTTTTAAAACATTGAATCCATCAGCATGAGAGGAAACAGTGAAATGTTGAAACATGAAACATGTCATGATTGAAAGAGAGAACCAGAGACAGAGAGTTTAGACTGAGAGCAGGAACAGAGAACAAACACAATCAGGGTCCCAGTGAGGCAGATCAGGACTGGGGACACTGGTCTCTGCTCATGGACTGTGATACCAGAGTCTGGGAGCCCTGAGTGGCCTCACAGGTCACAGAGCCCACCTTCATCCACTGGTCTGCAGTGAGGCTCAGGGTGCTGCTCCAGCTGTAGAGGCCGTCCTTCTCCAGCACAGCAGGGCTCTTGCTCTCCTCCCAGCTGATGCTGCTGCTGCTGCTGCCACCCACCTTCCAGGCCAGACTCCAGCCTGAGGGGAAGCCCTTGTTGGCCAGGCACATGAGCGTGGCATGCCCCTTCTGCAGCTCCGCAATGGAGGGGGGAAGCACCATCAGGGTGGGACGCGTATCACCTAGGAGACACCAATCAGCTTAGAGGACAGGGAGCACACAGCTGTCAATCAAACAGCAGACACTGAGACAGCTTTAATGTTGAAAGTTGAACTTCTGCTTGAAGGAGTTTGTGTCAGGTGTTTTTTCTGCTCCACCAGTCACTCACTCACACATTGTTTCACTTCCCTTTAAGAAGCCTCTCATGCATATCAGCACAGAGACACTCATCATACAGAACCAGCTCAAACACATCAAACTACACTGCAAATTCAATCCCAGAAAAACTACTGACTGCAGTTCAGAGCTCTTCATGAGAATCTAAATTAGAACCAAAAGGATCAAAAAGTGTAAAAAATGTTTAAAAACTGTAAAAATTGTAACAATTTCTGATAACACCTATCAGAAACCTTCCTCTGCTTTACTTACCAACACAGATAACACAGTGACTATGACAGATTGTTGAATTAAAAACACAGATTAAATATAAAAATTGTTAAACAGATGGTGGATTTTTTATAACCTCTAAGTTTTTTAAATTTCAGTTTGACAGGAACGCTTCAAGATGTGTTCAGTAAAGCTGCTCTGAGTTTAGTTCCACGGCAAAGGAGACATAAAAACAGAAATACTCAAAGTCATGAGGAAATATCGTCCTGAATTAAACATAAAAACACTAAATGTAAATCAATATTTCAGTTGAAGCATTTAGTAGTTGTACAGAAACTTACTTCCAACATCCAGTCTGGTTCCTCCACCAAAAGTCCACCACAGTGATACAAAGTCATTGAGGCGCCGTACAAAAACCTCTGACTGTAGAGACACGGCTCTCTGACTCTGACACAAACACACTCACTAAACCTGTCTCTGTTCACTGGATTTATTTCACATTCAATCAAATCTTTAAATCAAACATTACAACACATTTTACATTTTTTAGATGCTTTTTTTTTTTAGATTATTTTATTAAAATGGAGATCATTTCTCTAGAGGATTTCTACAGAAGTTTGAACCTACATCATAATGATTTTAACCCTCCTGTTATGTTGTGGGTCAAATTGACCCATTTAAAAGTTAAAAAAAAATTAAAAATGTTAAAGTATTATTTTGCAAAGAAACTTCTTCTGCTTGTCTTAATTAGCATAAACCACATATACACTGAAAATGGCTCATTTCACACATTTGCATTGCACATCTTTGAGAATTAAATTTGGGGACTCCCTCTAAAATGAGATGGACCATCTCAAGGGGTTTATCCCAATCAAATACATTTCTTTCAATTGAAGAACACAATTGCACTTGATATTGATTTCAATGGTTGGTAATGGAGTTAATAATGAGATTTAAAAAATGTTAATTGGTGTTTTTGGGGGGGTTCGGACACTTTTGGATCATTAAATATGCTTCGGGTCAAGTTGACCCAGGAACATTATTGCTGTCCCTAAGAAACGAACATAAGAGGAGGGTTAAATAATAATCTTTATTTATATATCACTTTTCCAAACAGGGTTACAAAGTGTTTTACAAATACAAACTAAACTAAAAAACAATAAAAGGAATAAAAGGAGGAAGACAATGTCTACATTTACATGAGACTTTTAATTCCTCTTTAATTCAGAATAAAAATTAAATCCACTTTAAAAAGATTTAAAATGACCTCGTAAACACCTAAATCAGAATGAAAATGACCATTCTGAATTAAACTTAAATCTGAAGTGTCTGGTTTATTCTGATTTTAAATCTGAATTGAATAATTCTTTGATCATGTACAGTATATGTTCATTCCACTTTAAATTAATTCCAGTCATGCTACCCCCCAGGACCTGAATCAGACACAAGACCATCTGAAGGAACATCTTTCTGCATCCATCACAAACACTGAAATACACAAAGCTGGAGCAACACTTTGTCAATCACTTCTTCATCCACATATTGATGATTGATCAGGAGCATGCTGAGAGTGATCCCAGTCCCTGCTGGAGTGAGTCAGAGCATTTCCATAGAGAGCCACTTTGCATCAGCAGCACCATGCTCCAGTGCTCTGGGAGACTTTATAGTCCTGAGAGTTGAACACTGGATGACTGACAGCTGTCCTTCATCACAACAGAAGCCACAGAAATCCTCCTCCTCCTCATCAAAAACATGACTCTGATCTGCGTCCTCATCTGGACTCTCCTCTGCTGCTGCTTCACAGGTAAAGTCCAGAGAATCAAACTCCTCTCCTCTATGAACATCCGTCCCTCTGAAATGAAGCCCACAAAACCCTGACGCTGCTTTATGTTTCTGTCTCTGTATCCTCAGAGTCCAGAGGACAGGTCACAGTGACTCAGCCTGCAGCAGTGAGCTCTGCTCCAGGAGGCTCCGTCACCATCTCATGCAGGACCAGTCAGAATGTTTATGGCCCAAGCCAATGCTTAGCCTGGTACCAACAGAAAGATGGAGAAACTCCTAAATTGCTCATTTACTTGGCTAGCACTCGAGCATCAGGGATTCCAGCTCGATTTTCAGGCAGTGGATCTGGATCTGTCTTCACTCTGACCATCAGTGGAGTCCAGACTGAAGATGCTGCAGTTTACTACTGTCAGAGTTATCATGACAACAGTCTGTATGTGTTCACACAGTGAAAAAGCGTTGTACAAAAACCTCCCTCAGTCAGACTGAACAGAAACTGAACTGACAGCTGCAGCTGGAAGCTTCTGCAGAGACTGACACACTTCACTGAAGACACACACACACACACACACACACACACACACACACACACACACACACACACAGGATCTTATCAATCACACACCACCATAAATGAATCCTGTATGCTGATGATCAGTGATGGTCAAAGTCCACATCTTCATCACTGAAGTCAGAGTATAGATCCTCCTGGTCAAACATTCCTCCAATACAAGTGAAAGTTGTTCAGTCAGATTGTGACTTGAGTTAAAGTTCTGGAGTACTTGTTTTTAAAAATACTGAAGTATTCAAAGTACTTTTTAAAATATCTCTAAATGTATTTTCACAAAGCATGAGGTCAGTCAAGAATGCATGGGTGAACATTCTGCTCTGTTCTGTTTATCTAGAAAACATGATTTCATATCTACGGCAAAGGAGACATAAAAACAGAAATACTCAAAGTCATGAGGAAATATCGTCCTGAATGAAACATCATGGTAAAAAGTCTACCATGAAATCTAAACTAAGTTACTACAAGCACAGACAAGTTTCCAATGTTCCTCTGGAATCACAGCAGTGTGTTAGCTCCAGACCTCCACATGCTGTCTCAGGTTAGATGCTGATGTTTTGGAGGCTGTGATGAAGTTTGTGTGGCAAACAGATCAGAGATTTACAACAATACAAACAATCATTCTTTATTTCAAAACCTCAAACGTGGGTTTAAAATATGGCCGTGGTGCTCAGGTAGAGAATCATCATCCTTCTCAGTCATAGCCATCATCACCACGACTAAATGAACGACTGATCTGAAGAACGTTTGATCTACGCTCAACAGAGGTACGGCAACACCACTGAGACAAACCAAACACAAGGACACCAACAGTTTACGGTCTTTGGGATCTGATGTCAGAAAAGAAGACTCATCAGCTGACTTCAAAGTAAGAGTAGTGAGTAACTAGAGCACTGATAGAAATGTAGAGGAGTCTAAAGGATGATATTTGTCTTTAAATGGAGGAAAAGTAAAAAGTCCAAACTAGAAGAAACACGAGTAAATCAAGTGAAACCCAGTCGACTGTCCTCATCTACACTGAACTAAAATATAGACACAACACTGTTTTTGTTGCTCCCATTCTTCATGAGCTGAACTCAAAGATCTAAGACTGTGTCTGTGAACACTAAAGGACTATTCCTCTCAAATATTGTTCACAAATGTGTCTAAATCTGTGTTAGTGAGCACTTCTCCTTTGTTGAGATAATCCATCCTCCTCACAGGTGTTGCATATCAAGATGCTGATTAGACAGCATGATTGTTGCACAGGTGTGCCTTAGGCTGGCCTCAATAAAAGGTCAGTCTGAAATGTGAAGTTTTATCACACAGCACGATGCCACAGATGTCGCAAGTTTTAAAGGGAGCGTGCAATCTGCATGCTGACTGCAGGAATGTCCACCAGAGCTGTTGACTGTGAATTGAATGTTCATTTCTCTACACAAAATATGCAAAGGTGTTTCAGAGAATTTGGCAGAACATCCAACCGGCCTCACAAGGAGAGTGAGCACTAAAAAGAGACCCCTGGTGGAGAGAATACCAACACCAGGAGCTTGGACAGAGCATTTCCATAGAGAGCCACTTTGCATCAGCAGCACCATGCTCCAGTGCTCTGGGAGACTTTATAGTCCTGAGAGTTGAACACTGGATGACTGACAGCTGTCCTTCATCACAACAGAAGCCACAGAAATCCTCCTCCTCCTCCTCATCAAAAACATGACTCTGATCTGCGTCCTCATCTGGACTCTCCTCTGCTGCTGCTTCACAGGTAAAGTCCAGAGAATCAAACTCCTCTCCTCTATGAACATCCGTCCCTCTGAAATGAAGCCCACAAAACCCTGACGCTGCTTTATGTTTCTGTCTCTGTATCCTCAGAGTCCAGAGGACAGGTCACAGTGACTCAGCCTGCAGCAGTGATATCTGCTCCGGGAGGCTCCGTCACCATCTCATGCAGGATCAGTCAGGATGTTTACAGTACTAACTATCTGCACTGGTACCAACAGAAAGATGGAGAAACTCCTATACTGCTCATTAAGCATACTAGCACTCGAGAATCAGGTATTCCAGATCGTTTTACAGGCAGTGGATCTGGATCTAGCTTCACTCTGACCATCAGTGGAGTCCAGACTGAAGATGCTGCAGTTTACTACTGTAGGAGTGAAAACTACATCAACAATCAGCTTGTGTTCACACAGTGAAAAAGCGTCGTACAAAAACCTCCCTCAGTCAGACTGAACAGAAACTGAACTGACAGCTGCAGCTGGAAGCTTCTGCAGAGACTGACACACTTCACTGAAGACACACACACACACACACACACACACACACACACACACACACACACACACACACACACACACACACACACACACACACACACACACACACACACACACACACACACACACACACATTTTCAGTATCTTATCAAACACACACCACCATAAAATCCTCCTGTATGCTGCTGACATACAGTTACACTTTACAAACCCTCATGTCTCACTGATTATATCCATAAAGCAAACAACATTTAAATAGATAATTCCTTCCTTCCTTCTTAAAAAACACTCAGTTAGAGAGCTTTGAGTTTACAGTTTTAACAAAGACACTTGGCCTGATCAAGTAAAGCAGAAGTCCAACACCAGAAGAAATATGAGAAAATTAAGTTTATTTTTTATTTCGGTCTGCATCAACAATTAACAATTCTCTCCACAACATAGAAGCCTTTTACAAATCAGAAAGAAAAAAAACAGAACAAAACAATCATTTAGGGATTACACATTTTGAATTCCTCATCACAACTGTTCCTAAAGTTTACCCCTCTGACAGACACCCCTCTGTTTATATTTGTCCTTGTCTTTGTTTTTTTAAAGTACCTGTTCCTCTTGATTCATACCTGCTTCTTCTGATTTCAAACAACCCCTGAACACATTTGTGAAGTCAATTATTTTGTGCTTTGTACAAAACCTTTGTACTTTCATATTCCAGTAAGTCGTCAAATTTAAGGCCCTTTAAAATAATCAATAATGTGTTGGTTGGTTGGAATCAGTGTTTGTTTTGTAAGTGTTACCCCTTACCTTCACACAGTGGGACATATATGGAGACAACAATAGTGTACACTGAGTTTTGATTCAAGAGTTCTAGTTTTATGAAGTATGGCATTGGTTTTTGACATTTTACTTTAGACATTGTTTATATGTGGCTTCCAACTAAGTTCATGATCATTGATCACACCCTGAAATGTATTTTTATTCAACATTTCTATTTCAACTTCACTGATCTTAAGTTTAACTTGACTTTTTATTTGCCGAATGCCAAATATGATAAACTTTGTTTTTTTTTTAAATGTGAGGAAAACTTTTTACAATCATATAAGGTGAAAGGGAATGGCTTTAAACACTGAACCTTGTGGAACTCCATGACTGATTCCCAGGCTGGTTTATTTTGGCTTCATTGACAAGTATAACTGAGTGTCATCTGCATACAAGTGAAAAGTTATGCAGTGTTTCCTCATGTTATGACTGAGAGGAAGCAAATATAAGGTGTAGAGAATCGGTCCAAGCACTGAACCTTGAGGAACTCCATGACTGACCTTGGTGTGCTCACAGGACTTATTGTTGACATGTATGAAACACAAGAAAAACAAATTTTCATTGAAGGAAATGTTCAGCTTCTGTTGTTTTAGAGTGATGTCATAGAAACAGACACTGTCCCACAAAACGACACCACCAGTTAATGCTGAAGGGAAAACAAAGCACTGACCACAAAGAGCTGCTGAGATCTCTTCTGTTCTACAGATGAACTGAAATCATGTTTACTTTATGGTCCTTTGAAGGGATTGGTTGAATGATAAATTTATCATCAGTGTGATGTAAGACCCTGCTGGAGTCAGTCAGAGCATTTCCATAGAGAGCCACTTTGCATCAGCAGCACCATGCTCCAGTGCTCTGGGAGACTTTATAGTCCTGAGAGTTGAACACTGGATGACTGACAGCTGTCCTTCATCACAACAGAAGCCACAGAAATCCTCCTCCTCCTCCTCATCAAAAACATGACTCTGATCTGCGTCCTCATCTGGACTCTCCTCTGCTGCTGCTTCACAGGTAAAGTCCAGAGAATCAAACTCCTCTCCTCTATGAACATCCGTCCCTCTGAAATGAAGCCCACAAAACCCTGACGCTGCTTTATGTTTCTGTCTCTGTATCCTCAGAGTCCAGAGGACAGGTCACAGTGACTCAGCCTGCAGCAGTGAGCTCTGCTCTGGGAGGCTCTGTCACCATCTCATGCAGGACCAGTCAGGATGTCTATATCTGAAATCATGTTGCCTGGTTCCAACAGAAAGATGGAGAAACTCCTAAATTGCTCATTTACTTGGCTACCATTCGAGCATCAGGGTTTTCAGATCGTTTTACAGGCAGTTGATCACACTCAAACTTTGCTTTGACCATCAGTAGAGTCCAGACTGAAGATGCTGCAGTTTACTACTGTCACAGTGTTCATGTCATCAACAGTCTGTATGAGTTCACACAGTGAAAAAGTGTCGTACAAAAACCTCCCTCAGTCAGACTGAACAGAAACTGAACTGACAGCTGCAGCTGGAAGCTTCTGCAGAGACTGACACACTTCACTGAAGACACACACACACACACACACACACACACACACACACACACACACACACACACACACACACACACACACACACATACACACACTGTATCTTCTCAAACACACACCACCATAAAATCATCTTGTATGCTGATGATATACAGTTACACTTTACAAACCCTCATGATTCTGTCCATAAAGCCACCGTTATTTAAATCCATCATTCTTTCCCTCTTGAAAAATACTCATGAAGATCAAATAAAGTCACAAACACAAACAATGAATTTGATTGACAGATTTTTATTGTCTGTTAATGAAACTCAAAGAAAACAACAAGCTGGTAAATGTTTGTGCTGAAAGCTGTGAAATAAAGAGAGAGAGACAGCAGCAGAGAGCAGATAGAGACCAGGATCAGAGTTAAAGCAGGAGCAGAGTCCCAGTGAGTCAGGACTGGGAACACTGGTCTCTCCTCAGTGTCTCTGAGACCAGAGTCTGGGAGCCCTGGGTGGCCTCACAGGTCACAGAGCCCAGCTTCCTCCACTGGTCTGCAGGGAGGCTCAGGGTGCTGCTCCAGCTGTAGTGGCCGTCCTTCTCCAGCACAGCAGGGCTCTTGCTCTCCTCCCAGCTGCTGCTGATGTTGCTGCCGTCGCCCACCTTCCAGGCCAGACTCCAGCCTGAGGGGAAGCCCTTGTTGGCCAGGCACATGAGCGTGGCCGTCCCATTTTGCAGCATTTCAAAGGACGGGGGCAGCACCGTCAGGGTGGGACGTGTATCACCTAGGAGACATCAATCAGCTTAGAGGACAGGGAGCACACAGCTGTCAATCAAACAGCAGACACTGAGACAGCTTTAATGTTGAAAGTTGAACTTCTGCTTGAAGGAGTTTGTGTCAGGTGTTTTTTCTGCTCCACCAGTCACTCACTCACACATTGTTTCACTTCCCTTTAAGAAGCCTCTCATGCATATCAGCACAGAGACACTCATCATACAGAACCAGCTCAAACACATCAAACTACACTGCAAATTCAATCCCAGAAAAACTACTGACTGCAGTTCAGAGCTCTTCATGAGAATCTAAATTAGAACCAAAAGGATCAAAAAGTGTAAAAAATGTTTAAAAACTGTAAAAATTGTAACAATTTCTGATAACACCTATCAGAAACCTTCCTCTGCTTTACTTACCAACACAGATAACACAGTGACTATGACAGATTGTTGAATTAAAATCACAGATTATATATAAAAATGTTAAACAGATGGTGGATTTTTTATAACCTCTAAGTTTTTTAAATTTCAGTTTGACAGGAACGCTTCAAGATGTGTTCAGTAAAGCTGCTCTGAGTTTAGTTCCACAAACCTGTGACTGTAGAGAGACCCGGCTCTCTGACTCTGACTGAACTAAACCTACCAGCCCTCAAGATGGAACTCCTTCATCAAAGTAAGACAATAAATCAGTTATTCATTAAAAACTGCTCAGCCTTTAAAGTTCTACAATTTAAACTCTCATTTGTTTCTGCAACACTTTAAACTTTCAACATGAAGTTTGTCTGTTTTCTTAAAGAATTCCCATTTTGAACAAAAAGCTAAGTGATTCATCTCCTACAGATTTCACATTAAAAACAAAGAAGCTCCTGAAACAATAAAGAGTTCATATTTGACTCACATCCAAGATCCAGTCTGGTTCCTCCACCGAACGTGTACCACAGTGATACAAAGTCATTGAGCCGCCGTACAAAAACCTGTGACTGTAGAGACACGGCTCTCTGACTCTGACACAAACACACTCACTGAAATGAATCTCTGTCTGCAAGTTTTTCAGATTCATTAAAATAATAAAAACACAGACGTCTACTTTAAAACTGTAACATGTGTTTATAATATATATATCTTAGAGATACATTTTAAAGTTCATTATTAAAACTGAAGAAATGTCTCAAAAATGTGTCCAGACACCTGAAACATAAATGTAGGACACAGCTCTCTGATCTCTGATATACATTTTATGAAGACAACAGGACCGTTTTTTTTTAATTACCTTATTCTGAATAAAATATTAATTATGATAATATTTTATTTGATCTTTTTTTAATCATTATTTTCGGGGCCCCTGTCAGTCATGGGCCCTTAGAATCATCCCAACTTGTCCATCCTATACGACGCCGCTGATCCTGTGGATTTTCAGGGTTACTAGTTGTACTAGTGAGGTCATGCCCTCACTAGTACAACTAGCAGTTATTTGGATGATCCTCGTGAACTATTAAAGGTGACATATCATGCAAAATGGACTTTTTAATGGTTCTCTACCTGAAATATGTGTCCCTGGCATGTCTACAAACCCCCCGAGAATGAAAAGAATCCATTCTGCCCCTGTTCTGATTTCTCCACCTTTCTGTAAATGTGTGTGAAACGAGCCGTTTCAGACTTCAGTGTTTTTGTTACGTAACAACAATATCCGGTCTGTCACGGAGTCAGAGCTCAGAGCTTGTTCAGCCCATAGACTGTATAAAATAATACTGAATCCCTCCTCCGTTTTTCATCACCTGCACAAATGTGTGCTAACAAGGAGCTTAGGAGGGAGGCATGCTAGTTGTAGGCTGTCTTAATAAACACAAAGGTCGGTTTTACTCCCCATGTCTGCAGATTTGAAGATCTAGTGGATGATTTTTATTTGTCATGGATAAGTGCTAGCGCTAATTAGCATAGCCACATAGCTATATGTTCATAGCTGTAGCTGTAGCTGTAGCTGTGTACCAAGACACACGTCGACATACTGACAAATAAAACAACAAGAAACACTAAATCTGTGACCAATCCTTCAGAAAAGGTCCTGCTGCCTTTCTGGCAGAGGTCGGTTTGACTCCCCACGTCTGCAGATTTGAAGATCTAGTGGATGATTTTTATTTATCATGGATAAGTGCTAGCGCTAGTTAGCATAGCCACATAGCTACATGTTCGTAGCTGTGTACCAAGACACACGTCGACATACTGATAAATAAAACAACAAGAAACACTAAATCTGTGACCAATGGTTCAGAAAGGTCCTGCTACAGGTGCCTCTCTGTCAGGATCAGATTCTGGATCAGATTCAGAGGGTTGAAGTAACGTGATCTCTGAGCAGCCGTGTATATTCAGCCAACATGTAAACATTAGATCAACGTGCTGGAGAGCCGAGGCACATCCACTTCCGGAGGGGGCGTGGTCAGAGAGAAAACAGAGTGTTCTGATGAGGAATGAAGAAGAGGACTTTTCAGGCATGCCAAAATCTGATTTCAAAGTGTTTTTTTGAGCATAAACTTTAAAGACATGTTTTGGGGACCTCTTAGACCAATATATATTGATGAAAAAAGCGTGATATGTCACCTTTAAACACTTTTGAGTCACACTAATTAACTATTTGGGTAAAAAAAAGACCCCAATTAGCAGATCATGTGGACTCTTTGACCTTTAATAGTTATCTTGTAAGGTCCAAAATATTTCCAGGGGAAATTGCAGCGTTAACATCATTAACCAGTTGAATGTTTTCCTCATAAGTTAATCGTAGGATCAACGTAGACTCCAAGTAGTTAACTAGTTGCAACATTTCAAGGCCAACATGTCTATCAGCAGGCAACATGTCAATAATGTGGGGCTGATAACACCCAAATCCTCAGTCCTGATTCCACGTCACTTTTAAATTTGTAGTTGAGAGCCAATAGGAAGCCTTGATGAATGCTTTCCCCACCCCAGTTTGTGCAACAAGTGTGACTCGTGACTTTGTCTCTTTCAGGAGTGAAACTAGTAAACACACATAGCCGCACTCTTGCAAATTTTTCAACCTAAAATGGAAACAGGCGTAAAGACATTGTGACAAAACTTTGAGAAAGTGTGTTCTGCAAAGAGATGTATTCATTTTAGGATTATTGTTTAATCCATTCCTCAAGCATGAGATCAGTTTTGACTGAGGAAGCTTTAAAAAGATGTATAGAGAAGAGCTGACGTAAATCAATATTTCATAGTGTTACAAATTATTGAATAAGTTCTGTGATTAATTAATGCATGCATCTAACAAAAAACCCTCATCAGAGTAACCTTTTCCCTGTTAGAGCATTTCCATAGAGTCACTTTGCATCAGCAGCACCATGCTCCAGTGCTCTGGGAGACTTTATAGTCCTGAGAGTTGAACACTGGATGACTGACAGCTGTCCTTCATCACAACAGAAGCCACAGAAATCCTCCTCCTCCTCCTCATCAAAAACATGACTCTGATCTACGTCCTCATCTGGACTCTCCTCTGCTGCTGCTTCACAGGTAAAGTCCAGAGAATCAAACTCCTCTCCTCTATGAACATCCATCCCTCTGAAATGAAGCCCACAAAACCCTGACGCTGCTTTATGTTTCTGTCTCTGTATCCTCAGAGTCCAGAGGACAGGTCACAGTGACTCAGCCTGCAGCAGTGAGCTCTGCTCTGGGAGGCTCCGTCACAATCTCATGTACGACCAGTCAGGATGTTCATACTGGAGGTGTTTCTGACTATTTAGCCTGGTACCAACGCAAAGATGGAGAAACTCCTAAACCGCTCATTGATCGTGCTACCATTCTAGCATCAGGGATTCCAGATCGTTTTACAGGCAGTGGATCATACTCAAACTTCACTCTGACCATCAGTGGAGTCCAGACTGAAGATGCTGCAGTTTACTACTGTCAGAGTTTGCACTATATCAACAGTCAGTATCTGTACACACAGTGAAAAAGCGTCGTAAAAAAACCTCCCTCAGTCAGACTGAACAGAAACTGAACTGACAGCTGCAGCTGGAAGCTTCTGCAGAAACTGACACACTTCACTGAAGACACACACACACACACACACACACACACACACACACACACACACACACACACACACACACACACACACACACACACACACACACACACACACTTACAGCATCTTATCAAACACACACCAACATGAAGTTATCTTGTATGCTGATGATATACAGTTACACTTTAGAGACCCTCATGTCCCACTGATTATGTACACATCAATGTCCCTACTGAGGTTACTTTCACCTCCCATGTACGAAATGTGGTTTACGTATTTAACATGTTAAGACCTACAAAAAAAATAAGCCTGTGGAACCCATACTTAAAAAACAACAAGACGTCAGATAATTTAATATTAATCTAATATTAAGGTGTTATTTTGGCGATGAAGAACATCCATATTTGAATTAACTACTTCCAGGCGCGTCATCTGATCCACCGTAAAATTGTTCAGTGTGTTGAACACAAGTTGAAAGATATAAGTTATCAAAAGATTGAGTCTACATTAAAAGGTGTGGCTGTAGCTTTGGGTCAAAGTTTGAATTTCATATCAGCCAAAAAATGACTATTTTCTTCCTCTCATAAAATGTTCCCTGTTCTCCAAATTTTACATCCACATGTTCCAGACTTCTGGTTTGACTTTCTGCTGGGAGTTAAATAAGATCATGGACCTCTGCATCACATTATGACTCTCCACTGATCTTTAGGTCAGAATTTTAACACACAAACATATAAATACGTCAAAACCTGTATCAATATTAAAATGTCTTTCCATTTCAAGTCAAATATGAAGGGGTAAAAGGGCACTATGAGCTCTTTAAGATATGAAGGTGTCTGAGCATTAAGAGCTTTGTAGGTCAGGTCAGGTAGGTCTAATCTAACTAGTTAACTAACGTTGTCAAAATCCCTCTCACTTGTAATGGTAGCAGAGATTTTGGCTATTTCTCATCAACATGTCAGGACTTTTGGTGTCTACTAGTTAACAAGTAAGGGTTTCAGCAATCAGCTAGTTAACTAGTCAAACAACAAACTAGTGCAGGAAACGGAGCGCTTGATATAGAGGACATGGAATAAATGCTCAGCTTGATCCTGATTGTTTCAAAGCAACGCCAGAGACAAACTGATCACACACATTATATCAAATCAATCCACAGAGAGGAGTCCAGCACATTCCCCCTCTGCCTGTTGACACTGTGGTAAAAACCTTAGTGTGGTCTCAGGCTGGTCTAGAGAGGAAATAATGACAGTTAATGAGCACAGATGTGAGAGCAGCCTGAGGAGCTACTGGACCCCAACCATCTCTGATCAACTCAATGAAACATCTCCATGTTCACAATCAGCTGTGGTTCACTATTTGTTTAGAAAATGTTTTAAACACAACACATTTCTGCAGATGTGATCGATGTTGTTTAGTGTTTAATAAATGATCATGTGAAGGGATTGGTCCAATGATACACATCATCAGCAGTGTAACCAAACGCCCTGTTAGAGTGAGTCAGAGCATTTCCATAGAGAGCCACTTTGCATCAGCAGCACCATGCTCCAGTGCTCTGGGAGACTTTATAGTCCTGAGAGTTGAACACTGGATGACTGACAGCTGTCCTTCATCACAACAGAAGCCACAGAAATCCTCCTCCTCCTCCTCATCAAAAACATGACTCTGATCTGCGTCCTCATCTGGACTCTCCTCTGCTGCTGCTTCACAGGTAAAGTCCAGAGAATCAAACTCCTCTCCTCTATGAACATCCGTCCCTCTGAAATGAAGCCCACAAAACCCTGACGCTGCTTTATGTTTCTGTCTCTGTATCCTCAGAGTCCAGAGGACAGGTCACAGTGACTCAGCCTGCAGCAGTGAGCTCTGCTCTGGGAGGCTCCGTCACCATCTCATGCAGGATCAGTCCAAATGTTTACAATAATAACCAAATGCACTGGTACCAACAGAAAGATGGAGAAACTCCTAAATTGCTCATTTACTTGACTAGCACTCGAGCATCAGGGATTCCAGGTCGTTTTACAGGCAGTGGATCACACTCTGACTTTACTCTGACCATCAGTAGAGTCCAGACTGAAGATGCTGCAGTGTACTACTGTCAGAGTGGACATAGCATCAACAGTCAGCATTGGTTCACACAGTCATACAACATTGTACAAAAACCTCCCTCAGATACAGAGGAAGTGATCTGAATCAACAGCCGTGTAGTGACAGAGACATGGAGCTAACTAGGTCAATGAAACAGAGCACCATGAGTAAATGTTGGTTTAAAAAGAGTATTTAGACTTTTAGTCAAAAACACATCTGCTGTGGACGACCAAAGGTAATATCATCCCAAAGATCAGTTCAATGAAGATGACTTTCCCACTGATGAAAACCAGAGACATGGCAGAAGTCACTGAGGTTACTGATATTTAATTCAGTGTCTCAGTGGCCCGGTCAGTGACAAGTTCTGAAGCCAGCTCAGGCAACTGAAGACATGCTCTGACGTTACAGTCCAGACATTATTCCATTGAGTTCTGTAGGTTTCAACATCAGCTAATAAAATGTAGCTTATCTGTCTTCAGTTATTTTGAGCAGCATGTTTGTTGCTGTGCAATGACACATCATACAGATGTGGACGACTGCAGACTCTGGAGAAATGGGCCGGTCTCTCTGATGGTGTTTTAGCCTGGTTCACTTCTTTTCTTCTGAACAGATCTTTATTTATCAGCCTCAGTGCTTGTGAGTCTGAGATACGTGATTTTAACAACAACAACATTCCTCAAGAAGAGTTCTTGGGCCTCTTTTATTCTCACTGTACATACTTCCATTTGGTCGTATCACCTCTCATCATCACGTCCATTATCATTTTTATGATACCACATTGCATGTGGTGTTGCTAGTGCTATCTTGAACACATGCTGTAACTGTTGTGACTCCTCTACATAGATAATACATATATATATATATATATACCCTAACCCTAACCTTATATAAAAAAGACTCATTGAAACCTTATTTTCAAATTGAATACTACTTTCCTGTATTATTGGACCTAATAACATGTTCTCACACTTAATCACGTTCACTTATTTGGAACACATTTATAGGATTTAACATAAGAAAGGACTGTGGTGTACTCAGGCTGCTTGAGTGGAAGGAGCAAAGAAAATACACAGCACTGCCTTTCAAACCCGATCCTCAAAATTCAGGGGTTAATGAAAACACATCAAGGCAGAGGTAACAAGAGGGGGTCTCTCCCCAAGGACATGTTGAGCATATAACACTTATTCCCTGCATTCTGGCAAATATGTATGTGACTATTGCTGGAAATTCAATTATGTTAAAGGAAAACATTAAAATATAGATACATAAAAAACAAACAGATCAATTAAAATCCCTGAATAAAGCTTACATGCTAGTCAAATTTGGGTCTATTATTATTCATGAGGTCTTTTTAAAGCTAAGTAGTTGGATATCAATTAGAGTGAAAAATAAAAAATAAAAAATAAGAACTGATTAAACACTTAAATCAAAAATCCCTTTATTGGGTGTTAAACTAAACTCCTATCAGTCCCTATCAGTCAGGTAGAGATAACAGCTTAGCCTGAATAAGTGAGGCTTTGCAGCCTTATCGTTTTTACTACAATCAATCAATCAATCAATCAATCAATCAATCAATCAATCAATCAATCAATCAATCAATCTTTATTTGTATAGCGCCAAATCACAACAAACGTTATCTCAGGACGCTTTTACAAACATAGGAGGTCTAGACCACTCTATGTCAAATTATGAACAGAGACCCAACACCAAGACAGGATAAGACTCAGTCTGACCCCACCTTAATCCATCATGAGCATTGCACATCGCAGTATTTAGCTAGTTACAGTGGTGAGGAAAAACTTCCTTTTAACAGGCAGAAACCTCAGGCAGAACCAGACTCATGTTAGACAGCCATCATGCCTCGACTGAGTTGGGTCTGGAAAGACAGATAGAGGGGAGTAAGAGAGAGAGGTGATAGTGATGAGACGAGTAGTAGAAGCTGTCGCCGCTGGAGTCCAGATAGTCCGCATCAGCTGGAGTCCAGATAGTCCGTATCAGCTGGAGTCCAGATAGTCCGTATCAGCTGGAGTCCAGATAGTCCGTATCAGCTGGAGTCCAGAACGTCTGCAGCAGGAGGACGTCTACAGTAGTTAGTATTTTTACAAGTTAGTCTGCACGAGTTAACGTTGTGTATCAATCGAGCCACCTTAAACGTCAAACCATAACTGACCATCGCGTTCATTTTTAATCGTTTCTCGCTCTTAGTTTCTGACAGAAGCCGATCAGAGACAGAGGGGGGCAGATCCGACTCATATGTTTGTCACACGGGGTGAAAGTTGGCAACCCTGAATACACGTTTGCGTTGACACTAACAGAACCTAGCTTTCTGTTAGCTCTATGTTAGCTCCTGTTTAGCACATTAGCTCAGCACTTTAGGATAGTTAAATAACACTCCCACAGAGGACAACAACAAAACATGACCAAACAGTCTACCAGCGGTCTGTCAATGCAAGACATCATGTTAAAACTCAACATTTCAGATACATGTTGAGTCTTACCTTCAGCTACCTCCTCTGTTACCTCATGAATAATTAATTAGCCATGTGCTGAACAAACCAGGCTCTACACAGGAAGTGGTGAACGCAAAAATAAAGCAGATTCATCGTTTCTATTCATGTTCACACTTTAGTGTCACTCAGAGTAAATAAAAGTCTATTATTAAGTAGTTTAAAGTGAAATGATGTCTACCTAATGTCTTGCCATGTTAGGAGCCTCAATAGTTTATTAATTAATGTATGTCAAACAGACCTATCCTTCTTACACATGCACCAAAGCACTAATTTGAATAAACTATACCAATATCTCCATGTAAGGTGTACTGCATAGTTACAGACTGCCTTCTGTATCCAGGTAAAAGCACTGAAATATTATAATGAAGAGCAGCCACATTAACTAAAGCTAACAGTTAGCACCCATCTGTAGCTATCATTAGCAACTAGCAATCTGTCCCCACACGTGTTTGTTAACAATGCTCCCTTTGCTCCATGTTCTTGTACGTGATGAATTGTAATATTTTTATTAAGGTTATTTGGAAAAAAAAATGTAACAATGTCGTGCTTATAGCTTGGAGCCAGTGATCAAAGCTTACATTAGCAGCTAACTAGCTAACATTAGCAGCTAATGATAGCAATCGATTTAAAATGTTACTTTTTTTAATTTCTCAGGAGAAATTGTTGCTTTGTAATTGCAACTAACTGAGTACAGAGCAAGAAACAATATTAAATAACAGAGACAATTAAATAAATAAACGTTCCTGTTAATTATAGAAATAAGTTCTGCATGGCTCTGTGCTGGTATGATGACATATCAAAGTCTTATAAAATTCCTTAAGACCCACACGGTGCTGACGTGTGGGGCCCCTGGCTTCTCATTGGATGAGATGTTACACACTTCTGGAAGTGTGTATCTGCCGTTGTGGGGCTGCAGTTGCAAACAATGTCCACTAGGGCGTAAACCAGCACACACACTTTTCACACACATTTCCATATTTTGTCACCTTGTGGGCCAAGTGAAAAAAAAGCTAGGGGAGCATCAGGGGAGGCTTCTAAGCTATATTAAATGCATAAACGGTGTGGGGCCCATGATTTTTGGCCCCACGAGGTCTCATGGCCCCATACCGTTGGTGTAAACCCGGTGATCGGACCCCACCAAGTGAGAAACACGAGCGCGCGCACACACACACACACACACACACACACACATTCCTGTTTTTGCCCATCACGAGGTCCTCCATTTTTTTGCTTATTTATGGGGTCCACCCTTTCCAGTGGTCCTACAGTGCTGTAAAAAATCAGGCAAGATAAAAAAAATTCCCAAACACAAAAATCACTTCAAATTAACAAAATTTTAAACTTTTGTCTTCCCGCTAGTTTTTTGGTCACTTGTGGGGACCGTTTCTAACATAAGGTAGTTGTGAGGTCCAGTGTCACACACACACACACACATTTCTTGTTTTTTTATAGTTGTGGGGTTTGAGGTTACTATCTGGGGCCCATTAATGGTCCCTACTGCACACAGACACTGACTGCATTAAGGATCTATATTTCAAATTAAATTATCTTCTTTCTTGCTTCCTTCATTCCATTTATTTTCCCTTTACACCTGAAATGTCACATGCCTTGTTAGCTCATTAACTACTGTATGTGCTATCATCTTAACAAAGGATCATCAACGATAAGACAGGGTAGTAACATGGTAATCAAATAACCCTGGAGTTAAATGTAAGCACAGTTTTTCACATCACATACGTTAGCCTAGTTCTACTCTCCTAACACTGTTGATTCACCGCGCATTATCATGAAAAACAAACTTAAAATAAGACTTGAGGCAGCTATGCTATGAGGCTAAAAATAAAATGAAATGCTTTCAACAAGTAATCCTGAGGAGCATGTATTTATTTTGCCAACAGGTCAATGATCAGACTGCACTTTACACAAAACAAAAAAAGTGGTAACCCTTTGAGTAACACTTTGTTTAACGCGGATCTCTGTAACGTCATTATAAAAATATGTATAATGAGGTTATAGCACTGTATAACTATAGAAACACTCATAAATGATCTTAATGCTATATAACAATAATAACTGTTATGATTGTTATAAAGCATTATAATAATTGATGAGTGTTTATAACTATATGTGTACAGTGCTATAAGGTCATTATAAATATATTTATAATGCGTTATAGAGACAGGTGGAAACAATACAACAAAACAAACCTTGAACAAAAAAGTGTTAGAGGGCAAACTGAAAACATGTCTCCATACTCCTGATCAGTGAACTGCTTTCATTACAATTTTCTTCTCATGGCAGTTATTCTATTTTTGATGAAATACTTGACTGCTTTCCAGTCTCTTTTTTGCAGCGCTTGCGGTTCTGCAGAAATGCAGCGCTCACAAGTCGCTTTACCTGGATCATCTTGCCTCACAATGAACTTCTTCAGATGTTTTTCTACTGCAGCAATCTCCTCTGTTGTCCAACGCTGTACAGCAGCTTGCTTACCTAAGTAGACAGAAAGAGATTACATTTTGATTGTGCCACATGCTCATCAGGAGCAACTGAGGTTCAGTATCTTGCCCAAGGAAACTTCGACATGTAGCCAGGGGAGGATTTGTGTTCATTAATAATTTTGACGCCTTCAGTGAGAATCTATAATGTAAATAGTCATGAAAATAAAGAAAACCCATGAAATGAGAAGGTGTGTCCAAACTTTTGACTGGTAGTGTATATATATATTTGAACCATTGTCACACAATGGGCCTCAGTCCCTTCCTGGGTAGGAATCTCTTTTAGGTGTATTAAGAATTCAGGGACATGCTTTTATTCAGCGATATTACCATCAACACCTTCACCTTCAAAATAATGGAGTGGCACTGGCCCAAAAGAGGATGTAAGTCCCAAAGCTTACCTCTCTTTCTTGCGGACACACTCTTTTTTTGGACTTGTGATGTGGAGGTACATCCTTGCAGGGATGACATGCTGACCTCATCTTCTGACCACTGTTGTTCTGGCATACTGACATCTAGACACAAAAAGAACTTTATTAAAGAAAGAAGACATCAAATACAAAGAAACTGTCACTACAGTGATTATTATCTTGTAATTTATAAGATCATTTAGTATATGGCATTTGTGTCTCTTAAATCCCCCCTCCAATCATCCTTTTTATCTATCTTAAAGCGTTCTCAGTGCTCTTTAAATTGGGATTATGAAGTTTTTAGCCAAAATCACAAAACCTGCCATTTCCCAGGGCTCTTCTTCTGCAGAGCGCCAGTAGCTCATTAGTAATGTGTCTTTGAGTCGTGGGCAGAGACGGCGCTGCTCTGCACCCTCCCCCATTCACGCGGACACTCCCACGCTGCTGAGAGCTAGGTCTTTACACTAGGTTGAAGGTTGAAACCCTGCAGCCCTTCCACCACAGGTTGTTGCATCACAACCCCGGTCTGTCAGAAACTGCCAGTGTGCGTCTGCGTTTAGTTCACAGCAATTTGAAGGCAGAAATACTCAGAAATGCAATGTCACACTTACTTTTCTGCTGATATGTCCTGTAGCATCAGAAAAATACCACATGAACATCTGAACAACATGAAAAACACAATTTTCATGGGAGGGGGTCTTTAAGTGGTAAAGATCAATCTGCTTTCATCGTTCAAGCTCACCTGTTGAAGACGCTGCCTGGCTTTGGACATGTGATGTGGAGGTACATTCTTGCAGGGATGACATGCTCTCCTCATCTTCTGACCTCTGTTCTCCTGGTAGACTGACATATGGAGACAGAAAAGGTTTATTCAACCATGCAAGACAGACATGTTGACCCTAATATTAAGTAGTCAGTAAAGCTAGCTTGATAAGGATATTAATCAAATAAATGCTGTGATTGTGACAGTAGTGTTCAAGGGTATAAAGATTTTTAAAATGATCCGTAGTAAAAATGTATGCCATCGCCAAAGGTTCACACTGCAAGACAGTATTTTTAATATTGGGATTCTGTATCCATCAATGTCACTTTTGAATAGTGAGCTGTTACTCAAATAATAATCATGAAAGGATATTCGAGTACTCGAGTAATCGTGCCCCTTCCTTCTAAAAACTTTCAAAAGAATCTGAATATGTCATATATACACAATAAAGCCTTAAAAAGGAACACACTTGGTATCAATTTACAAAACAAAATGGGGAAATAAAATTGAGTCAGTACCAGGCTCACTAGCAAAAACAACAGACATGTTCACAGTCATAGACACACATACAAGAATCAAAAACAGGCTTACAGGGTGGCAAGAGCTTCTTCTCAGCCTCTGTGAATCCCTTTCAGGCTTAGAAATGGAAGTGCCCTCTGTGCTGTCGTCATCTGAATCGGAGAGACACCCAGCAAAATCTTGAACTCCATACCACTGCAGAAAGGGAGACATGGAGATATGATTTTTCCCTTTTTGTTGACACAGTAGAAAAACAAATGGCAATGGAAAGCACCCATCAGCTAAGTAACCACACTGTTTTAAATAAGTTTTAGGAGCTTACCATGAGACTTTTTGTGCGTCTCAGTGATGGAACAAGTACATTATCTGATTGCTCGTTGGAATGGTTGCTTGGAGAAGCCTCATCGCAGGTTTCGTTCACAACACTTTCTGAACCGTACGAATGATTAGAAATCTCTGGTCCACTATCCATCTGCAAAAAAAAAAAAAGCTATGTACAAACATTCATACATACATACATAAATGCACACTCTATTAAAACCAGAAACATGTTTATACAATTGCTTGAATAAAAACATTTGAATTAAATTAAAAGCATCAAAGGCATACCAGAGTGTTTTCTGTTATCTTCCTGAGAACATCACGGTGTGGAGTGGGACTTTGGTTCTCCATAAAGTCCTCATCAGTTTCATCACTTTCTGAATAATCAACGAGCGAAAACCCTTGGACAGTAAAAACCTAAACATAGATAAACAGAGAAAAGTGAATTGATGGTGGTATCTGCTAACTAGAAAAGTTACCCAAAGCAAAAACTGTTCCTTCAACCTGAGAGCACAGCATGGTCTTTATGAGGTATTAGCACCTTCTCATAACCCATTACAAGGGTTTGCAGTGGGTTACATTCTAAATATTGCTTTAAAACATGTACCCGCTCAGACAGTGTACAATTCTTAATGTTAAAATCAAAGTTGAGATTATGCCAGGTGTGGGACAGTGGCATAAAAACAGTTTCAGTGAGAACCATACGGGAGGACCCCATAAGGGTGAGACTAGAAACATACAAGTGTGTATCAGTATGTTACCTGGTCCCACTGGGAGAGACTAAAGGAAGAGTGTTTCTGTGACATAAATGACCCCATAAGGACAAGACTGGAAACGTGTGTGTGTTTGACATTAACTGGTCTTCATCACACCACCTATTAAGTTATCATGACTGCATTAAAGTTATTTGTGAACACTGGCCCATTTCTGTAGTAGAACAACATCATATACAAGTCACCACAGATATTAGTGATGACTGTGTCTACAATGTCATTTTACCTGTGGTTGAGTCTCATCTGGCTTTGATGCCTTGTGGAACATCTGATGTGCAGGGCTGGTCTCTGTCTCTACTGCAGGACTCTGAGGGTCTGTCACCTGAAATTTAGATACCAGAAGAGAAGATCCTTAGAACTGACAGAGATTATAACTATATGTAGATACATTCACAGCAGGCTAATAAGGTTCCCTAGTGGTAAAACAGGTTCTGAAACAGTACAGACCTTCAACCTTGGAGCACAGCATGGTCTTTATGAGGTATTAGCACCTTCTCATAACCCATTACAAGGGTTTTCAGTGGGTTACATTCTAAATATTGCTTTAAAACATGTTAGAGCTCAGACAGTGTACAATTCTTAATGTTAAAATCAAAGTTGAGATTATGCCAGGTGTGGGACAGTGGCATATAAACAGTTTCAGTGAGAACCATACGGGAGGACCCCATAAGGGTGAGACTAGAAACATACAAGTGTGTAACAGTATGTGACCTGGTCCCACTGGGAGAGACTAAAGGAAGAGTGTTTTTGTGACATAAATGACCCCATAAGGACAAGACTGGAAACGTGTGTGTGTTTGACATTAACTGGTCTTCATCACACCACCTATTAAGTTATCATGACTGCATTAAAGTTATTTGTGAACACTGGCCCATTTCTGTAGTAGAACAACATCACATACAAGTCACCACAGATATTAGTGATGACTGTGTCTACAATGTCATTTTACCTGTAGTTGAGTCTCATCTGGCTTTGATTCCTTGTGGAGCATCTGATGTGCAGGGCTGGTCTCTGTCTCTACTGCTGCTGCAGGACTCTGAGGGTCTGTCACCTGGATTTCAATTAAATAAGAACTGATGTTAAATCATATCCCACGGATCAAAGATCACATGCATTTCCATAGATACACTCACAGTATATACCTGAAACATAATTGATATTGGACAAAATATGCTTTTACAAGACATTTTTACCCACTTTAATTTGTCAAAAAAAATCTCCACGGCTAAACTCAAACAAACTCTTCCTGCGCCAAGGCCATTTTGCATCACCACTATCTTCATTTACCCTTCATCAGTAACACATATACCGATATTTACACATCTCAACAAATTCTCAGAGTGTTCCCTTTACTATGACACACAAGTATTCAAATAGACCTTGTGGTTGCAGAGATATACTCATTTTATCATGGGTAAGCAATTTTCAAGCAGAGGCCTAAACCACAGCAAGGCTAATACCACATCAACACTGGATATTTTAGTATAATATTTTAACAAAGCACTCTGACTACCTTGCCTGGACTGTAAAATATCACATTCATTTCTATCACTCTGATTGAAATTCTCTTACAAAAGCAAAAAAGCCACACATACCCTGAAACACAAATAAACTCTGCCCTGTCGTTATATATCCACTTCACTGTTTTGCTTTTGAAATGCACAAGTTGGGTCAAGGAACCTTCTACCACTTACCTTTGTAACTGTCGACGAGTCTTGACATAAATCCAGACTTGTCAGTGCAAGACAGAATATATGTCATTGCATCATCTACAGGCTTGATTCTTCTTCTCCTTCTGGACATCATGGCTCTGTGAAAATAATTTGAATAATTACTACACATTCAGTATAAGAGAATTGTTCATGTCATGTTTATATTGTCATGAGTTGCCTAGATTGCTAGCTGCTGATATAAAACAATTCTTGAAAACAAACAGCAGTGTTTCCCCTGGCTTTACAGCATGCTGCCCTCTTCTCTCTCTGTCTGGCTATAGGTGTGTGTTCACGTGTTTGTTTGTGTCTACATCGGTGCAGAGCTTCACCAATCATTAAACAAAGCAGAGAAGTGTAGATGCACGACGATGTAGATGAAGACCGTCGGACATTAAGAGTTCATATTTTCCCCGCTGTGCATCTAATCTTAAGAAATTAAAGCTCTGTGTTCCTATGACAGGCTGAGTTATTATCTGAGGGGCTCAGTGTTAGCTTGGTCTCTACCTGCAGCAGGTGTGCTGTGTGAATCAACCTCCTCTTCATTGAGGATTTTTACCCCCGGTGTGCGTTAGTGACAAAAACACAACCTGGGGACGTCTGTTTAATATTTGACGTTTTTGTCGCTCTCACCGTAAAAAGCTCGGCATCTACAGCTTGATTTAATCCAGTTTGTTGATACATCAGACACATTTAGTAAGTTTAGATAAACTCCTTGGCATCCAGAAGTGCCGTCAGCTGACTGTTTGTCCAGAGCTCCAGAGCTCCTGTTACTGCAGGTGCATTCAGGGACCGTCGTAATAGTGCAATGTGAGAATTAGATATAGTGTTCACATGAAGAATGTTTTCTTTTTGACTTTTTTGCAGGCTAGATTATTTAACATAAGATATTACAAAAGCAAAAGTGTTAAAAGAGTGAAATGTTGCCGATGTTAGTACTTGGTAGATAGATAGAGGCTGTAAACCTGGGGGAAACACTGGTAGTAGTTGTAGTAGCAGTAGTAATAGTAGCAGTAGCAGTATAATAGTAGTGGCAGTTATCGTAATAGTAACGGTAGTAGAAGTAGTAGTAGTTGTAAGTTTCCACTCCACTGAATCACAGAGCCCCATCAGCCTTAGCGATAGCTCGCTGCAGAGCTCTGATTCTCGGCTAAACAGTGAACGCAACATGCACGTCTTCTATGTACAGTTTCAGAAAAACATGCACCCAAACATGATGAGCTCAGACCCGTGTCTTCGGTAAACACAAACTATTTCTAAGGCTAGAAGAGTCCAAACGCTACCAAATATAACGGGAATAGTATCAAACTCTCACTGACAAGTCAACCTGATGAAAACAACCAGAGCTGAACCAGCTGAGCCAGCTGATACAGTATTACAGCTCCGAGACACAAACAACACGGAGTCAACATCACGGGATTTATGACAGCATAACTGGGGAGGGGGGTATGTTGGCATAAAATATAGTCTTATAATAAAATGCTCACCTGTTGTGGCTTGTGCTAGGAGCCGGCTAACATCACAAACTAAGCTCCGGTCGCAGGTTTAATCCTCTCGATCATAATATGCACATACTCTTGGGATGGTCTGATTTAGCGATCTTCGACATGGCATGTTTGGGCCGCTCTTGCGCAAACTATGTTTAAATTATAGTTAAATGGACACTATGATCGTAAAGAGGAGGTCTCCCCGGTAACATTGATGTAACGTGTGTCTGTGTTTACTTTCTGTCCGTGACGTCATGACGCAGGGAAGTGAGACACTACGTCCATAGGAGTTGTATTAAAGATCGCTAGCTGCTACTGTTAGCACCGCAATGCTAATAATGGCTAAAGATAAACTTTGTTACATTGGTTGAAATAGTCTTTACATAATGGGAGCAATCAATACACACAAGTGATCTGCAAAAATAAAAAACAACAGACCACTTTAGCAGCTGCCAGCCTGTGCAAATCAAATCTAATAATTTAAAAGCCTATTATATAGCTAATGCTAGTAGCTAATTGTAGCAGCTAACAGTTATTGTAATAAAGTAATTAACATCACAAAAATATAAAGAATATAAATTGAAGAAAATCATGCCTACCTGTTGAATGCTGATATATCACTTAGTTGTTGTAAATGTGGTAAAATATTCAGAGTTTCAAGTTAATATTCCGTCTTCAGCCATGTTCCTCTCTGTCTTCTGCTTCTGCTTCTTCTTCTCACATTCACGGCAGATCGCACAGCAGAAGCAATCTGATTGGCCAAGAGATAAATCCAAGGGGCGGGACTTCCGGAAGTGTGTGCACACACTTCCGGAAGTGTGTAAAAGTGCGGTAGCACCTTACAGGCGGTAGTTGGCGATCGTGAGAAAAAAGTTTACACACACTTTTACACACATTTCAAGTTTTTGCTACCTTGTGGGCCAAGTGAAGAAAAAGCAAGAGGAGCATCAGGGAGGGCCACTGAGCTCATTTTGAATGAAATCGGAGTGGGGCCCACCATTTTGGGCCCCACACGGGTGTTGGGCCCCCCGCCGTTGGTGTGCTCCCGGTGCTGGGATCCCACAACGTGACAAATGCAAGTGCGCGCACACACACACACACACACACACTCACACTCACACTCACACTCACACTCACACTCTCATGTCCACTTTGGCGGCGCATATTTCAACACCCCCCCTTAGAGGACACCACTTTCTGAACGGTTTAGAGAGATGCTGGAAAGTGGAATACATTACTGGAAGTCTCCAGATTATGAAAATCACTTGAGATTTAAATTTTAAACAACTTTTGTCCATAAATAATTTTTACCTTGAGATTGGGGACAAATAATTTTAATGTCCACTTTGGGGTCTTCAGCTATACACAAATACACAGACTGATAAAAGTCACCTTTGGGTGCCCTCACTGTCCTTTGGGGACAAGACTCATTAAATGTCATTAACTGCATGCACGTTCAGCTATGTTCAGTAAGGAGAGCATGTTGTAATAAAATATGAAATTCAATCTTTGATCGAGCATCACTGGTCTTGTCAGGCCGAACAACGGCCCTTAGCCGTGATATAATCCCAACATAGCACGACCTGTCATGAGCTATTGCTTCATTAACACACACCTGTCAGCCAATCAGAAAAGAGTACTCACCCAGACCATAGAATAATGTAGATTAAGAGGTAGACTGAATATGTCATAGTAGCACCACAATGAAAATCTGCATGAAATAATAATAATACACCAAACAGACTTGCGTTTGCTGATATCTTTTTAGTGACATAATGGATGGACATCATGTACGAGTGCCACACAGCTCAAATGGAATGTCCTTGAAAATTACAGGTTGTCACAAACTTGGCTAGCTTTCAAATGAATGCATCTGGACAGCTAACAGTCAGTTAACATACTTGACTAGAGACTGTTCAGAGAAACAATTTCTTAGGCTCGCTAGCAACATAGCAGGTTGTGCTCCAAACTACAACCAAGAACTTTGGCTATATAAAAATACAGAAGACCTTTGTGCACAGACAAATTAAACATTAGCCTCTGAAACAAGATACAGATATACTTCAAACAGGTATACTTCAACAAATATCTATCATGAGTCCTGAGAACAAGCCTTTCTCTTTAAGGCAGTGATCCGATTTCTGACATCATTTTTCACTCCAGTCCAGATTCGGTCTTTGAGCGCATCAGGTTCTGCGTTGATACACCGAATGCAGTCAATCTTTTGAGGTACCTTGCATGTGTGGATGAAGCGCATCATGTGTCTTTCAACTGCACGCACCTCGCTGTCTTCCCACTTCCGTTTGGAGTTACCTCTTTTGTCTGTGAAGAAAAGATAGAGGTGTTGTCAATATCTCATTACTAAAAGCATTTTTTGCAGTCCATCCACAACAGCAAAACTGATCAATAATGGAGGATAATGAATGCTAGATATCCCTACAAAGGTTTTTAATTATTTAAACACAATCCCAAATAGGTATCACAGTTACATTTGATTAAAAAAAAGCAGGCTCCCTGCTCCACCAACATTAGCCAAAGAAAGTACTGCCTTTTAGGGAGCAGAGCTCAGGTCCTGATGATGTCACATACTGTACAGACAACAGAAAGAAAAATCTTCACGATAGACCAAAACCTCTTCGAGGGTTACGCCTTTTATTCATAGAATCTGGAGTTACAATACGTAACGTTATAAGCATTTTTCAAAGTGTTACAGTGTTACTACTGAAACTTAAGATTATTCTCCAAACTCACTTTTTAGCTGCATTTGTCAACACTTTTTAATAAGAGATTTTACTATCAAACTACTTAACAGAAATGAACCTTTAGATGGGGACAAATCATTTTAATGTCACTTTTGAGCTCTTCAGCTGTACACAAATACACAAACTGATCAAATTCACCTGTGGGTGCCTCACTTTCCCAGGGACAAGAGTCATTAAATGTTATTATTACCCGGCTTTCTTACTGACCTTCCGGTTGTGCAAGATGTTTGATTCTGATTGGTCAAAACCTCTTGACAACCCCCTGGCATCGGTTATTAACTTTCACTTATATGAGCAACACCAGAGACTAACTGATCACACGTCATGTCAAATCAATCCGCGGAGAAGAGTTCAGACACATTTAGCTTCTGCTTGTTGACACCATAGACCGTAAGGTGAGGTAAAACCGTTAGCTACCGTTTGCATCATATTGGTAAACAATGTGGCTAAAACATTAGCTTCGGTTAGCATGCTAAACCGGCAGGCTACGGTTGTTTACATATTGGATCCTGTCCATCAATATGATGAAGGAGTGGAGCAGGTGAGAGAAACTTTAGGTTAGCGATCTCTACAGAGAAACTTAAACCGTGAGCGGTGGTGATGATAGCAGCAGGGTTCAAAGTTCAGACATTTGTTTCTTTTTAAAGGTGTGTGAACCACAGAGCTCAGAGAAGAAGGAGAGCTGAATGAGGACAGTTTCATGTTCAATCCACCACAACAGGCAGAGAAGAATCAATCACCATGGAACCATCACTGACGAGGAATCACTGGGACTATTTTTAAAAACTGTAAACAGAAATCATTTAAATCAATAAAATCATCTTTAATCAATGTTTTTAACAACGTGTTTGTATTTTGAGTAAGTAGCAAGGGAATATCAGGATAATGTATGGTAAGCAGGTTGTTATGGGGAAAGAATCCGTTTAGGGTGGTCAAGAACCCTCCTTCGCGTCGGGGTCTTGTCTCACCCTGTCTGGATTCTTTTTCCCATAACAACCTGCTAATAGTACATTATCCCTTACTTTTCTGCATGCACTTTAAGCTATGTTTAGTATGTGAATATGAAGTTCAGTCTTTGATCGTAACATAAGAGTGCAGATTCTGCCATAATGCCATTCTTTAGGCTATCACTGGACACATTGCTGTCACTATGAAAGGACATAATTAATCCTAATCTGTCATATTAGTAGGTATGGGTATTGTTAGGATTTTATCGATACCAATATAAGTAATACTTATCGACACAGATACTTATCCATAGTTTTGTTAAATGCATAAAACATTAGGGGAAACACTGTGACTGTGTCCTGATTTAATAACTATGGACTTATTTTAACAATAGTACGTGTTACCTTGAATCAATGAGGTCGACACAGTCACTTTTTTAGTTTGGTAAACCCCATCTGCATTGGAGCTGGGAGGTGCTGGGAGGGACAGCTAGGAGTAACATTAGCTGCAGCAGCTGCTTTGCTAAAGCAGTCAAACACGCTGCACTGCTTCAGATTTATCAAACATTGTATTTTGAAGTGTTTCGTGAGGTTGCTGGAGTAATATGTTTTAGACATATATTGCCTTTAGCTGCATTTTCATTAGATTGTGTAAAGTGAAGCAACACTTCTGAACGTTTTGCCCTGTCAGCCATGAATGTAAAGACAAAGTTACAGCACGTCAAACATAATCACCTGATGCCAGCAGCTTCATCATTAGGGGACTGTTAAGAAAAATGCCTGCTATGTTAGAATGACTTAAGGTTACATAAACACTGATAGCAGCAATATTTCTTTAATGACTAGTCAGGAACTGGTGCCAAATTAGTCCTGTTTCTCGTACCCATCCCTACATATTACTGATCAGTTATTAGTGATTAGCATGTTTTTAGTATTGTCATTTATCATTAAATAGCCTAAGTTGAAAAAGGAAGCTCTGAATATGTGCCTTTATTTTTACCACAATTCAAAACCTTATCCACAGTGCCAGAGTGGCTGGGATGGTTTGGCTGCAAAATGACTTGAAGGGCTCAGTATTCAGCTGTAAGACAAGGTTTATTAGGTTAGGTTTATATTGCAGATACTACCTTTCTTCAGTTAAAAAAGATCTAACCCAAGCCAAAACAAACCTTGATTGAGAAGAGCACTGGGAGGAGTGGAACTGGAAGCAGTGGTCGGAAGTAAAGGTGTATTCTCCTGGCCGTCTTCACCTGTTGCCTCAGTGGTCGACTCAACAGACTCATCCTCATCACTTGACGCGTCCTGATCTTGTGAGGAACTTTTTCTGAGGAGAAAATGTAAGAGAATATTTTTAAAAAATATGGCATAGCCTCAGCAGTTAGCCTTAAGATGAAAAACCTACAGTCCATTCTGAATGTATCGCCCATATTATTGCAGTTGCACATTAAATCAAAACAATTTGGCATAGTGCAGTGTTATACATCAATTGAACATACATGTACACAACATCTAAGGAGATATTAATCCATATTTGACCTTAGACTGCATTTGCATTCTTCCAATTTAAAACAGATTGATATGGTTTGTAACGGCAGATTATGAATGAATGTGTGTGACCTGTGTGCGTAATTAAGGTTGTACGGGGGTCATTGTCTATTTAGGTAGGAACCTTTGTTGTGTGGTCAGGTGTTCCGCCCGGATGGTTATACAGTTTTTGACCGCTCAAGCAGCATGGTGCTGCGGGAGTTATGCGTGTATGTTTGTCTATGAAATGTCATGTTTTTGGACACTTTAGGAGCTTATATCAGGAAAATAAACGGACCAAGAGTTCAACTGGGAAATATGACTCGGACTTTCATTCATCAATCACGGTAACCCAAGCGCGTCAGATAGGTATTCCAGGTGCAGCGCCTCAGTGGCTTAAAGCTTTGGCTTGGCCTCTACACTTACAAATATGCACATAAATATTCAACCGCCTCCATATTTGCAAATGACATCAGTGACCACTGTGTCACTGCAACAGTAAGAAATATGAAAATTCCAAAAACAAAACCATGCATTATTATGAGACGTGATATGAAACACTTTTCAGAACAAGCTTTTATTCATGAGTTGTTTCATGTTGACTGGGGTCAAATTTCTGTCATTGCTGATGTTGAACACGCTTGGAGTTTCTTTTATGATTGTTTTATGAATATCATCAACAATCTCGCTCCTGTCAAAAAATATAGAGTAAAAGGCCGGAACAATGCATGGTTCACGACAGAGCTATCCAACCTGCTCCATGAACGGAACCTAGCATGGAGTAAAGCTAGAAAATCAGACCTGGCCTCAGATTGGTTGGTTTTCAGGCGTTGGTGCAATGCATGCACAGAGGTCATTAGAAAAGCTGAAACTGATTACTTTCTTTCTAATACAACAAATAATCTGAACTAAAATCTGGAGAACAATTAAATCATTATCTGGAAAAATGAATCATGTTGAGCTTCCTCCATGCATTGTGAAGGATGAAAAGAAAATGACTGAGAAGACTGAAATGCTTGACTGTTTCCACAGACATTTTGTTTCCTCTGTTTTTATTTGAATCCCTACACTCTTCCTGTAGCAGTACTCCCTCTGTGGATGCTGTTAATCAGGCATTACCAAATCAACCTTTTAGCTTTGAAATTTTAACTTCTCAGGCAAATAAAGCCCTCAGGCACTTGGACACAACAAAATCTGCTGGTCCAGACAAATTGGAGCCCTACTTTTTAAAATTAGCAGCTGATTTCATTGCCCCGCCCTTGACACACATTTTCAACCTCTCCATAGCAACAAATGTCATTCCCTTAGTCTGGAACTCTGCCTTTGTTTCCCCCCTTCTAAAAAGGGGTGACGCCACTATTTTAAATAATTATAGGCCCATTTCCAAATTATCTGTCCTGGCCAAAGCCCTTGAAACTTTTATCAGTGATCAATTGAAGGAATTTTTAGACAGTAACAACATTTTAGCAGCATCTCAATCAGGTTTCAGGAGAAAACACAGCACGGTTACAGCATCTCTTGTTATGGATTGTAACCAGGACTGGACCCAAAAGCAGAACTCAGGCAAAGATGGATTGTGAAAACACAAGTCTTTTATTTGGAGTTCACCCTGTGGTAATGGCACCGTGAGTACAGAGTGGAGCAGTCCCTCTCTCCGGCGTACTCACACAGAGGGTAACTGGAGCTCAGGCAAAGGCAGGCAGGTTCAGCAGCAGACAGGGAAGTGATCAGCACGAGAGCAGGAAGCATGCATGGCAGTCTCTGAAGCAAGATGGAAACACACAAGGACGTCAGCTAAACACACACAAAGACAAGCAAAACATAAACGCTTGAGTAGCCACGGACTCAGAATACCACTGAAAACTGAAGTACGATCTGGTGATGAGTAGGAGGAAATCCAGAGGCTTTATAGTAGAGGGTTGATTAGTGAATGGCTTCACCTGGTGCTGCCTGTTGATTGGAAACCCCCGCCCACATTCACCCACAAGAAACAAACAAGGGGAAGAGACACAGGAGGAGGAGTCACAGACAGGGAAATGACAAAACACACACACAAAGAGGGAGAGGGGAGGGCTGCCATGATGAGGATCATGACATCTCTTAAAGTTTTCAATGATTTTAGTGACATTTTAGATAATAAGCAGTATTATGCAGCCCTTTTTATTGACCTGTCTAAGGCCTTTGATACAGTTGACCACAAGTTACTGAAACAATGACTGAGCCTTACAGGATTGTCTGATCATTCAGTCGGCTGGTTTGATAACTACCTCCATGACAGGTCACACACAATGTGTGCAGGCTGGTGGAATTACCTCTGGCACGCTTTTGCTTTCTCAAGGTGTGCCTCAAGGATCAGTCTTAGGACCCCTTTTATTCATTATTTATATCAACACAATACATCATAATGTTCTTAATGCAAATTTCCACTTTGATGCCGATGGCACTGTAATGTATTGCTCTGCGGCCACCCCAGATCAGGCCCTGACACAGTTACAAACTGCTTTTAATACAATTCAACAACATTTTTATGATTTAAAACTTGTTTTAAATGCTGATAAGACAAAAACTATGCTGTTCTTCAACAAAAAAATCAAAGCCTGCAAACCTGCCATCAATATGCACCTGTGAGGGGATCCAGATTGAACTTGTCTCCCACTATAGATATTCTGCCCCAGCTATCTCAGCTTGGCAGTTAGATAACAGTTTCCCAAGAAAAACTCTGATTCGGGATTTTCCGTTTGTAGCTTTACTCATAAAAACTGTAAAACTGGACACACAAGAAAATATACATTAGTTTCACGCAAGAGAAACCATACAAATGTTACATCTCTCTCGTGGTAACAGCGCTATAACGACACGAAGCGCTAGCTTGATGCTAACATACATGGGAAATTGCATTGACATGCTAGTGGTTAGCATATATAGATTTCACTGTCGGCGGTTTTAAAATAGACTTTTAACCTTTATCACAAACAATCTGAAACAATGAAACTGAACTAAAAGCACTGTATATGAAAATACTTACAGGCAAATGTTTTCCAAACGCGATATAAGAAGGATTATGTCCGTACCATAGACTATAAACAAAACGGTCCGTACCCATGGCAACATAACTACGGCAAGACCAAGGGTTCAAAATAACTCAAAGCTTTGCTATTACAGCTTTTAGACACTAGATGTCGTAGTTTGGTCACAAACATAACAAGGCAATACACTCCTCGCCTGGTATAACACATTATACCATTATACATTTTTCAAAAGCAACACAAGTTCTGAGACAGGCCTCAAGTACACCTTTGGAGTGCCCTGCTTGACTACCTTAACATCCACCTTCCGAACTTTTTTGTCCTCACTTGGAAAGACATCAACTACAATGCCAACAGGCCATTCATTTCTCTTTGCTTGTGCATCCTTCAGAAGCACCACGTCTCCTTTGTTCAGGTTTGGTTTGTCCACATGCCACTTTTGTCTTGCTTGAAGGGTCACCAGGTATTCCTGCCGCCAACGTTTCCAGAATGCATCAGCTAAAGTTTGGACCTGCTTCCATTGTTTACTGTGGAGATCCTTGAGGTCAAATTGTCCTGGTGATGGTGGCAACACAGTCTCAATTTTCTGTGTCAAGAGCATGGCAGGTGTAAGGACGGCAGGCATATCTGGGTCAGACGATACAGGGACTAGAGGCCTAGCATTCATAATTGCCATAACTTCGGACATGAGAGTGACCAGAACCTCGTGAGACATGTGACAGGTGTTTCTCTTCAACAGCAAAGCGTCCAATATCCTGCGAGCCACACCTATCATCCTCTCCCATGCTCCGCCCATGTGTGAGGCGTGGGGAGGGTTGAATGTCCAGGTGCTACCTTTATCTAGAAGGTAAGTTGCTAGCTCAGGGTCCCCAGATCTTATTTGGAGCTCTTTGCAGGCACCCACAAAGTTAGTACCCTGATCAGAACGAAAAAGACGAACTGGTCCACGAATGGCTGTGAATCTTCTTAGGGCGTTTACAAAACTTGAAGAGGACAGAGACTCTAGAACTTCGATATGCACGGC
This sequence comes from Notolabrus celidotus, assembly GCF_009762535.1. Classification (NCBI taxonomy): domain Eukaryota; kingdom Metazoa; phylum Chordata; class Actinopteri; order Labriformes; family Labridae; genus Notolabrus; species Notolabrus celidotus. The sequence continues at coordinate 41,026,373 of NC_048272.1, read as the reverse complement.
TCTTGTCACCATGCATGTGAAGATGACAGCCCAGCGTTTATTCTCTGCAACCCCACCTCGGGTGCGCCGTGAGCTGACAGTCCATGGGCCAAACACATCAACACCGACACTTGTGAATGGAGGACCCGGGCTGACTCGATCAGCAGGTAAGCTAGCCATCTGTTGTTCCTCTACTTTTCCTCTTAGCCTTTTACAGATCACACATTTGTGTATGATGTTAGACACCAACCTCTTGCCTCCTATCAGCCACAAACCAGCAGAGCGAAGAGCACCTTCTGTTAGATGTCTCCCTTGATGTGCGACCTGCTCATGATAGTGTCTCACTAATAAGGTGGCGATGTGTTGTTTGTTGGGGACAATGATTGGGTGTCTCTCTTCCCAGGGAGTGTGTGTTGCAGGCATACGCCCTCCAACTCTCAAAAGGCCTTCTGCATCAACAAAAGGGTTCAGCTTCCTGAGAGTGCTGGACTTTGAGACAACATCACCCCTTGAGAGGGACCTGATCTCCTCAGAGAAGGCATCTTGTTGGGCACTTCTGATGATAACTGTTTTTGCCTGTGTCCATACTTCTGTCTTGCTGTTTGTATTTTTACTGCAAGACCTGGCTTTGTATATGAGTTTGACTGTAGCTCGGCAGAGGGCTTTCCAACTTGAAAAGCGCTCAAATCTCCGTGAGCCAAGCCGATTGACAGAGGCTTTGGTTATGAAAGCTGTGATCAGTGGACGTATATCTGCGTCGGCATCAGGTTCTACTAACTCAAAAGTCTCTTGCTTTAAGCAGGTGTCTCTGGACAGGAAAGTTGGACCTTGTAACCAGTTGGTGTGTGACAACTGGGCTGCTGACACAGAGCGTGTCCCATGGTCTGCAGGATTGTTTTCTGTGCTGACAAAGTTCCACTGTTCAGGTCTTGTGGATTTCCTGATGCGAGCAACTCTGTTGGTCACATACACGTAAAATCTTCTGTTTGTATTATGAATGTAGCCTAATACAATCCGGCTGTCTGTGAAGAATGTGACCTTGTGGATATCAATGTCCAGTTCCTCTGTTAATAGGTCTGCCATTTCAACCGCCAGTACGGCAGCGCAAAGCTCCAGCCGTGGAATGGTGTGTTGAGGATGAGGAGCCAGCTTTGACTTGCCCATGACGAACCCGACGTGAGTATGGCCCTCCTTGTCCACTGTTTTTAAGTATGCCACTGCTGAAATGGCCATGGTGGAAGCATCAGAGAAAACACAGAGTTCTCTGTGTTCAATGTAGCGCAAAGAAACAGGTACATATGCCCTTTTTATTTGAAGCTGTTCAAGCTCATGGACTGAGTCTGTCCACAGCCTCCACTGTTTTTCTTTCACAGCTGGGAGAGGGGCGTCCCATTCAAACTGTTCGGCTGACAACTCTCTGACTAAGGCCTTTCCTTGAATTGTAACAGGTGCTGCAAATCCCAGTGGGTCGTAGAGACCATTAACAGTGGATAGGATCCCCCTTCTGGTGAACGGCTTCTTCTCTCTAGATACACAGAAGGTGAAGGTGTCAGTCTGCAAGCTCCAGGTGAGTCCCAAACTGTGCTGAAGTGGCAAGGGGTCGATTGTTAGCTCCAGGTTGACTAGGTCTTTAGCCCGTTCTTCTGGGGAGAACGCATCCATCACCACACGGCTATTAGAGGCTATCTTGTGCAGCTTGATGCTTGACTCAGCTAGCATGTCTTTGGTTCTTTTCAAGACAGAGATGGCTTCATCATTTGTGGGGAAAGAGGCCAGGGCATCATCCACGTAGAAGTTCCGCATAATGAACTGCTTGGCTTCTGTACCATCTTCTCCTTCTGCATGTAGGGCTGCCTTCCTTAAGCCATAAATGGCCACTGCTGGAGAGGGAGAATTCCCGAATACATGAACCTTCATGCGGTATTCGGTGATCTGCTTGGTTGGGTTGTTGTCTTCAAACCACAAAAAGCGCAAAAAGTCCCGGTGCTCTTCACGGACAGTAAAGCAATAAAACATCTTTTGCACATCAGCCATCACTGCTACAGGTTCTTTACGGAAACGCAATAAGACTCCCAGTAATGAATTGTTCATGTCAGGTCCCTTAAGGAGAACATCGTTGAGACAAAGGCCCTCATGTTTGGCACTGGAGTCAAATACTACGCGTATTTGGTCTTTTTTCTGTGGATGATAAACACCAAATATTGGAAGGTACCACCGTTCCTGTTCTGTTGTCAGTGCTGGTGCAGGCTCTGCTTGGTCTGAGTCGAACATTGTTTGCATGAATTTGAAGAAGTGATCCTTCATGCCCTTTTTTCTTCTCCAGCATACGACGCAGGGATGTGAGACGATTGAACGCTTGCTGCCTGTTATTGGGTAAGCGTGATCTATTTGGTCTGAATGGCAGGGGTGCCACCCAGCAATTAGCATCATCCATGTAAACCTCTTTATCCATGAGGTCGAGAAACAACTTGTCTTCAACTGACATGCCAAGTTTTTCATCATGTGCTGTACTTTGAAACACGTCTTGTCCAAGGCTGTCTGTGTTGTATTTAGGATTGGATGCATGAAACATACCTGGAGGGGCGTGAGGCAGCACTGGAGAATGGATTTTCTCTTTTACCAGTATGTTGCTTGTGCAGGGTTCCAGCATCGAGTGACGGCCACTCATAAGCACATTGGTCTTGAAGGCACTGACACTGTTTGTTTTGTGCGCTCTTCCGAGGCACACATCTCCAATTAATACCCATCCGAGATCGAGTCTTTGAGCAAATGGAGCGTTGTTAGGTCCATTACACTGTTCTCTGACTTTGTGTGCTTGGATCATATCACGTCCAAGTAGGAGTAAGATGGATGCATCTGGGTCCGGAGCTGGAATCTTATCTGTCAGGCACATGAGATGAGGATAATGTCTTGTTACCTCTGGTGATGGAATCTCAGATCTGTTGTCTGGCAACAAGTCACATTCAATCAAGGTAGGTAAAGAGATCTGGGTTTTGCCATCCAGAGACTCCACAATGAAGTTGCTGGCACGTCGGCCTGATGTCTCTACCACTCCTGAGCATGTCTTTAGAGTGTACATTGACCCTGTTCCCTGAAGGCCAAAGTGTTTGAAGAATTTTGATCTGCCTAGTGATTTGTTGCTTTGATCATCTAGAACAGCGTAGGTCTTCAGCGCTCTCTCTCTCTGTCCATTAGGGTACACCCAGACAAGACAGATTTTGGAACAGGATTTTGAGGCATTGACATCTCCGCAGATTTCTGTGCATCTAGACGTCACAGATGTACCGGCTACTGCTTGGTGCTCCCTGCCTTGCTGCTCCTCGCCTTGCTGCTCCCCGCCTTGCTGCTCCCTAGTGTTTGTTTGAAAATCAGTTTTCCATGGAGCGGACCCTGGGTGTAGTGCTGAGGGGTGTCTGTCACTATTGCACTCTTTGCACTGAACAGGTTTGTTGCAGTCTTTAGCAATGTGGGTGGAGGATGCACAACAGCGGAAACAGATTGATTTTTCCTTCAGATACGCCTTTCTCTCCTCTATTGTTTTGTTCCTGAAGCCACGACACTTTCTCAGAGGATGCGGCTTATTATGCAGAGGACACAATTTGTCAGGATCGCCATCTGAAGAGATTTCTGTCTTTCTTACAGCTACTGTTGATTTCACATGCTGGTTAAATGGCTGATAGTTGGGTGAGTAGCTTTTCTCTGTCTTGGTAGCAAACAGTGTTCCCGTTATGTTAGCAAAACTTGGATCATTACGCACCTTTGCTTCTTCACAAACAAAGTTCACAAAGACTGAGAATGGAGGATATGACACTCTGTGTTGCTCTTTGTAGCGTGATCCTACCGTGATCCACCTTTCTTGCAGGTTGTACGGTAGCTTCTGCACTATGGGGCTGACACCACGCGAGGTGTTGAGGTACATAAGGCCAGGTAAGTATCCATCTGCTCTAGCTGCCTCGAGTTCCATAAGAGTGTCTCCTAGCTGTCTTAACTTGTGGTTGTCTTTTGCAGTGATTTTTGGAAAATCATCAATTTTTTTCAGTAGAGCATCTTCAATTACTTCTGGTGAGCCATAGATGTCCTCTAATCGCTGCCATACCATCTGGAGGCCAGCGGATGCACTGTGAATATGCACTGCTCTGATTCTTTTAGCTTGCTCAGAAGAAGATGGACCCAGCCATTTGCATAAAAGATCGAGTTCTTCTCTAGCAGAGAGTTTCAAGTCTTCTGTGGAGTTGATGAATGATGTTTTCCAAGCCCAGTAATTTTCTGGTTTATCGTCAAATGTCAATAAGCCGGAACTCACCATCTCTCGACGCATCAGGTACTTTGCTAAGTCGATAGCAGCGGATGGATTGGACGAGGTGGTGTCATGTAAGGGTGATGACTGAGCTGGATGAGACTGAGGAAGCACACATTTGTCACTCGTGTGCTCGATGTTATGAGGAGGCTCTCCATAGCCGTGAGAATGTCTCTCATTTTTAACAGTATTAGCATGCATTGTGTACAAAGCATCCTCTCTTTTGAATGAATGATGCGGGGCTAACTCAGCAAATGCATACTCACTGCTTTCACTCCGCTGCGTTTCACTATGTAGCACACAGCTTTTTGCTGTTTCACCATTGCCCATGGTTGGCTGGGATGCTGGTGGACGTGTGCCTACTGGTGGCTTTGCATCGGGTGGGGTTGTGATTGCATGTAGCGTATTAGCTGTTTGTGCACTCTGGTATGGCTGAAGAAAAGGATTTTGCACTGATGACTGTGTTGTAGCTCTTCCACTGGGGAACTCAATTGGGATCTGAGGCATCACAGGTCTATGCACTAGAAGAGGAGAGCCGAATTGTTGATACTCATCCTGTGCAGCTGCTTCCAACACATTAGCTTCTGCATCTGCGGCTGCAGCAGCTTTTTCCATTTTCAGCTCATGTAAGCTTGCTTGTAGTATAGCTTGTTGTTTTAACATTTCAGCTTCCTTTTTTGCAAATGAAAGTTCAGTGCGAGCAGCTTCTGCCTTTGCTCGTGCTCTCAGTGCAAGAGAGCTGGCTGTTGAGAGTTTACTGGCTCTAGAGCAGCTGGATATTTCTGATCTTGTCTCCAATAAGTCCATTTCTTCTTCATTATGTGTCATCGTGACTGGTAATAGGTCTTCTCTTACAGCATGGAAGGCTGCTGGCTTGTTCAAAAAATGGTGCCTTTTTACTATTCTGCCCCAGCTATCTCAGCTTGGCAGTTAGATAACAGTTTCCCAAGAAAAACTATGATTCGGGATTTTCCGTTTGTAGCTTTACTCATAAAAACTGTAAAACTGGACACACAAGAAAATATACATTAGTTTCACGCAAGAGAAACCATACAAATGTTACATCTCTCTCGTGGTAACAGCGCTATAACGACACGAAGCGCTAGCTTGATGCTAACATACATGGGAAATTGCATTGACATGCTAGTGGTTAGCATATATAGATTTCACTGTCGGCGGTTTTAAAATAGACTTTTAACCTTTATCACAAACAATCTGAAACAATGAAACTGAACTAAACGCACTGTATATGAAAATACTTACAGGCAAATGTTTTCCAAACGCGATATAAGAAGGATTATGTCCGTACCATAGACTATAAACAAAACGGTCCGTACCCATGGCAACATAACTACGGCAAGACCAAGGGTTCAAAATAACTCAAAGCTTTGCTATTACAGCTTTTAGACACTAGGGCTGTTTCTCAATATGCGTTCTTCTCTGTACTTGCGTTCTGGTGGACTTGTGAAACGTCATCAGTCACAGCCCAAGTACTGTTCCAATACACAAGTTCGCATTTCGGCAAGAACGTTACAAATCCCGGAAGTGTTCTCGACACGCCCATTTCACCGAGGATGCATCGGATGGTAACTTGTGTGGACTTGGGACAGCAACGTATCCCAGAATGCATTTCACTGCAACCAGCGGGAGCAATGGCGGAGGAGAAAACCCACAACTGTAAGCTATACTTTTCAAAATACTATGGTTTTTGTGACACAAAATGCAGTTCTGAGATTATTTTATGCGAAAATGTAGATATTTAAACCTTAAATACGTGGTCGATATATCAAGATAAAGCCAGGCTGAAATGTTTCACTTACGTTTTCGGACATGCCGGGTCCCACTGTAACGCTACAGCTCATAATACCCCGCCGAAAAGTTCTTTTAAGATTTGCTGCTGGCTGTGATATTTCTGCATCGGTTACACATGCGATATAATTCGTTTTGGGGCAGGCTTATATAACGGGCAAGCTTGGTCTCAGTTATTAACAGGCTTATCAGTTTGGCGGAACTAAAGTGCTTAACTTTGTATATTTACAGTATTAAGTATTGATTGTAGTAGGGCAGGCGTTTTACCTTTCACTAAAGTGTTTGCGTACCTTAATCCCTTTTTGTTCAGACTTGTTCCAATGTTTATTTCTACATTAAAACTAACAATTACACCCTATTTTAATCAAGGGACGTCTGAGGAAACCAGAGCCCTCATTGAGTGGAGGGCCGCCAACGAGAGCCATTTCACGGGGAGAAGAAACTCGGCCAGAAGTGGATGGGAGTGAGTATTGATTTTGAGAGCTTGTATTATTTCCTATTCGTCTGGGGAAGTGTTGGTGCTAGATTTGCACAGTTTCCATTCATAATGACTATTGTTGATACATTTCTGTTTTCTGTTAACACCAGGGACTTTATCACCACTTCTGGCCTTGCCTTAACATCCAAACAGGCAAAAAAAAAGTGGAACAATTTAAAAGATAAATACAAGGTAACTACTTGTTTCTCTATTTGTATTATACATGAACCCTGAGCTTTAGAACTGCAAAATCATTTGAGCTATTAGTTTCACAGAGTTGTTGTCAACATCCTGATTTTAGGAGCTTAGGGACCCACCCACGGGCAAAGGGGTAGAGGCTGGTAGTGTGACGGCTGCGACCTGGCAGTGGTATGGTGCTATGGATGCAGCACTCCAGGGGCAGCACTCAGTCAATCCCCCCCTGGTTGTTGCATCCAACCTCACTGCCACTACAGGTGGCACAGTCAGCACACCAGCCTCTGCCCCATCTGCAGCAGAGGCCAGTGTTAGCCAGCCACCAAGGAAGAGGACCAGGGACCGGGAGGATCTTCTGGCTTTTATGAAGGAGCAGGCAGAGAGGGATGAGCAGAGGGAGAGAGAGGCGTTGGCCAGAGAAGAGGAGAGACAGAGGGCAGCAAATGAGCAGGCAGAGAGATACCTGGCCCTATTTGAAAAACTTGTAAATAAATTTTAAAATTACAAAAACAAAAGTGATTAAATGGCCCTTATTTCAGTTATTAACAACTATTTACAGTTATGCAGAGAAATTGAATTGAGTCAGAACATGAAAAAGAACATTGCAACAAATGAAGATATATACAATGAAAAAAAAAACCAATATATACAATGTATTTATATCTATCTATTATATGCCTATCTATCTGGTTATTTATGTCTATCTATCTGTTTATTTATGTCTATCTAACTTTCTATCTATGTTTGTCTATCTATCTGTTTATGTGTGTCTATCTAACTTTCTATCTATGTTTGTCTATCATCTGTTTATGTATGTCTATCTAACTGTCTATCTATGTTTGTCTATCTGTTTATGTGTGTCTATCTAACTGTCTATCTATGTTTTTCTATCTATCTAGCTAAATGTAGTGCAAGACCCATGTTGCAGCAAACAGCATCTTTATGCTGCAACATGACCAGTATTTCCAGTGAACATGACCACATCTGGAGAAGTTTAGATGTAGTCATGTTCACCCAGAAATACTGGCAGTGCCTCTGGAGCAGAAATTTGAGCGGCAAGCCTTCCGCGAACAACGTTCCCTGACAGCGCCCTCTCTTCAGTGTCAGCATTGTCTGCATCATCCTCACTGTCATCGGGGACCGGGACTTCCTCTTCCTCCTCCTCTTCATCCAGATCCAGGATATCACCTGCTGCCACACATATATTGTGCAGAATGCAGCAGGCAGCAACAACCTTTGGTACGAACAAAGGTCGGATCTCTAGGGCCCTCAGGAAGATGGAGCGCCAGCGCGTCTTCAGGATGCCAAAGGTGCGCTCTATAATGCTCCTCGCTCTGGCATGATGCCTGTTGAACCGGGCTTCAACTTGGCCTGTAAGTCAAAATTCACAGAGAAAATATGTTGAGTTTTAAAGTCTTTCAACTAACAATTTGCTCTCTCTCTCTCTCTCTCTCTCTCTCTCTCTCTCCTTACAATGCTGTGTGTGTGAGTGAGTGAGTGAGTGTGAGAGAGAGAGAGAGAGCTTACTTGCTATAGGCTGGCGGAATGGAGTCATAATAGCAACAGGATGGTGCAGGCATGGATATCCTCCATCTCCAAGGAGAAAGTACCCATCTGGAGGATACAGGGCCTGGCGGTACATTGGTGATCTCCGAAGAACAAGTGCATCGTGCACTGATCCTGGATTGCCAATGTAGACATCCACAAATGCGCCCTTTGCGTTGCAGATGCCTTGCAAAAGAATGGAAGGGAACAGTTTTCTGTTGTAATAATATTTTTTCTGTGGCTCTGCAGGAGGAACAATTCGGATGTGACACCCGTCGATGGCACCAGCCGCATGCCGGAATGCCTCATGGCCAGCAAGGCAGACAAAGCCAGCCCCCACCTCCTCCATTTCCTCTGGCTTTGGGAAATGAATGACTCGATGGAGTATCGTCATCAATGCCTCCACCAGGTTATGAACAATCCTGCAGACTGTGGCCAAGGGCATTGAAAAGACGTCAGCAGTGACCCTGTAAGAGGCTCCACAGGCAAGCCAGTAGAGAGTCACCAGCACCTCTATGTCACGTCCCCAGCCGTGAGTTTTTTCACCTGGCAGCATCTGCATCAGCAGCTTGAAGCTGTCCCTGGACAGCCTGAAGGCTGGCTTCAAGTCAGCTCCAGAGAAGAAGCTGGCAAGGATGGGCACATGGGCATTGACCATTGCATATGTTTGCAAGGGACTTTGGTCCTGTTTATGAAAACAAAAGAAAAATATTTTTAGATGTATTTATTTATTTATTAGCATTGATTTTAATAGTTATTATGCATGGTATTTATTACTTGTGTGTTTTTACCACTAAATATTTATTGAACTGTATGTTAATTGATATTTTGTTTGAATTTTTTAATCCTTCCAAAATTAAATTCCCCTTTAACACCTGACCTGTTAAGTGAGGTGTGAGAAAGTTTGTATTTCTGTCAATTCTTGGTAAGTGGTAAGAGCACAGGTTATAAGTCAAAAGAGATAAAGTGGCCTACATGATTACTGTATCATATATAACTCTGACTTCTAATAAAAAGTTGAGACATAGTATAAATCAGAAATAAAAACAGAATAATTAACAAACTGTTTTTTACTGACTGTAAAACCCTAAAAGTTTTAGGAATTGTCCCCGAGCCCATGTAGTAATGTTGTTTTATATAATTGTGTGAACCTCTACCATCCCTTCGTGTGAACTGAGGATGCCCCTTACACACCCAGACATGTCACTATCACCTATTGCCAATGGGTGTGTTTTATCTGTAGAATTTTCCAAATAGGTGTTTTATATGCCTGTCTTCTTTTTTTATTTATTTATCTTTTTTGATGAATTTTATTATGATACATATGTCAAAAGGGGTGGCAAGTTATCACATTCAATTATGATTTAATTCAATTATGATTTAAAGTGTCTACACTTTTTTGGAATCAGGGTTGTACATGATGTCCTTTTTGTGTTGAAGTCTGTTTTATTTAATGACTAATGATATTTGTGACACAAATTAGGTATGGGTTCTTTGCATCAATGTATTGATGTTTTATACATCTAATTTTCATTGGCCTGTCACAGTATAAACCTCCAGGTGTTTGAGTACCACGAAAACAAAGGACAGGTATGTATATGGAATGTAAGTTAATCAGTTACTAAACTATATACTATAAAAAACTATATGAAGTGTCAAACCTGTACTCAACACTTCATTTTGTAGACCTAATACAACAGCTCTGAGATAAATATTAACCTCTAGGCATTTATATAGTGAGGTGTTTATCCATACTGAGCCTATATAAACGAAAGACCACCTGTGTTTAACCAGTTATCTATACAATACAAACCCGTTGTAGCTTTTATCTAGATGTACTGAGGAAACTGTCAAGTGTAAATACCAATGAGTGGGGTTAAACCAACGTACAAGGGTACAGAGATATGCTAATAAGGCACGTCTTCTCATCAATCTCCTCCGCCTCCTGCTTCTTCTCAACTGGATTTGCCTTCTCAGCTGGGCAGCCTCCTCTTCAGCTGCTTTGTACAGCAAACCTGCAGCAACGGCCACCATGACTCTATCCATTTTGTAGTTTAGTTTAGTTTTTTTACACTTTGGAAATGTGAAGTTTCGTTGATTTCAATCGTGTATTTGGCTATTGATATCAACAACAACGTTTTCCCGCCAATGGCTTTTATATGTAAGGTTCGGATAAATACATCTACATATTAATATTTTTAAAGTTAAAACAAACGGAGGCAGGGATTTGTTTTACATCATAGTTTATTTTAATGTAAAAATAATAAAACATTACAGGGATTATTACAGGGATTATCACCGGAGGTAGACGGGCAAGTCTAGGAAGTGACGTCATGAGTACGCTGCTGTTCCAATTGTACAATGACCGCACTGCGGCCTCCCGTCCTCGGGAGTCTGAACTCCCCAGTCGTTCTCCCAAGTCCGTGCTTCGGAAGTTCGGAAGTCCGCACTCGGCGTACTTGGTATTGAGAAACAGCCTAGATGTCGTAGTTTGGTCACAAACATAACAAGGCAATACAATAGATACCTTGGTATTTTAATTGATGACACTTTAACCTTTAACCCTCACATCCAGCAGCTTGCTAAAAAGTTGAAATTAAAGCTGGGTTTTTATTTTAGAATTAGATCATGTCTTTCTTTTGAAGCAAAGAAAAAACTGGTTGCTGCTACTTTTCTGTCTGCGCTGGACTACGGTGATGTTTTATAAATGCACGCCTCTGCTCAAAGCTTGCACATACTTGATACTGTATATCATGGAGCTTTGAGGTTTATCACCAAATTTAAAACGATGACTCATCACTGTGTGCTGTACTCCAGAGAGGATGGTCCTACCTGTCGTCACGCAGGAAAAAACATTGCCGTCTTCTTATTTATAAATGCATCCTAGGACTACTTCCTTCTTACCTCCTCGCTTATATTGCACAAAAGAACTCAGGAAGTCATAATCTTTGATCTCAGGATCTTTTATTACTATCTGTTCCCAGGGTCAGGACTGAACTTGGGGAAAAAGGCCTTCAGGTTTGCTGCTCCCTCCACCTGGAATGCTTTACAGAAGGATCTAAAACTATCTGACATGATATCTTTGAATGCTTTGAAGCGGTCCTTAAACGACTTGGAGGCTGAAGCATCTGTCTGTAGATGTTTTGTTTAAATGTCACTCAGGCTGTTTGTCTGGAGGTACCTGTTGTGTAGCTGTTGTATGCGTCTGCTATTTGTATTTATGTCTATTGTCTATTTGTAACTCTGTAACTGTGCTGCTGCCTATCTTGGCCAGGACTCTCTTGGAAAAGAGATTTTTAATCTCAATGAGCATTTCCTGGTTAAATAAAGGTTATAATAATAATTTTAAAAAATGGATAGCGCTGGAGCATTGGGCCCATACCCAGTCGTCACCGGCAACGGGAGCTGCAAGGGCTAAGCTGCAACGAGTAGGAGGGCCGCCACGGTGAGCACGGAAGCCTAGTTGAAAATATTTGGCAACATTCATAAAAACATAATTTACTGCATGTCAACTGTGGTGTACAGGTGTCCAGGGTTCTAGTTTATCTAATTAAACCACTTCTAATTAGTGATTTTTCATCCATAGAGTAGCCTAACCCTTTCAATCCACACAATATGTCAACATTCACATGTAGGTGTTGACTTTATTGTCTCACATCCGTTGCCCATCACTACATGAGATACATAACTGTGAATCTTCAGACCTGATGTGACTTAAACAATACATTTTACACATTCAAAACTTACTTTGTTTCAATCTCCCAAATACCAGAAAAGTCACATCAACTCATCAGCTTTTTTCTAAGGTCAATTGTGTCATCTCCTAATACGGTACATAGTCACTTAGTCACTTTTTCCAGGTTTCAAAGTATTCCATATAATTGACTTTATCTCTAATCTGAATAAGGTTTAAAGTGTTTCTCCCAAAGTAATGAAGCATTTTTTATTCAAGTTAAAATACTTCTCTTTCTCAAATAACTTCTTGTGACTTTGACTCCCTGGCTAATCAGGGCCCTTCAGTGTAAGTGTCCCATTAGTTAAAGTAAAATAAATGTAATGTTAAAGACAGCCTGAAACAGCTCACACAGTGTCTGCTTTTATTTGTGAGAATTGGACTTAAACCATAATGGCACTCAAAACACCCTGCATCCTGCTCCACTCTTTGCCTGTGTGTAGTCTACACTTTCACCACTAGGTGGTGGTGCTGACCACACACTACTCTGCTCCCTAGCAGGGCTAAGAGGCCTGTGGGGGAAGGTGAGACTGTTACAGAGAGTCTCCTGAAGCAGACTCCACTTCTAACTGTTTGAAAAGAGACCACAGGCACAAAAACTGAACCTCAGCTATACAGAGAAAATCTAAAAGAAATCAGACTTTGACTGAAAGACAGCCTGGAACATCCCTCACACAGTGTCAGTGTCTTTTTGTGAGAGTTGGAGACATTACACCACAGTGGGGGAAATTTGACCTGTCTAACTGATTCTGTCTCCAATCCCTAGATAGGGACAGAGAGTGTGACAGTAGGTTTAGGTTACAACTGTCATTCAAAACTTAAATCAAATGATACCTTTGTTTTATACAAGAACAAACACATAGAGACAGTCACAGTGAAAACACACCAACTTTTTTATACAGAGATTGATCATTGATCATTGTTCATTGTTAAGGCTGATTTATACTTCTGCGTCGAATCGACGGCGTAGCCTACGGCGTAGGTCTGCGTAGCTCCCGTATCTACGCAGAGGCCTACGCACGTAGCTGACGTGCACCTCCTCCAAAATGTAACTACACGAAGAGCCGACACGGACCGCAAGCTCTGTGATTGGTCCGCTCGACGGCTTTGTCTTTCCCGCATTCACAGCACTTCCGGGATCCCGGACATCGGCCACACATCGGCCGTGTATTTCATCTCCTCCTCTCTATTCTTCATGTAATCATGTCTGTATGATAAACAGCAACATGTATCAGCTGTAGATTAACAGAACACGCTCTGAATCGATGTGGAATAGGAAACAGAGATCGTAGCGGGACTGGAAGCAGGCGACCGGCTATAAGAGAGACCACACTGCCCTCAGGCGTTTCGGAGGAGAATTGCTGCGCGACACGGACACATCGACGCACAAGTATGTGGGGCTCATGTCCGCGTCAGCCCCTGCTGCGTAGGGGAGATGCAGAAGTATAAATCAGCCTTTACAGCCACCGTACAGTATGGGGTGTGAGTGGATACTCTTCATGTACACTGCAGCGGCCCTGAGCACGCCGCCCGCAGGAGGCTCCCTGCTCACCAGCTCTTCAATGGGGTTGACATTTGCATCTGTATTACTGCTCTGCTGGGGGGATGGTGAAACATTTGCATGTGTATAACACACGCACACACGCACACACGCACACACACACACGCACACACACACACACACACACACACACACACACACACACACACACACACACAGTGACAATAATTCAATTTAACTTGGGGTTAGAGATGAGTCCTTAATTAAATACCTACTTGTTTATTACTGAAACTGAAATATAGGAAATATTAAATGGAACCAGAAATTAGAATATTAATTATAAATGTGTAATATAGTTTGACAATTCTGACAATTGAGAGATGTTACAAGGCCATCCTCTGATGTCCAAGTGTATAAATCATCATATATGTAAAGGATATACAGCAGCCCAACATGTAACTGAGTCAAACATGAACCTAAAAAGACTTTGACTCTGAGGTGAAGTGCAACAACAAGTAGAGAAAGATTCATTCTACTATAGTTAGATAAATGTTCTGAAACATATGCCATTAGTGTCATAGCTTTCTTTCCCTCTATTTGTTTAAGTAAATCAGAGAAGCAAGCTAAGGCATCTCTACTCAAATATGAGATCACTATGTAAAATCAGAGTCACCTTCATTCTTGTCACGAACAGACAGGACAGGGAAGAACTTCCTTACTTCCCCTTGGGTCCCTGGACACAGTAAAAGGCAAGTGGCAACCTTGTTGCAAAATGAAATGACCTGCCGATAAGTGGTTGTCAACCATTGACTGTTAAATACATGGACATAGTCTCCGTGATGTCGTCCATTCACCTCTGAGGTGGAGTTTTAAAGCCTACAGTCAGCGGCCTCTATATTTGGAATGCTGACTCACTTTCAGTCGACACAGCAAGAGGTAAAGGAGTTGAGACGGGCCTTTAGCCTCCTCCCCTTATTCAGGAAAAACTCTTCAAAATGATTCTAAAATAAGAAGGTATTCAAATATGAACTCCTCGTACAGTGTGTGCTGATTGGGAAATGAGCTATTCAGACCAAATACGTTGTTTGAAGCAGGCTGTAAATGTGTTTCTTTTTGCTGTCAATAAAGGTTATTTTAATGGGTAGGTATGTGGTTTCCATTGCTTCTGCAGCCAGCCTCAAGACACAATGAACTGCTGTTTTAACACCTCTGCATTGGCTTCATATTTTAAGACTGGAGGTGGTAGCTTAGTCCATAGCCCAAACACAGACTCTCTCTCTCTCTGTCTCACACACACACACACAGACACACACATGAGTAGATACTAATACCTGCAAAGCTTTGAAAAGATGGGCTGAATGATGATAGAAATGTCAACATAAATATTCCTGTAGAATTCCACTTCACCCTGTGACCCTTCAATGACACTCACCAACATCTGGTTTAATTACAGGATCAGCTTTGACTGAGTATCAGGGGAGATGAATTACCCTTGATAACTAAAATATGAAGCCAGTCCAGAATTACCCCAAACTGCAGTTCTTCTAGACGCCACTTGAGGCTGACTGTGAAAAGAAGAAGAAGAAGAAGAAGAAGAAGAAGAAGAAGAAGAAGAAGAAGAAGAAGAAGAAGAAGAGGAAGAGGAAGAGGAAGAAGAAGAAGAAAGGTACTTTATTAATCCCCAGGGGGGAAATTCAATTTTTGCAAATCAAAAAAGCAGTTTCTCATTTCTTTGAACAAGTTGTAAATGCTTTGGTACATCCATGCAAATGATTCTGTACACTTCTCTGCTGTTTCCTACATTATCAAGTGTTTATGTCATGTTGATCAAAATGTATTAGAATGGGTCTCTGTTGAATAGTCTCACCCTCCACAACATTTAGGCATTAGTTCATAAGTCTTCACATGCAGAGTGGATGAACATGTTGTCAGAATATGTCAGTCATATTTCTGTACATCTCCATCACAGCTTTGTTTCTAAATCTGTCCTGAATTGGTAAATTGCTCCCAGGTGAATCTTGACTTTCTCTAACCAAGGGACATGTGTGAAGCATTAGATCAACCAATGATCAACCAGTTTTCTGAAATAGCTCAAAGGTGCATCTCATGAACCATCAACTGGCAAGTGAATATATAGCCGGAGCACAACACAATGTTACAATGTCTGACAATGGAAGGACAAGGAACTGGACTGGGTCAACAGCCAGAGAGAAGAAGAAGAGGAGGAGGAGTGAGGCTGCTTGGTGGAGGAGTAGGGAGGTAAAACAGAGGAAGAGGCAGAGGACATATGTTCCTGATGATATAAGAGCCACACTTGTAGACCACGTTCTCAATCATGGTCTTACCATGGCCGAGGCTGGTCGAAGGGTGCAGCCAAATGTTGGGAGAACACCTGTGTCCTCCATCATTCAGACTGTTCATCAACAGAACAGGCCACATACACAGATGACCCTTGTGGATGCCAGGGATGCAGCATGTGATGACATCACAGCAGATACCTGCAGAGGCTGGATAAGACACTCTTAAAGATCATTTCCACACTGCATCGCAAGAGAAGATATTTGCTGTGATGTGGATGAGAATTTGTGGCCCAACAGACAGGAACGTCAGGAGGTGTAGGAAGACTGCACTGCACTGTAATTCCTACAGCCCTGCATGTACAGTTTCCCCTTATGTTCACATTTCTACTTTTGTTTTTTCTTTGTGCTATGCACATTATGTCTTTTTCTTTCTGTATTGCAATGACATGGTCTGTCAACAAGTTAAAGTACAAACAGTGAAAGAGTAAATGTGAATGATTTGGCCCAAGCTTTTTCACCATCCTCTATTTACAAAGCAAATACTTATTTGTGTGAGAGAGCCAACGCCTGCATCTATGATTTACTTAATCAAATAAAGACAAAGACAGAACACGCATCAGGACTTACTGTGTCTGGACTCTTTTTAACTACAGAACAAATAGACATTTGTGTTTACTTTTCTTTGAATTTAACCCTTGTGTTTTCCTTGTTTGGACTACGCAATTTTTATCCTCACCGGGTCAATTTTGACCCGGTGTCAATTTTGACCCGGTGTGGTTATGTCTGTTTAAAAACCTGTAGTATTAAGTTTCACCAGATTCTGTATTTTATCTTTTTTGACAACTTCCTTTGAACTCATTCATCCAACTTTGAACCCTTTAGTGCATTATTTATGCTCACCATGGCTTATTTACATGAAGATATGACTTGATTTGGGGTTTTAAAAAAACATACTTTTTGAATTATTTTGACAACAATTATGATCACCTAAGAATTTCTTCATGAATTTTCACAGGCTTTTTCTTGTGAGTGTTTGGTCAGAATATTGTTTTGGAACCACTTATTATTTTTTAACAGCAGCAAATAATAGCACTTGTTGTCCTCCCGGGTCAAAATTTACCCGGCAAATTTCACTTATTATGAAGCATAAAATATAATTTATCACCAAATTTTGTTTTACCATTCTTTAGTCAACTTCATTCCAAGCCATTGCCTTAGGTTTCACAATTATATTTAAAATATGTAGTCCATAATGCTCATTTACATGAAATCATACGTTGTTTTTGTGTCTGCTTTAGCTGAAATTTTGAATTATTGTTGTCAAAATTATGATCAGAGGAAAATTTGGTGATTAATGCTCACTGACAAGTCTCTGTAAAAATGTGGTCAAGTTAAAATGTTGAAACTGTTTTCAATGTCTTCACAGAATCACAGTATAACACTTGTTGTCTTTGTGGGTCAGAATTGACCCAGGCTGGTTTGACTCTTTATAATGAATAAGTTATAACTCATAAGTCATTGTTACCAAGCCATTATGGGTCATTACTAAGTTTCAAACTTCTTTTTAGACCTTATATCAGTGGCCCTCATTTACATGAACTTCTATTGCTCATATTTGTGTAAAATAAGCAGATATTAGGGAATACTCTGGGTTATCACAATCGGTGTAGGACCTCTAGGTCTGTTCTCTGTCTGCTACTTTTCCAAACTCTGATAGTTTTATACTGACTTTGATGTTTGGTGTTTATCCTGACCCCAGAGCGGGTGGGGCACATCAAAGGTCTAAGAACAACAGGTTTACACAGGTGCAGCTTTAAAAATGCATACATGTGTCTGTCTGTGTCTGCATATGTCCCTGTCTCAAAGTGGTCTGAAAGCTATAAGGACACAATGTGACATGTTTTCAGGTGTGTGTGTGTGTGTGTGTGTGTGTGTGTGTGTGTGTGTGTTTCTTTCTGTGTTTGGTTGATGTCTGGATGCTCTAAACTGCATTCAAGGAAAAGTAATATTTCTTTATTTCATTTGCGTGTGCGTGCATGTGCGTGCGTGCGTGTGTGTGTGTGTTTCTTTGTGTTCCTGTGTGGGTAAGTGTTTGGTTGATGTCTGGAAACTCTGATCTGCATTCAAGGAAAAGTAAGATTTCTTGGTTGTGTGTGTGTGCCTGTGTCTGCGTTTGAGTGTTTGTGTGTGTGTGTGTGTGTGCGCGCGCGCGTGTGTGTGTGTGTATGTGTGTGTGTGTGCTTGAGTGTGTGTGTACACGTGTGTGTGCATGTATGGGTCTGTGTTTGGTTGTTGCCTGGATGCTCTGATCTGCATTCAAGGAAAAGTACAATTTCTTGATATTGTGTGTGTGTGTGTGTGTGTGTGTGTGTGTGTGTGTGTGTGTGTGTGTGTGTTTGACTGTGTGTTTTCACTCTCATCTTCTGAAAAGAGTGACCAGTAACCCCAAAGCCCCACGGGTCATTTTGACCCGGGAGGACCACAGAAGCTATAAAGTTGTATAAAACATTCATAATTTAGTATAAGTATTGATCACGAAGTGCATTTACAAAATGTGTCACAGGGCACCACCCATGTCATTTTCAAGCAATTAGATGAAAGCAACACATAGTTCTGATAAAAGAAAGTTTGAAAACGGGTCAAATTTGACCCGAAGACAACATGAGGGTTAATGCCTCTCATACCTCAACATCACTAGACTGTTAATTGTATCTTCAAAACATACACTTGTGGCCATTGGTCGATGATGTTTGAGACATTTGGACAACAGGAGTGACTTCATGACATCCACCTGCTGTCAATCATTTGTGAACTCTATTTCTGTTTATCATTGAATACTTGAATTTCTACATCGATAATACACATATGAAGGTATCTCCATCTTCAGTGACTTTAATTTAAAATGTTGATCATATGCTGCTTTTGATCACCTTTGCATTACACAACTTACATTGTAAGCCTCTCATACTTCCACAGACTACAGCCCATTTTAGCAGTAACATCCTTCAGTGATCAAAAAACTATGACGATAATAGAGTTGCCACCTGTCCCGTAAAATACTGAATTATCCCGTATTTCACACTTATACATTGAGTCCTGTTTTGAATCAATACGGGACGCGGTTTGTCCCGTATTTCCAATTTGCCTTGAACGCAGCACCATGGTGGCACATGGTGGCCTGTCGGACGGTGACAGGTGTGGCGGTTCTGGGGAGGGGCCAACAGGGGCCAGTGCCCCTGTCAAACTGAACCTGGACCCCCCCTGTGGCCCCCCCTCCACACCAAACAAATATTATACAATAAAAAAAGCTTTGGTATCGCTTTTGTGTAAATGTGCAGAAATGTGCAGAAAGGTTCCAAATTTTCCATTACACTGCTATCTCTCCCCAAACACAGGTCAGCAAATGTTACTTTATTGTTCAGTCTTTAGCATCTCATAAGATGCACATGTTACATTTATGTCTGTTTCAAACAGACAGAGAGCAGAGGAGACAGACCGCAATGTCACCTGGTCCATGTATGACTTTTATTAGTCCTAACCTGCAGACTGCTGACAGGGAGCTTTACAACCCCCCACAATGATTAGTACAAAATAAGTATGAAAATGAAAATAGACAGACAGAGAGCACGGACTCTGCAGATACACACACCACTAGATGATGAATGCTCATTTTGAGACTTTCAATGACTTCTTCTCTACAAGCACTCATTTTGGGTCTGCAAGGGTTAAATCTCTGATGAAGTGATATCAAAGCAGAAGTTATTATTGTAAGATTTTTTCTGAAATTCTGTTATTGTGACAGCTCTATCCATGTAATAATTAACAGATTGAATATGCACTGTTCGCTGAGAAAATACTACTACCTCAGTCTCTTTTGTCCATGTGAACATGTTACACACACACTGGCTGAAATACACACAAACAGGATCATATGGACATGCATTAATGGAGAGATGTCAGAGTTAGAGGGCTTGCACATGAATGAGCAACCAGAGCAGTTAGGGTGCCTTGCTAAAGAGCACCTCGGCAGTGCCCAGAAACTGAACTGGCAGCTCTCCATTTACCAGCCCAATTTCCAAGCATGGTCTGTGACGGGACTTGAACTGGCTACCCTCCAGTTCCAAAGCCAAGTCCTTGCGGACTAGTGATGTGTCGGTCGTGAACGATCCGGCTCTAAGAGCCGGCTCTTTGAAGTGAACGACGGGAGCCGGCTCCTGACTGGGAGCCGTTTTTTTAATTTTTATCGTCTTTTTCTGTTAAAGCCTCACGTGATTGGTCAAGACATGGTGGCGTCTTGGCCAATCACATGTCCACATTGAGCAGAACGGGGAGGGGAGGGGTTACAGATACACACAGCACAGTGAGCACACCAACAGGAGGGAGACGAGAGGGAGAACATGCGCGACAGACAGAGAACGTACTGGAAAGGTGAAAAAAAAAGTGACTGCAGGAAACAGTAAACTTTAGACACATTGAAACGGCAGAGACTGTTTAAAGGCAGAGTGTTGACTGTGCAAGGTGAAAATGTCATCAATCAGGGTCCACAAATAAACCTGAAAAGACACATTAGAAGTGTCTGTGAAGGATCTCAGTCATCCAGGTCATGGACATTAGAACTGTTTATCCATCAGTGCAATAAGTGAAGAATAAAGACAGTGAAGGGAACCTGCTGTTAATGAAGGTGTTTAAAAGTTTATAAATAATATACATGCAATTAGAGATTGGACCTTTTTGTCTAATTGTGATGGGTCTTGTTTTTATACTTTATAATACATTTTTGTAGTACTCTGCTCCATGTTGAGTATATAAATAAAGCCTCATAAATAATACACATTTGATATAATGTATGTTTTTTACATTAGTTACTCACTTGACATATAATTTTACATTATTTTAGGTAATACATTAATTTAAACAAGAAAACATCTGAGGAGCCACTTAGGAGCCGAAAGAGCCGGCTCTTTGTAGTGAGCCGAGCCAAAAGAACCGGCTCTCTAAAAAGAGCCGGAATTCCCATCACTATTGCGGACTGAGCTACTGCCGCACTTTATTCAAATGATTTAATGTCTGTAACTTGACACTGTGATGACAGCAAAAGAGAACTTCAATGAGAGAGACAAACAGTCTGAAGCATCAAAACATGAACTTCAGAAATAACATTTAAAAAGTAATGTAATTCAGCGTGTCAGCCAATATCATTCTTAAATCAGAAAGAATCATCGCTCAACATTGTAACTAGATGCCTCCAGGAGTCATCTTTGACACAAGCATAATACAGTATTTTGAAGCTAGAACTATAGCTGAAGTGTTCTTTAATAATAAAATATGCCTCCTCTCTAAACAGTCCCTGTATGAAAATGTGCCTCCTGACCCTGATACTGTCCCACAGTGCATCCTGTGAGCAGGGCAGAACAACAGGTGTTGATCCAGTTGATGCTCAAGAGGGAAGCTGCTCACCCACAAGCCTATGATTCCTTCCAGGACACTAAGGCTTATCCACACATCCTGGGTCTGGGCATGATGGATCAGCATCAAACTATCCAAGTCCATCACCCACATTAACATGAGAGGTATCAGGATACACTTAACACAGGTTTTTTTTTGCAGTGGACAAAGAAGACTTGTGTTGACTTGAATAATACTGATTATTTTATTTGATTAACTTATTCTATCATTCAATCATGCCTTGTTTTTATTTCTACTGTCATATTGTCTTATTTTAAATATTAACTTCTGTTTGCTGCTATTGTGAAGAGTTGATAAACTGCTTTCCATTGTTTCACAACAATGACAATAAAGATGTATTCTATTCAATAAAAAACATGTTGTAAGAAAAGAAAATGAAGGTATTAAAAAATTCTCCCCACTACATTATATAATAGTATATCATATACAATTCTTGATGTCTAAGAAATTACTGCAAATAAGACTTTAAATAATATAAGAGTGGTACTGGGAGTTCTATAGCACAATAACCATAGTTGTATGTTGTTGTTTAGAAGGTACTACTCACCATGCCTTCAGTCCTAGCTTATTGTGGTAGCATGATAACATTTGCTAATAAGCAGAAACAATACACACACCACTGAGGCTGATAAAAAGTGTAGCTTAGCTTTTTGCTTGAACAACAAAGTGTTGTAAAAATTCAAGTTGAACTCTGTGGTGGTTCTATGAAGAAGGAAGTGGACTAAAAGGAAACAATTAAAACAACAAAATATAGAGGAAAATACTCTATTTTTATTTTTAACATTTGTTTGTTTTGACATGCAGATATTTACAGAGCAAGATAGGGGAAATATTACAGAGACTCAAATGATATGGATAACAGTGGTGGAGTGGAACAAGAGTAAGACACAACTACTTGATAAAGAGAACCAAACAGAAGACATTCAACTGAAACGATAATAAGGCACAACAATCATGGTTAAAGATATTTCAAAAGTAAGTATTGAGATATAGAGTTCTAAAGTTTTACACCCTTTAGATGAATGATTCTACACATTTGAACAGATGATGGTCGTTGGTGAAAAAGAGAGAAGATAAAGAGAGGTTACAGGGGTTACTTTTCCACTTACAAGTATGAATGTAAAATGATCCCCCTATGATTACATGTTCAGTGGTTTCAACCTCTGAAGAACAAAAATACAAAGGTCCAATTCAAATGTAAATGTGTTGTGTAAAAAATAACATACTACAGGGTAAATTACACATACAATTTTAAATTGTGTTTCTTTAACTTCAGAAGCTACAAAGCAGGACAGGTGACAAAGAAACTGTTCCCTAAAAGTTGAGTCCATTTCTGTTGAGACATTTCTCCAGAAACCAAAACTTTGAAGTAAGAAGGGCAATGGAAGAAAAGTCAGAGGATTGTTGACTCAAACTTAAATCAATTCAACTTTATTTATACAGCCCATTTCATACATACAAGCATGCAGGCCGATGTGCTTAGCAATAGAACAGAGAGACAGAAAACAACAGAGATGGTAAAATAATAAAAAATATATATAATCCTAAAAAAATTCTTACAAATAAAATCAACTCCGTAAAATTAATTAAATAAGTAAGGGTAGAAAGCAAAATTAAAAATCAGTAAAAGTTAAACAGATCTGATAAATACAAGAAATGAATAGATACATAAATACATAAGTAAAATACATAAATGTAGTTAAAACAAAGATTATAATAATGCAAAAATCCCTCAAAAAATCAGTAGGTTACCTTATCTGAAAACAGTGACTGTTTAAAATTATATTCCAACCCATATGGTAGATGATGACATCCATCCGTGATATATACCTCCCGGCAGCCTGCTCTCCCCTTCTCTTACCTTTCCCATCAGACCAGCATCAGTCAATGCACTCAAATCTTCAGAGCATGTATAACTTTCAACTGATCCACACAGTGTGTGTTTAGGCTTTGGTTTGGATTGTGCTGGATATATATTTTGTTAGCTTGTAAATATTTGTAAATTAAAACACAGCAATTGTAGAGAACCCCCTTAGAGCAGGGGATGAGTGAGTAGCTCTTTTTGTTTGTTTGTTTGTTTGTTTGTTTGTTTGTTTAGAAAAGCCAAAAATGAATAAGAAAGCAACATACTGTATGAACAACATTTTTAAACTTTAAGATAACTCATGTTTGTGAATACAGATGTCCCAACGTGTCATCTGTGACACAAGAAAACAAATACAGTAAAGCTTAAATATAGCTCTAAACCCATGATACAGTTAGTCCTTAAATAAGCAAAAGAAGTTCCTCCTCTCTGAACAGTCCCTCTCTGAAAACTTGCCTCCTGTCTTTGACATCGTCCCACAGTGCATCTTGGGAGCGGGGCAGACGGGCAGACGATTTTTCTGTTGTTCGTCCAGAGGGAAGCCGTCCACCCACAGCCACTGTCCTGCCAGGAAACGAAGGCCTATCCACACCTCCGGGGTCCGGGCTCTTTGGATCAAGTTTTTGGCGAACAGGTTGTTTTTTTCAGAGTGCATGTGTGGAAGGTCATAGAGATGGTTGAAGTGTGTGTTGTTTGAGGTGGGGTCAGTCTGAAGAGTCCTGCAGTGTTCCAGAGCCTCCTCCCATGTCTTCTCCTCTTCAACCAAGATCAGATTGTCTTCAGAGCACACACTTTCAAATTGTCTTTCACAAGATATGTCATACCAAAGTCCGT
Organism: Notolabrus celidotus; assembly: GCF_009762535.1. Classification (NCBI taxonomy): domain Eukaryota; kingdom Metazoa; phylum Chordata; class Actinopteri; order Labriformes; family Labridae; genus Notolabrus; species Notolabrus celidotus. Next base: position 41,002,372 of record NC_048272.1, on the reverse strand, counting down.
TAGATGTAAGACCACACTTATCGTCTTGGCTATTAGGTTGACCATCCTCCCACCTTTCAAAGTGGACATTTTCACCATGAGACCATTTCCAGGTTTCAGGATGTTCCTCATCTCTGTGGAGACCAATCCAACATCTTTTCGCACATAGATTTAAAAGTCTGTCAATCTCTCCCTGATTTTCAATGATGGCAAGGTCAGTATGGTTTGCCCTGCAGTATTTTTGGGCCTCATCCCAGGTCATTCGAATCGGCACGTGGACATACCGTCTGTGATGTTCAAAAGCCTGGACCAACAGAGGGAGGATGAAGATGAGGATGATGATGATGGAGAGACTGTTCTTCAACATGATTGCCTTCAACTGACTGTATGTCTGCTCTGACGGTCAGCAACAAGCTCCTCACACTGTGTTCTCTGTTTAACATCTCTGGTTAAATACCTAATAAAAAAAGTCTATGTGGGTTGTACCATTTCACTGGGGCACTCATTAAATAACCAATGAAAAGAGTCTGACATTCTCTTTGACAATCCCTCTCTCACTCTCTCACTCTCTCAACCACTCACACATCAAACTGACCAATTACATCACCCACATTAACATGAGAGGCAACAGGACACCTCACTAACACACACACACACACATACATACATACATACACACACACACACACACACACACACACACACACACACACACACACACACACACAAACACACACATACATACACACAACCACACACATGCACACACACACACATTTATTACTAAAACTGAAATATAGGAAATATTAAATGGAACCAGAAGTTAGAATATTAACTATAAATGTGTAATATAGTTTTCCAAATTCTGACAATTGAGAGATGTTACAAGGCCATCCCCTGATGTCCAAGTGTATAAATCATCATCAATCAAGTTGAGTATGAATTGGAATATATGTGTAACCAAGCTAGGGCTGGAAAGGGATTTCTGGGATTAGAAGATAAAATACCAACAACGCCACCTTGGGACTTTCACCCAAAGAGTTTTACCAATATACTTATTTTTTAGTTACCGACCCTTTAACAGAGGGTTTCCCCTTTAACAATACACAGGTGAGTTCACAAATGAATACAAAGGCATGGTTTAGGAAAATATATACACAATCTTTATTTAACTGGCAGAAAAATAGTTTTAAAACACAATTATTATCATTACTTCAACATGAATCATATACTAGAAATCAGTGTTGGGACACTTTAACACTGTTACTGAGTAGAGTCTTTAAATCACACTGTTACTGAGTAGAGTCTTTAACTCACACTGTTACTGAGCAGAGCCTGTAACTCAAGGCAAAAAGAACAAAACAAAGACAAGCTAAATAGAAAGGCAAAAAGAGACAAAAAGACACCAAAAAGACAAGCTAAATAGAAAGGCAAAAAGAGACAAAAAGAGACAAAAAGACACCAAAAAGACAAGCTAAATAGAAAGGCAAAAAGAGACAAAAAGACACCAAAAAGACAAGGCAAAAGTGGCAATCTCGGCCGTCCGCGACCCTATCACGTCACTACCCGCGCTCGTACCGCGTACTATATGCGCTGGCGGCACACAACGATCCACCAACACGAAAGGAACACCGTCCTGCTCTCAACCCGGAGCTCTGCAGAGACTGAAGGGAGCTCCGTCACTCAATTTTATCCCCGCAAACAACCAGGTAACCGCAGGTGATTGGTTCCCACCCAGCTGTGGGGCATGAGCGCTAATCAGCCGGTTACATCTACCCCCCCCCAATTTTTATCAGCGGCCCGCTGATAAACACTAACATTAACATTAACACTAATATTAAGACCAAGGACGAAAGATACCTGCACCTAGACTGCCAGAACCCAATACCTGAGAGGTTGTAGCCCTACTTGCCTCCCCCTGCACTGGTCGTGGGAGACGATGCACATTTGTGTGATGCCCTGCCGTTTTCCTTACAGACTTGCGTGGGACAGCTGCGCTGGTGCTAGGGCCTCCATGGAGCGGTGTGAGAGGGGAGTGTGGTGGAAATCTGGAAATGATAGACTCAAACAACAACGGTTTGTCTTTGTGAGCTTTATTCCGGCCTTCAGTAAGCTTTGCAAAGCGGTCAGATGGCAGAGTGATCTAACAACCGAGACAAGGTCTGCTCAACTGACCCAGAGTGAAGATACAACACGTTACTTATCCTCTTCAGAGAATAGTATTAACACATCATTAAGCATCTTCAAAGAACTGTAAGACAAACAAGAGAGTTTCTTATCACCTCTTGCTTCCTGGTCACCTTCCTGACTTCTCACCTTATGGTCTGCTCCTCAGCCATGGGAACAGATAACAATATGCAAATCACAGGAGGTTTGGTATGTGTGAATGTTTCTAGCTTCTGATCAAAGCAAGAACAACATACTATCATGTCTGTATTTTTCCCACCACAATTCCCCCCTTTTTGTCCTTTTACGGACAACAGGAAATAGAAAAATACATCATGAAAAATAAAACACAATACCTATACCTAAAACATCAAAAACTATTTTGTAGTATATAAAAAAAACCCTAGAGAGAAAATACATCAGAGACATTAATTCAAAAGATTTCAAAACATCTCATCATAGACTTCAGGTCAAAACAATCAATAACAGATTCCAATAATACATTTAAACATTTTCTTCATCTGAAACATTTGGATCTCCAGGTGGAATCCAACCTGTAATAGGATACAGATCTGGTATGTCATCTGCTTCTGTACAATTTAAAAGCGGATCATACTCTGTGAGCTGCATCATTTGGTGAGAGACAGATTTTTCTATAGTACGTACAACTAACCCACGAACACAAGGTTGTTGAATTTGAAATACAATCCTCTGTTTCAAAGGGAATACCTACAGTGTATAAGGTAGGTCGTGCGGGGGAACAAGCGTAACATGAAACATTTGAGGGAAAAACCTGTCTGGCGCTGAAATTCAGCCATGAAGTCCATAAATTAAACTTTTTCAGATATGGAATTTCTCTCTGTTTTCTAGACAGGTTTTGAATGCCAGAGATAACTTGTAGATTGCTATTAGTGAAATTTTGCAACTGTTGTAGCTGGAAAATGACAAATGGAATCATGATTACAGATGCCAACAGCAGTGTTGCATACAAGCCTCCCCTCTGGCTCCACCCATGTCCTCTGAACAGGTGCCATGGTCTGCGTGATGGTGGCATCCTACTGGACTAGTTCCTAACTCCGCTACCAGCTCTCCACTCTTTCTCTGTTTGTTGAGGTTTACCCCTCTCAAAGGGCAGGCGTTTCACGCTTACGCGGGAAGGCCCTCGTATGCCCTAATCCTGAGGCTTCACCCAGATAAGGAGCTTTGATTTGGCTACTGAGCAGGACACTAACCAGAGGTGCGTGTAGAACCGCTCCCTCGCTGGTGACACTAACCACTGTTAGCACGCCACGTTTGTTGTGGATGGTTCTGGAACCCTCTTACAGTGGCTTGCGTGCACCCACGTTGCCCTCTCTGCGACCTTCACCGCTGTGTATGTCGTGAGGAGCACCTGGAACGGTCCGTTCCACCTGTTTGCCTTCCAGTGTTTCCTTCTGAAATCCTTGATCACCACCCAGTCACCGGGTTGCAGATTATGAAGAGGATGCTGTGCCGGTTGTGGAAGAGCGTCCTTAACCTGCTTATGGATGTCAGATAACACAGAAGAGAGTTTTGCACAGTAACTTAACATTTCATCCTCACAGAGGCTAGTTGAGGGAAGCTGTTTTTGTACTGGGCCAATACCTGTATTTGGCGGTCTACCAAATAAAATTTCAAAGGGACTTAAGCCTAGTTTGGATCTTACTCTAGCTCTCATCTGCATGAGAACTAAAGGAAGTGCTTTTGTCCAAGGAAGACCTGTGTCTTCACAGCACTTAGCAAGCTTGTTTTTTAAGATACCATTCAAGCGTTCAACAGCACCCCCGCTAGCGGTATGATACGAACAATGGCGCTTTAGATCAAACCTTAAATACTGGCTGAGTTGTTTAAGGGCTGCATTCACAAATGGTGTACCATTATCACTACCGATTCTGTTTGGAATGCCCCATCCTGGAATAATTTCAGAGATTAAGGCTTTGGCCACAGCTTGTGCATCTTGTTTACTTGTAGGAAAGACTTCAATCCATCGAGAAAACATATCAACCATGACCAGACAGTACTTTTTTCCTCCACTCGGGGAAAGTTCAATGAAATCCATCTGTAAGTGTTCAAAAGGTCTGGTTGGAGGAGGATGAGCTGCTTGTTCTACTTGAAGGCCTCTACCTACATTTTTTGTGGAACAGATTACACATCGTTTACAAAAATTTTGTGAATAAATTGAAAACCCTTTTGCATGCCAATGTTGTTCTATAGTAGCCACCATCCCCCCTTTTGACACATGATCCTTCCCATGTGTCAACTTTGCATAAAATGGAAAAAAATGAGCAGGTAAACATGGTTTGTCATTGGGGCCGTACCATACCCCTTGTCTAAAAATGCAACCTGATCTTTTCCATGCCTGTTGTTCCGCTGGCTTGGCCTGCATCTGAAGCTCCCCTAAATCTACTGCCGGTGTGTGTATATCAGAGTCATGCAAGAAAACAGGAGCGATAACAGGCTGTGTAGCAGCGGCCTTGGCGGCTGCATCCGCCCTAGCGTTACCAAGAGAAACAGGATCAGTACTGTTAGTGTGAGCATCACATTTACAGACGGCTATCTGTTTTGGTAGGAGAATAGCATCAAGCAAGTCCGAGACAAGTGTATGATGAGCAATGGGCTTCCCTGTGGATGTCAAAAACTTTCTGTGTTTCCATAAAGTGCCAAAGTCATGAACGACACCAAATGCATATCTGCTATCTGTGTATATGGTCACAGACTTGCCCTTTGCCAATTTACAGGCTTCAATGAGAGCTTTCAACTCAGCAGCTTGAGCTGATAAATTAGACGGTAACGATGCAGACATGAGTGTGTCAAAAGAAGTTACCACAGCAAAACCAACTTGATTTTTGCCTGTCTCAGGATTGCGAGAAGCTGATCCATCCACAAAAAGGACCAAATCAGGATTGTCCAAAGGTGTTTCCTGTAAATCACATCTAGGAGAACATACTTCAGTAATTGCAGCGACACAGTTATGCTGGTCACCATCATCCTCAGTGGGCAACAAAGTAGCAGGGTTAAGCACAGTACAGCGTTTAACTGTTATGTTAGGCATGTCTAATAACACAGTGTGATATCTAAGCCAACGTGCTGCAGAAAGGTGTGCTGTTTTCTGCTCAAGCAAAATTAGTGAAACTGCATGCGGAACCAAAAGTGTTAGCTCTGAGTAACCTACAATGTCTCTTGAGGCCATAACAGCCTTTTCTGCTGCAGCTACAGCTCTGAGACATATGGGTAATCCTGCTGCCACAGGATCTAACTTTGCAGAAAAATAAGCTACTGGTCTTTGTCGACCTCCATGTTCCTGTAGGAGCACTGATGTCATACAGCCCCCTTTCTCGTCAACAGTCTGTGTAAAAGGTCTGTTAGGATCAGGAAGTCCTAAAGTCGGTGTAGTCTGTAAAGCTAGCTTCAAGTCCATGAATGCTTGGTCAGCTTCATTCGTCCATGTCACCTTGCTGTGCGCAGTCAGGTTCTTACCATGAGCAATTGCACTCAAAGGAGCCTCCAAAACTGAATAGTTTGGTAGAAATGATCTGCAATATGAACACATTCCTAAGAATGACATCACTTGTTTTTTAGTAACAGGTTTTGGAATATTTTGGATAGCAGTAACTCTTTTGGGTGAGAGGGATTTGCCCTCTGCTGTGATCACATGACCCAGAAATGTAACCTGTTGTTGAACAAACTGCATTTTTGCTAAGTTAGCTTTGTGACCCTCAGCTGCTAAATGTTTAAGCAGATGCAATGTGTCTTTCTCACATTGTTCTTTTGTAGGCGAACAGACCATTAGGTCATCAACATATTGTAGAAGTGCACTTCCCTTTCTTAATGTTAATGAACTCAAACTGTCTTTTAAAGCCTGATTAAAAATTGTGGGACTAGAACTTAAACCTTGACAAAGTCGTGTAAAAGTATAACTCTTCCCTTTAAATGAAAAAGCAAACCAGAACTGACTGTCTTTGTGTACAGGAACACTGAAAAAGGCGTTGGCTAAATCAACCACTGAAAACCATTTGCTATCTGGTGGGACCTGTGACATAATGGTATAAGGGTTTGGAACATCCGGTGCCCTCTGATAGACTGCTTCATTTACTGCTTGCAAGTCCTGCACAAATCTCCATTCTTCAGGTTGACCTTCGTCTCTAATTTTCCTTACAGGAAAAATTGGTGTTCTTACTGAAGAGTTTTCACATGGAACAATTACTCCTGCCTTTAATAATGATTCAAAGACTGGAGTAATACCATCAATAGCTTCTTGTTTCAGTGGATATTGTTGTTGGCATGGCCTGTAATCAGACTTTGGAGTAACTGTAACAGGTACCATACCTTTTATCAAGCCTACATCATGTTTACCCTGAGCCCAAAGACCATCAGGAACTGTTTGTAACACTGGATGTTGTGTGAGCATATCTACTGGTGTGTGTGAAAGAAATGGAAAACAACTATGTGTGTGTGTTTCATCATCAGGTACCAAAGTAACTGTTCTTTCAGCATGAACAATACAACAAAGCTTTCGTCTATATTGAACATCAGGATCTGAAGTTGGTTTCCAATCAGTTCTGTACACACATTTTTCAACCCATGGACCAAGGTCCTGCCAGTGATCATGCTTGTGTTTTGCAAGAGAGACATGAGGCCATGAACCAGGAACATCAAACAAAAAGTTAGGATCATAACATTCATATTGTTTATGAAAAGCCAAATCCGAAATTGTTTCAAATTTAGATTTAAACGCTGCAGTTTTAGGTTTAGCAACAGAGACTGCACAACGATGTTGTGTCCAAAAGATGTGTTGCAGTGTCATTCTATCTGTTTTCTGATTTTCTTTAAACCATTGTTTTTCATACTCTTCATCCTTTCCTTCATGAACATGAGCAGTACAATGTAAATCTTCTTCCTGCATGTAGTCTGTATCTGTTTGGTTTGTGACCTTATGTACTGTTTGCATAAGTGTGTGATTTACTGAGGTGACTGCAGAAGGAACAAGTTTCCATTCATAAACATACAACAGAGCTTGTGGGCTGTACTTCACAAAGACGTGTGAAGTAGGAGCAATAAGATCAGAGAGCCTCCTTATCTTAACACCCTCTGGTGTGGAAACTAAACAAATGCCCAAAGCACACATCACATCTCTACCCATAAGATTTATGGGACAACAATCTGATAGCAAAAAGGCATGTTTGAAATGTCCCCTACAATCATCCTGACAACTTAAAGGATAAGTAAAACATTCTTTAACTGTTTGACCTGTTGCGCCTATTGAATGTACATAGTTACCACTCATTTTTGGCTTTGGAGAAAGGTTAGATGTTTTAATCACAGAATGTGTAGCTCCTGAATCAACCAAAAACTTAAGTTCCTGTCCCTGAATAGTGAGAACTATTGTTGGCAAATTAAGATACACTTCGTCGTCATATTTTACATATGTGCCTGTCAGTGGAGTTGTATCAATCAATAGTTCACCTTCTAAGTGTGTGATAGCATTCAAAAGTTTGTCAAAATCAGTCAAAGTGTTTTTGTGTGTGTGTGAGGTACTTTCACCATTCTGTTGGGTAGGATGAGTCTCCTCTGGCTCCAGTGTGGGTGCTGCAGTCTTCCCCTCCTCCTCCCCAGGCGCCTGTAGCTGTCAATCATACTGAGCCTCCAGCTGTGGACACTGACGTGACCAATGTCCTTTTTCTCCACAAATGAAACATGCTTCTGGGTCTCTGAAGCGACGGTTCAGGCCCCCTCTACCACCTCTGCGTACACCCCTGCCACGACCGCGTCCTCTGCCTCCTCTGCCTCCTCTGAATGTAGACTGAAACATTGTGAGTGTAGCAAGATGGAGTTGTTCAGCTTGTTTTGCAGATTTTCTTTTTTGCTGATCATTGAGGAGTTTTTCAGCATGGACAGCATATTGTTCTATCTCATGAAGTTTACCAGTTTCCCATGTAATACAGGAGTGTTTGATCTGGTCAGCAATAGCTGGAATCATGCCTTGCAGAAAACTGTTACGAAGATGAGCCTCCCATGGTGTTATTGGATCTGCACGAACATCCTGTCCTCCTTTAGGATTCTGGTATGGCGGTGGAAAGCCATACTTAAATTCAGTTCTAGTGTGGCTTGAACTAGAATAGGTCAAGCAACTGTCCGGCAGTGGTGGGTAGATTGGTGGAACCATGATGCCTGGCGGTGCGGCTGGGAAAGCAATTGCTGCTTGCTGTCCTCCTACTGCACCCCCTTCATCGTCTGGAGCAGCCTGATGTTGGAGTTGTCTTGGCGGCGCCTGGTCGGAGTCAGGGTCGATCTGCTGCATTTTAACACACTGAGACACAGATGAGCGTTTCTCTATCCCTGCCTGTGTTTTTCTTGCCCTACATTATGCTTCACTCCACCACATGTTAAAACTTTCCCATTTAACTTTCTCTTTCTCTTTACCCTTACTCTGTTTCTCTCTTTCTTGCAACTTATCTTTGAGTTGTTCTAGTTGTCTCATGCTAAAGCTTCCTTTTTCTGGAAAACCACATTCTTTTACCCAAAACTGTAACTGTGAAACAGCTGTAATGCCATAATTAGTGATCATAAAATTTACGTTAGGAATATTTGGAATAGGATCCTCTTTTGTTTGACTTTTACTGTTACATTTCCCCATTTTATCCTCTTTTGGATCTTTAAACAATTCTCTTACACAAACACAGCTCAAAAACCAACAACAACAAAAAAATTATTGAGAATAACGCAATATTTGTAACAATCTAACCAACTGATGGAACCAATTATTACTATATACGTTTTGTTTAAAAATCTCATTTTAGAACCTTTTTTTTTTTGTTTGTTTAAATTTTTTTTTTTTCTCTTTTTATTTTATTTTATTTTATTTACTATCTGTCTGTTCCCCACAGCGCGCTGTTGTAAAGGCCACGCGTCCGTGCACCTCCAGGTTTCTTCTAAACCTTGGTTTAAAACATTTGGTCAGGGACTTTAACCCTTCAGGGACTTTAACCCTTTAACTTAAGGGCTTCTAACCCTTTTTAGGGACTTTAACCCTCCCAGGGACTTTTTCAGACAGTTTTTTCTTTACTTAATTTCTGTTTTTCTCTCTCTTTTTTTTTTTTTTTTTTTTTTTTTTCTCACAAAAGATCTAAAATTTTCTATGACATAGATTTAGAAGTCAAATTTTCAGATTCTCACCATTGAGTTGTGTCGATCGCAGAGGTGAAAGAGTCTGGTCCGGATCTCAGGTCCTCCGTCTCGACCCGTCCTTTTCTGGGGAGGATGAAGCTGAAGATATTTCTCCAGGACGTGCACTATCACCTTTGAAGCCGGGATCCAGAAACTCTCACTCTTGCGATCCCACTTCTGACACCAAATTTGTGGTGGAAATCTGGAAATGATAGACTCAAACAACAACGGTTTGTCTTTGTGAGCTTTATTCCGGCCTTCAGTAAGCTTTGCAAAGCGGTCAGATGGCAGAGTGATCTAACAACCGAGACAAGGTCTGCTCAACTGACCCAGAGTGAAGATACAACACGTTACTTATCCTCTTCAGAGAATAGTATTAACACATCATTAAGCATCTTCAAAGAACTGTAAGACAAACAAGAGAGTTTCTTATCACCTCTTGCTTCCTGGTCACCTTCCTGACTTCTCACCTTATGGTCTGCTCCTCAGCCATGGGAACAGATAACAATATGCAAATCACAGGAGGTTTGGTATGTGTGAATGTTTCTAGCTTCTGATCAAAGCAAGAACAACATACTATCATGTCTGTATTTTTCCCACCACAGGAGGAACTGGCAACTGCTGCAGGCGGTTGATTTACTGGCGCACTCCGATAAGGTGTTGGACGAGCTGGAGTGGGCCGATGGTCCTCTGGTGCCGTCAATACCACCCATAACCCAGTCTCCACCGTCTCCTCCTCTTCATCACCTTCTGAAGGCGATGCCACTTCGGGTGCGTGCAGCGGCCTGACCTGAATTTGTCCAGGGGACTGGGGCAGGGCAGGTTTCAACATTGTCCGGTGCACTTGCCTCACACGAGTTAGATCGTAGACTGGGGCTACGGAATAGACCACTCCGCCTGGTTCAGGTGGTCTCACCACCTCGAAGACAGTTGATCCCCACTTATCCTGGATCTTGTTACGGCCACGTGCTGCATGGTCCCGCAGGTACACACACTGACCTGCTTTCAACGGTTCCTCCAGCACCCCCCGATCATGTCGCTCCTTTCGCCGCCTTGCCGCAGCCTCCATTTGGTCCCGGGCAGAGTCAAAAGCAACATCCAGCCGCCAGCGATGCTCTGCCACCCAGTCACACACTCTCCCCTCAGTCGGTTCTGGAAGGTAACCCAACAAAAAGTCTACAGGTAAGTGCGGTTCCTGGCCAAACATGAGGAAGTGTGGGGACTCACCTGTCGACTGATGAGCGGTGGAGTTATAATTAAAAACAAGCTGGGGGAGATGCTCAGGCCAGTGGCTCTTCTGGTCAAGAGGCAGAGTGCGTAGCAGGTTATGCAGAGTCCGATTAAACCGTTCGCACTGACCGTTACCCTGGGGGTGATAGGGTGTGGTGCGTGTCTTCTTCACTCCATACAGCTCACACAACTGTCGAACCACTGCACTCTCAAAACTTCTCCCTTGATCAGAGTGAATGCGGGCTGGGACTCCATAGCGATAAAACCACTCTTTCACCAGCACTTCTGCCACCGTAGCTGCTCTCTGGTCCCGGGTGGGAATGGCCTGAGTGAACTTTGAAAAGACATCTGTCATCACCAGCACAAGCTCCTTTCCGTCCCGGGAAGGCTCCAACAAGGTGAAGTCTATAGCAAGCACTTGATTCGGTTTAGCTGCTAAGAGATGACCCATGGGCACTCGAACTCTTGGCTGTGTACATTTGGCCAGGACACACCGCTCACAACGCTGACACCACTCCTTTATCTCGAGGTCCATTTTTGGCCAGTAGCACCTCTGCCTCACCAACTCAGTAGTTCGCTCGATTCCTTGGTGCCCGTGATTCTGGTGAAGCTGCGTCAACACTTCCTCCTTGAGACCCTCTGGAAGCAGGAGTTGGTAGATCTCCTCCCCGCCATCTGGGCGAAACAGCCGACGATACAGCAGGCCATCAGTCTGCACAATCCGGTCCCACTGCCGGACCAACCCACGCACCTGGGGACTCAGCTCCTGTCGTTCAGCCTGACTTGGCTCCCTCTGCTGGCGCCAGAAGTGAAGAAAGGCTCCAATGGCTGGATCCGCCTGCTGGAGTGCCTGTAGGTCCGCTGGGGTGCGGGAGGGAAAGGCCGTTACCTCTGCCTGCACGGCAACTTGCTGCTTACCCCTTCTCGCTGTCCTCTGCAGGGCATCAGGTACCGCTGTTCCAGGGAGAACTTCCTCGAGCTCGGTGGGAGCGTCAGCCATTGACTGCCTTGAGAGGGCGTCAGCATTCTTGTTTATGCGGCCTGGCCGATAGCGGACGTTGTAGTTGAATGCAGACAATTCGGCAACCCAACGCTGCTCAGTGGCACCCAACTTAGCGGTTTCCAGGTGGCACAAGGGATTGTTGTCCGTCCACACGACACACGACTGACCCCACAGGTATTCTTTAAACTTTTCTGTCATCGCCCACTTCATGGCTAGGAACTCAAGTTTCATGGAACTGTAGTTCTTCTCGGCTGGGTGCAAACTCCGGCTGGCATATGCGACAGGCCTCACCTTGCCACCCTGCTCCTGGGACAACACTGCACCTAGGCCGCTATGGCTAGCATCGACCTCCAGGATGAAGGGGAGAGAGAAGTCAGCAAAAGCAAGAGTGGGGGCACATACTAAGCAGGCCTTCAACTTACGGAAACTTTCCTCACAGTTTTCTGTCCAGCTAGGTCCCAAACCTTGGCCTCGTTCGCTCCGCTTCTTCGCTCCAGCCAACTCAGCAACCAACCGATGCAGCGGGGCAGCCAGCTTTGCAAAACCTTCAACAAAGCGTCTGTAGTAGCTTGCAAAGCCAAGGAACGACCTGACTTCAGCAACGTTTGTAGGATGGGGCCAGTTAGCGACAGCAGAGATCTTGCTTGGGCTCGTGGAGACTCCCTCCTGGGAGATGAGGTGACCCAGGTACTCAACCTCCCTCTGGAAGAACGAACACTTTTCGAGTTTCACTTTAAGTCCTTCCTGCTGAAGGCGACTCAGAACGGCATCCAAGCGGCTCAAGTGTTCGTTTACACTGGAAGAGAAAACCACAATGTCATCAAGGTACAACAATAATGATTGGCAGTGCTGTGCCCCAAACATTCTTTCCATCAGCCGTTGGAAGGTCCCGGGTGCATTGCACAACCCAAACGGCATCCGGTTAAACTCAAACAGGCCGAATGGTGTGCAAAAAGCAGTCTTGGCTTTGTCGCTCTCTGCCACAGGTACCTGGTTGTAGCCGCTGGCTAAGTCCATTGTGGTGAACCACTTAGCTCCGCCAAGGGCATCCAAGGACTCCTCGATGCGGGGGAGTGGAAAGGCATCCTTCCTGGTCTTTTTGTTGAGCTGACGATAGTCCACACAAAGACGCAGTGTGCCATCCTTTTTCTTCACCAGAACAATGGGGGAAGCGTAGGGACTACAACTCTCTCTAATTACCTGGGCTTCCAGCAGCTGGTGTATGTGGGCTTTGACTGTGTCATACTCTGACGGAGGGATTCGCCTATAACGTTGCCGCACAGGTACATCATCGACTAGTGGAATTTCATGGGTAATCAGGTCGGTACAGCCGAGGTCACCCTCAAATGCAGAAAACACTGACTCATGCTTCAGTAACAGTGACCTCACATTGTGCTGCTCTGCATCAGAAAGAACAGATAAATCAAGAGCCCTGATCTGTTCCTGCACTGAACTGATCCCTTGAACCTGGGAGCTAACTGTAGCAACCCGTCCTGACTGCTCAGGCCCCACCCCACTAACCTCATTTGGCAGACCTACCACCTCTACCTGTGACAGGAGCCCCAGAGGACGACGGGGCCGAAGTGTTACTGCACAAACACCGACATTAACAACAGGGATGTAGGCAGTGCCGCTGACCACGTTAACCAGGGAAGGAGACACCAATAGCCCTTCAGGGAGAGCATGTTCAAAAGTCAGGGGCTCTACCAAAACTGACCCAGAAGACCCAAACTGTGCCGAACAGGTAGTGGCAACCATTTTTGTAGTGCCTCCTGGTATCCGAATCGACCTCTTTCCCCTAACCCTTGCCAATCCTGCCTGGGGAGTAGGGGGCTTAATTTCGGCCTGGTGGCAACACTGGAGGGCTCGCAGCCATGCCTCTGGGGCACCAGACACAGACGGGAGGTCAAACAACTTGGGGCCGTGCTTTGAAAAGAGAACATCATAACAAGCTTTAATAATGTTCATGCCCAAAATCCCAGGGATTTCAGGTGGGGTGGCATGCTCAGGGGGGTCTCTGACTACCAATACACCTCTCCTCGGGATGAAGCGTCCAAACACCTCAACATCGGGTTCCATGTAACCTACATAGGGGATTCCCAACCCATTAGCTGCCCGAAGCTGCAACCAGTGACAAGACTTCAATTTATCCTGAAAGTGTTGCAAAAAGAAACTCTCACGAATGGTAGATACCATGGACCCTGTATCTAACACACACTTAACTTCAACACCTGCTATTTTGATGTCAACCTGGGGACAGGGGGCAATTAAACGGGCCACCAGTGCCTCATCAACTGAGCTAGGGTCTGTGGAGCCTTCCAGATCACCACCTAATGTTTGGCTCTGCACACTAGGGGGCGCTAGTTTCCCGCCGACTGAAAAACAGCGGCTTGTGTGCGAGGAGCACGTGAAGGATTGTTTGGATAATGTGGGACACGCTCATTCTCACATTCACGGGCATAGTGTCCTGTCTGCTGACACCGTCTGCACACAACACTACTGGGTCGACTAGGTCTGGGGACTAGGGGCGCCTGCATCGCTTTGATAGCCTCAGTGAGCTTACCTAGCTGTTCCTGCTGTTTATGTACCAAAGCGGTCAAAGCTGCAAGCTGTTCGGTGGTGGAACTGCTAGGTGGGCACTCAACATTACGCTGGACACTGGAGCTCTGCACTGCACAAAAAGGGGAGATAGAATGGTGTTTATTGTTAGCTGGGCTACCCTCACGTTCCCATCTGATAGCCTCAGCACGTACATCAAGTAGGGACAGCGTGGGATCACTGCGAACCAACCTCTTCAGTTCCCTACGAAGATCAGAGTCATTAACATTCTCTACGAACTGATCACGTAGCAAGATAGAAGTGTTAGTCATTCTATTAGGGGCACTAGCAACAACTTTGTCCATTAAAAAATACAATGCATGAGAATATTCTTGCAGAGACTCTCCCTCTAGCTGTCTCCTAGAAAAGAAGTCTTCCTGCAGAGACACATAGGACTGGGCACCCATAGAGCTCCTCTAATATGGCTAGAACACGATCTGGGTCTCCACGGTCTAAACATGGTCTGTACTTTATCTCATCCCTAGCCTCGCCCTCTAGGTGATCAAAAATAAAACATGCCTGGTCATTGAGACCCACATGTCTAGCCCTCATGCTAGCTCGTACCTCCTCCACCCACTCATCTACCCCAATACCATGAGTACCCCTGAACATGGGGCACTTCCTTTCTCGTGGAAGGTAGATGATGCGTTCAGGGGCAGCAGTGTTCATCATTGTCCTGGGGGCACTCGGACCCGCTTGTGCTTCGGCCTGATGCCCAGCCTCTTCCTGTAGCCGCTCCTTGTCTGCCCGTAGCTGTCGCACTTGCTCCCTGAGGTCCTGCAGCTCGTCCTCCATGGTGGTGGGACACTACAGCAGCAGCCACTCGTGTCGTCGGTCAGTGGTCTGCACCCAGGACAAACAGCAGATCCCACGCTGCGCCAACAGTTGCCTTGTCTTTTTAAATAAATGGAAAGAGGAAGAAGAAAAAAAAATGCTAACAGTCTGCTCACTGCTCACTACACCACAGTCTGCTCACTACACAACAGTACAATAAAAATATCGCCAATTAGCATTAAAGCAACAAATTTCTAAAACCAACACATGCCTTTGATTGTGTAAATCCTGCCGACAACGCCAGAAAAGTGTAACCAAGCTAGGGCTGGAAAGGGATTTCTGGGATTAGAAGATAAAATACCAACAACGCCACCTTGGGACTTTCACCCAAAGAGTTTTACCAATATACTTATTTTTTAGTTACCGACCCTTTAACAGAGGGTTTCCCCTTTAACAATACACAGGTGAGTTCACAAATGAATACAAAGGCATGGTTTAGGAAAATATATACACAATCTTTATTTAACTGGCAGAAAAATAGTTTTAAAACACAATTATTATCATTACTTCAACATGAATCATATACTAGAAATCAGTGTTGGGACACTTTAACACTGTTACTGAGTAGAGTCTTTAAATCACACTGTTACTGAGTAGAGTCTTTAACTCACACTGTTACTGAGCAGAGCCTGTAACTCAAGGCAAAAAGAACAAAACAAAGACAAGCTAAATAGAAAGGCAAAAAGAGACAAAAAGACACCAAAAAGACAAGCTAAATAGAAAGGCAAAAAGAGACAAAAAGACACCAAAAAGACAAGCTAAATAGAAAGGCAAAAAGAGACAAAAAGAGACAAAAAGACACCAAAAAGACAAGCTAAATAGAAAGGCAAAAAGAGACAAAAAGACACCAAAAAGACAAGGCAAAAGTGGCAATCTCGGCCGTCCGCGACCCTATCACGTCACTACCCGCGCTCGTACCGCGTACTATATGCGCTGGCGGCACACAACGATCCACCAACACGAAAGGAACACCGTCCTGCTCTCAACCCGGAGCTCTGCAGAGACTGAAGGGAGCTCCGTCACTCAATTTTATCCCCGCAAACAACCAGGTAACCGCAGGTGATTGGTTCCCACCCAGCTGTGGGGCATGAGCGCTAATCAGCCGGTTACATATGCAAAGGATATACAGCAGCCCAACATGTAACTGAGTCAAACATGAACCTAAAAAGACTTTGACTCTGAGGTGAAGTGCAACAACAAGTAGAGAAAGATTCATTCTACTATAGTTAGATAAATGTTCTGACACATATTCCATTAGTGTCATAGCTTTCTTTCCCTCTATTTGTTTAAGTAAATCAGAGAAGCAAGCTAAGGCGTCTCTACTCAAATATGAGGTCACTATGTAAAATCAGAGTCACCTTCATTCTTGTCACAAACAGACGGGACACGGAAAGAACTTCCTTACCTCCTGAAATAGTAAAACCTTTAAAAGTCTGGTCTGTCCTGTAACCAGGGGATACGGACATTGGCTTCACACGCGCAGGTTGTAGAAAGAAATCAAAAAATCCAGTGAACACTGATTCAAAGTTTCTTGGGAGGTTTATTGCAAAAAAGGAAGAAACAACAAATAAACAAAATGAAATCAGTCTTTGTGTATTAGAGTTAATCTGGGGGGAATGTTGGGAGTCTTTTCTCCTGCGGTCAAAGACCGTATGTGCCGTGACTTGTCTCCTTTCCCCTCTGTGCCATGTGCATCAACTTAAGTAGGCCTGCTAGCGCCCTCACCACCTGTGGAGGGCGCAGACAAAATTAAAAGGCAAAAGATGCAGAAAATGTCCAAACTATTGTAGCTAGGACAGTACATGTGAGTTTTTCAAAATACCAGGAAAAACTTTTATGAAAATGAGGGATTAAAACTCCTTTCTTTAAGGTAACCAGAGACCAGGTCATCCCAAAACAGACCTATCTTAACCCCTGTTTACACTCCGAACCATAAATGATGACACAGGAAGAGCTGTCTTCCTGTCCAGATCTCCTTCTCCCGGTGTTTAACTTTTTCCAGATGTGTGCAATTAAATGCTTTCTTCATCAGAAAAGGATTTATGGACATCGCCAGGAGAAAGGACGATAAAAATGTAATACAATGAATATTTAACAATGTTGGTTTGCTGTGTTATGTGTTTTAAACTGCTCTTAACAAAGATGCACCCAGACATAGATGCACACACAGAGACCCTCACACACACAGACCCCTTCTTATCTTTCTATCTATTCAAGTCGTAAATACCTTTCTCTCTCTCTCTCACACTCTGAGGGACAAAGTTTTAGACATTTCTAAAATGTATATTAACACATGATTTCATTATTCTGAAGCTAAGATAAAAACTTTCATTTTGAGACTTTGATAAGAATATTGAAATCCCCAGAGTTCTACGATGTATAATGACAAAGTTATGAAACATGTTTTAATTGGGTTTTCTTCCATGTGGTCAACAGCGCCATCTAGAGGAGAAGATGTTAGATGTTGTATTGTGTAAACCCTGTGTTAGAAGTTCTGTTAATTATGTTTAACTGAAGTTTAACTTAAGTAACTTAAGTTATGAAATCTGCATCCTAAGATAACGCTAATCATTAATGAGAACTCATCTTTGACGTTTAAGGTACGATGTATTTTCCCTGTGTCATAGATTACTTTGAATTGTGTGATTCTGAAGAATTGTGCTTACTTTCACTTATCTTTTAAATCCATGACTTGCTTTAATTGGAGAATATGCATTGGTGATAGGCGTAGTGATATGTTTATATTAATGTGATATTTTGAGAGAAGTTTGCGTGGTTATTATAATACAAATCCTTTATTCAGAGGCTGTGTTAGGAGTTAAAATCCAAAAGAAGGAGGTCACGCCCTGTGAAGCCTATAAAAGTCCAGACGCTCTTCTGCTTGACTCTCTTACCCTGAAGCACACTTGCTTCTTCTTCCAGCTGAACGCTTTTCTTTCTTGGCCCCCCATTCTTTTAGGCCTCTCCTAAATACTTTAGGCCTCTCCTAAATACTTTAGGCCTCTCCTAAATACTTTAGGCCTCTCCTAAATACTTTAGGCCTCTCCTAAATACTTTAGGCCTCTCCTAATACTTTTGGCCTCTCCTTAATTTTTCTTTTGTCCTTTGTGGCAAAGTTTATTCTAAAGAAACCTTTTCCCGCTGTGAAACCAAACTCAGCGTTGATAATTTTACTGCAACCAAAGTAACTTCTTTAAGTTTCTTTTATTTGACTAAAGTCTATTTTTCGTTTTGAGAACGTTTTTCCTGTTTTCAATCTTTTACACTAAAGTCACACACATCAAAGCTTGTCTTTTTGATAAAGACATTATTCTTAGTCTTCTTTTTATATTTTTGACCACGAGTCATCACTCCCACATCTGGAGCAGCAGTCTGTGGACGAGACCACATGACCACGCAACAGAGCCAAGCCGTCTACCCCCGGGCCAGCCGATTCAAATGTCCTCTTCACGGCGCCATCTCTTGGTTCTTTGGATGAAAATCTGACTGACAGGAAGACAACATGCCGAGAAACTGGAGCAAACTCCTCTGGACCCATCGGAGACTGGCTGATGGTTCTGGATGACAGTAAGACTGTTCCTGAATTTCTGTGGTCGAAGTTGATTTAGGCTTCATTCTGAAAGTCCCATAGTGTGACTATATTTCCAAATCAGAGATTTAAATTAGTGTCTAAAACTCTGTTTTAAACAACTAAACTAAATCACTATCACTAAGTCATATAGTAGTGTCCTACTAGCTATCCTTACTCAAAGGTATATTTGTCTGTTTATCCGTTTGTCTGTTATTCATCTATGTTCATTATCTGCCATAATCAGAATCTATTCATCATTCTATTTACATTAAACTTCATATATTAGAAAGGATTTGTCTGTATATTCATTTAGAAGCAGGGTGGGTCAATGTGTTTGTAAAGAATTCATAACTTCAGATTTAAATTGTACGAGACTGATTTTTATTTGGTCAATCATTAGTGTTCAATTTTCATAATTGATCACTGTGATTGATCCCCAGATTTAGACTCTGGGTGGTGCCCCATTGATTTATACAAGGAAAATTATATGAAATAATAACTTCATTAAAATTATTTTTTATTTTATTTTTATTTTTAAATATTATTTCATATTTTAATATCTGAATGACCCATACAAACTGCTACACTACCATAAACTATGCCACAGTTTATGCCATTGATGTTTTTTACTCATTTGAAGAAATGAAGATGGCAGCACCAGGACTGTCTTGCCAGGCATTTTTAAGAATGCTTGATCAGTGAACTGTTCGCTTTGGTCGTGTGAGTATTATTTTGTTATTTAAAAAAATAACATTACTTTTTTGTATTTGTTGGTTCAGCAGTTGTCTTTTTTCAGTGTATGTTCTGACAAATATTGGTTCATGATCTCTCTGTTTTTAAAACAGACTGGGAGGATCTGTGCTGACAGCTTCCAGAAAGCTTTTTTTGAGTGGGAGGCTGTCCGATACGAGGTCGACAACATCTGCAGGGAGGAACCCTTTACCTGTCCTGCATGTACCCCGGGTATGCTTGCAGTTTCTGTGGATGGAAACCGCAAGCACTATCGCTTCAAGAATGCAGCAAGGTATCCATAATA
This sequence comes from Notolabrus celidotus, assembly GCF_009762535.1. Classification (NCBI taxonomy): domain Eukaryota; kingdom Metazoa; phylum Chordata; class Actinopteri; order Labriformes; family Labridae; genus Notolabrus; species Notolabrus celidotus. The sequence goes on along the minus strand of NC_048272.1, from coordinate 40,982,773 downwards.
TTTGTCTTCTTAAAAATAAAAACTATTTCTTTTCATGAATCAAATAATCTTGACTGTAAGACATGCTTTGTATTTTGTTTTATTCAGATCTGAGGAAAAAGCTATATCTGAGGACGTCTTCATTGCCAGAGATGAAGACGTGACTCAGTTTGTGGACTACATACACAAAACAACCGAACATGTAATTTGCAGACTATGATTTTAAATATATATATGACTACAACATTCTCCTACTTATGTACTTTTTGGATGAGTCTTTGGGTCATTTTAATAGACCAGTTTTCATATTATTGGTCTCTGGAAGAGGCGTTTGTGGAGGGGAATGGTCAGCAGCAAGAGAGACCTCCCAAAGATCTCCGAGCAAGGTAGACGAGGAGGGACTGGAGCTTGCAGTTTGCCGGCATGGAGTGCTACTTGCTGCTCTCAACATGTACAGGGGCGAGATTTTTGCATATCCTCTATTCCTGCAAGAAAGGCTGGCCAGCAGACAAGCCACATTTTTCTGCATGGATGTAACATGTAAATATTGGCCATACCTGCAAAAAGTAACATAAAGCTGTCCAGAGCTCCAGCCCCTCCTCAACATGAGGCCTTTCCTCTCAGTCTTTCATGCAAAGGCTCATTTGTTGGTTTGCTTATGTGCAGAGGTGTCTCTTGGTGTATTCTTCACCAGGAGAAATAGAGCGGGGCATATCAGGATGGTGCTGGTCTGACTTTAGGAGAGGAGGTAGAGCAGTGTAATGCCTTCCTCTCCAGGATTGCGGTGACCACCAAACATATGTCAAAAGCAGGTAAGATGACACTGTTTAGGGAACAAGGATTACTTCATAAGTTCTATGTTTGCAGGACATGCAGACATGCTGACCCTGATGGCCATGAGATGGAATCAACAAAAGTTTGATAACTTGGCCACAGCACTCCGCCGCTTTCTGAAGGTAATAGCATTAGTTTTGTTTGTATATGTTTAATAATCTGTCTGTTCTGTTTTTGAATATGTAGGCTTATCAGAATTTAACCCTTCTTCTCTAATTGTTCTTCATTGTAAACCAGACTGCCAAATCTCTGGCAACACAATTTCAGGACCTAGAGGTCATGAAAGCCCATCTCACAGTGTCAGAGACCCAAATGGAAGAGTGGGTCAGTGATGTGAGAGAGTGGGCAAAAGGTGAGGAAATTATTAATAGTAATACCTTTTCTAATTTGTAATTCATTTGTTTCTGGTAATTGCATAGTGGAGTGATTTAAATACATTTTTTTAGCAAAGGGTGATGGTAGATGGACACCCTTTTTTAACAATGACCTGAACAAACTATGGATCTTGTTAGACTGCTTGAAAGCTATCAAGTAATTGATGTTAGATAGCCTCCTCCAACTTAACCCCAAAAAGCAGAAGTCCTCATCATAAGCCACGAGAGTTGTTAATCCAAAACATAATCCTATAATCAGTCCCTCCAGGAAGTTGTGATTTCGCGATCGCAACTATCAACGCAAATTCAACCAATCAGCGTGATTTTTTCGCAGCCTTGCAATTTTATACAATCACCGCAACTTTCCCACAAATTTGACCAATTACCTTAATCTCAGCCCCTGTACGTCATCGGATTCATCATCAACTGACTTCCTTGTAACATAAACATAAGTCCTCACTTGATCGGCACTTTTCAACAACAAAACACGCACAGAGAACGGGTGAAGAGAGGGGACAGCAGGCAGGACAAGTGACCATGACAACGTTGTTATTTATAGATACTAGAGTTAGAGTTTGAACAAGACTTTTATATTTTTTGTTGTTCAGATTTCTCAGGAATTTCGTCGATTCACCAGCAAAGATCTCTTGGAGACCTTCAGAGCATCCCTTGACATGTATGTGCCGCGCCTAGTGAGACTGTACCGGGCTAATGGTGCGTTCACACCAAACGCGAATAGAATCATTCGCGCAAATGAAGTACATGTAAAGTCAATGCAGAGGCCCGAGTAGAGGTCTGGCGGCTCGTTTCGCACGTATTCGGCAACGCGAATGGCACGCATCATTCGCGCAAACGACGCGCATCATTCGCGCAAATGACGCGCATCATTTGCGCGAACAACGCGTATGAAGCGAATTCATTTGCGCGAACGATTCGCGAGAGTTGAAATATCTGAACTCGAGCGGATGAATCGCGGCGCGATAGCTAATCGGCGTGCAGATCCCCCGGTGACGTGTGTTGTGTGATGTATGGACCAGCGGAGATTCCCTCATCTGGAATATATGGGACACTTTAATTCTATCACCGTGCAGCTTCCCCAAACTCTGTGACTCTACCTGTTCTTATGGGATGATGAATAAACAGGAGCTCACTGTGAGGACAGAGAGGGAGGAGGATTATGTGGTGAGTTGTGAAAAACTTTGTCTGTCAGCTATCAGCTGTTGTAGTAGGAAGTTATCTCTGCCCACTTTAGTATAACCGGCTTCCCCATTCAATGTCCGCGAGCTCAACCTTGTTACTGCGGTCAAGCCAGCCTCCACTTCAGAAACGAAAGTCAAGCCAGCCTCCACTTCAGAAACGAAAGTCAAGCCAGCCTCCACTGTCTTCTGTTTGATGACAACAGACAGCTGTGGCATGGGAGCCCCCCTCCCTCTCGTGTTTATTCGCGTCTTGGCACTCGTTTACACGTGATTTTGACGCGCGAATTGAGCGAGTCATTCGCGCGTGTAAACACAAATCATTCGCGCGTCCATATTTGCGCGTCTAGTGTGATCGTTCGCCTCTGGTGTGAGCGCACCATAAGAGGGAAGCTTGTGGTCAGAAAATGGAAGACCTCCTTGATACACTTGATGAACAGGTGAGGAACATGTCCCATAGCACAAAATTGACAATTGCAAGGAAAACAATGTATTTGCATGTAATCCCATCAAACATTTTACACTCAGTGCTTTATCCTTCTCAATACTTTGAATGACTGTGTAGAAACAGTACAGTATGGCACTTTAGTAATTAATCTTGTTTGTTTTTTCCTCAGTCCTCATAAGACATCGGACATTCTGTCTCATGGAAAGACAGCAGCAGATAGGACTCCCCATCTTTGTCCGGGATGATTCCACAACATTTTCCCTCCAACGTTCAGTAAGTATTGGCACCTGTTGTTTCTGCGGTAACATATGACTCACAATTCTATCTTAACTTTTTTAAATCTCGTTTTTGATTGAATCACCTACAGCTGAATGACAAGCATGTTACTAAAGTTCGTTTAAATCAGAAAGGTTTTGTCTTTTTTTCTTCCATCTCCCATTAGTAAGGCATGTGCTTTGTTTCCACAGGCCACTGAACCTGAAGACAGGGCTCTCAGCTGAGTGTCTGTTGCCATCCTCACCATCATTGAAGATGATGACGCGCCGAATGTTAAAACTTCAGTAGAAGAACATGCAGTCATTTCAAGCATTTAAGTCCCTTTTGTGAAATCCTGTAAACATCTGTTAATCTGTGAGATGCCAGTTAAAGAGGCTTTTGAAGATGAATGCAGTTTGGATCTTTTTTTTTTCCCTGTCAAGAGTGTTATAATATGACAGCATGTTTGATTCTACTTAAGGCCAGATCTCAGTGTTTATATTGACATTTAAATGTCACAAGGAATAAAAAGTGTTCTGCTTAATTTCAGATGTGCTTTTTTGATTTGTTTATAGAAAGCATTCCTTAAATCGCATACTTCTTCATTTAAGTCAAAATTTTGTCTGACATGATTAAGAATTTTAAATTTATTGAACAAGAATATCCATTTTTATTGAAGGTGGAAATTCACAGCTTTGAAGCAAGCTTTTCATTGTTGGGTTCACAAAAATATTGAGTAGTACTAATACCAAATTTTATCCCACTGAATGAGTAATTGTAGGTTTACCCAATTAGAATATCTGCATTGATTGAACATAAAAATAAGTGGCTTTGGAGCAAGAATTTTATTGTTGACCTGACTAGAATATCATAAATGGGTGAACAAGAAAATCCAAGTTGACAGAACTTGTGTCCTAACTTGATAATTTGAGTTATGTCAACAACTTGCATAATAAGTTGAGAAAACTCAATCTTTTTTTTTTAACAGTGTCGGTTTTGCTTTATTCTATCTTGTTCCTTTAAGGGTTGTGTGTTTTGGCAGCAGATGTCTGATCTGCCCAAGTTATTTGGGGGCTGCCATCCATATCGCTTAATCTAATTTGGTATTATTTGGTGTGGCATTGTTTTGTTGTTTTCTTTCTGAGTGCAAAACCACTAATTCCCTTTTATCCTTTTCAGTTGCTGAGAGCCGACGGTGGTGGTTCCTGGTGTCCTGGTGGTGGTTTCCCCCTTATTGTGTGCCATGTATCCCTGGTCTTTAGTTGGCTCACCGTGTGAGTGAGTGTGATTACAACAAGTGATTGGGGTGTTTTTCTTCCCTGGGATCCCCCTCACCTATTCCTCAATCCATGCACCAGTGGTAAGCCTCAGCTTTTGAATAAGGTTCCCCCTTCCCTGTGTGTGTGTGTGTGTGTGTGTGTGTCTGTGTGTGTGTGTGTGTGTGTGTGTGTGTGGTATTTTTATTGTCATTTTACCATTGTTAAGATAAAAGGACGTATTGTTAAACTTGGAACCACGTCTCTGGCTCTTTAAGAGGTAGAACAAACCTGAGTGTCTTATAATCAAGCTTCCTCTTTCATTAATTCTTTGGGTGAAATTCCCAAGGTGGCGTTTCTGGCTCTAAAATCATTAAGGACAATTTGTACCTTTAACATAACATAAAATCTATCCTATCTCACCCTCGAGTTGCCACAACTGGCGTTGCCGGCAGGATCTACTCAGAGCAGAGACGTGTGTTCCATTTTTACTTTTAGTAGTGTTTTATACTACTTTTGTATTTTCTTTGTCCAGTCTGAATTAGGCATTAGGCATTAAGGAAACATTAAGAGGCAAAGCAGCGGTTTGCTGAGGGCTGTGAGGTTTCGATGACTCTGTGATTCCCGTTCTCGCGAGACTGGTGTAGATTCAACATGGCGGCGCCCGGTGCCGGTTTTTGAAAACAAACAAATCTCATACACCGTTATCGTAATATAACTTAACTAAGGAATAACTCTGTGAATCAGGACACGTAAACCAATAATCGACAACCCTGGAGCAGCTGGAGGACTTCACAGATAGTTATTATTACCAACAGGCTGCTGATATGGGTAAGAAAGGGAAACAAGCGGCTTCTGCCCCTTCAGCAAAACGCCAGCGATCCCCAGACTCCTCACCTAATGTATCTTTCGCCTCCCAATCGGATTCGCCGACCCAAACAGATGCTCCGTCTAACAACCCAGAGGTTAGTGAAACTTTAATCTCGATTAATAACCATCTCTCCTCGATGGACTCGCGCATCGCTCTCGTTGAGTTAATGCATAAAGAATTCCAGGAGCTCAAGACCAGTTTAGAATTTTGTTACGAGCAAATTACTAAACTAAACTCGGAGAACAAACAACTTAAAACTGCCGTCCAAACTCTCTCTGCTGATATGTCAGGTATCCAAAGAGCGAATAAGGAACTGAAAGAGACAGTGTTAGAGCTGCAGGGACGATCTATGCGGGATAATTTAATATTCTCTGGCATTCCTGAAACTGCCGGTAACAATCCCGCGGAGTCTGAAGAGGCATTAAAAAACTTCATGGCCTCCAAATTAAAGATCACTGGTGACAATTCAAAACTAATCACCTTCCACCGCGTCCACCGTCTCGGAGCAGTTAAAAGAGACAACAAACAACCGCGTCCGATCATAGCTAAGTTTGAGCATTATAAACACAGAGAGTTTGTTAAAAAACAAGGGGTACAGCTCAAAGGGACAAACTACGGCATGAACGACCAGTACCCCAAAGAGATCCTGGCTCGGCGTAACCCAAGTGAAGACGGAATTAATCAATTGCTTAACCCAATTAAACTTCCACAGCTCGTAGAAGATCAAGCAAATCATTTAGATAGACCCATATCTCCAGAAGAAATTTTTCACGCCATCAATAAAATTCCAAATAATAAAGCTCCTGGTCCTGATGGTTTCCCTATCGAATTCTTCAAGCACTTTTGGGAAACCATATCTCCGCTCTTTATCCGTATGATTACAGAACTCACAACTTCAGCCATAATTCCTTCAACTATGAACACAGCAATGATAACTGTACTTTTAAAACCAGATAAAGACCCAACTAGCCCATCCAGCTACCGCCCTTTATCACTCATTAACACAGACATTAACATTTTTAGTAAAGTACTCGCATCCAGAATTGAAGGTGTTATCCCATCCCTCATCCACCCCGACCAAACTGGTTTTATTAAAGGACGTCAATCATCTGACAACACCAGGAAGCTATTTAACTTAATGCAATTATCACAACAAAACGACACAGACAGTGTAATATTATCATTAGATGCTGAGAAAGCTTTTGACAAAGTCAACTGGACATTCTTATTCCTAACTCTAAAAAAATTTGGATTCAAAGAGACATTTATAGGATGGATTAGAGCACTTTACACTTCACCAATGGCCACTGTTTCCACTAATGGGTTCATTTCAAAAAACTTCCCCCTGCACAATGGTACTAGACAAGGATGCCCACTCTCTCCTTCCCTCTTTGCACTATTCATCGAACCACTTGCAGCTTCAATCAGAGAAAATAGAAATATAAGAGGTTTCCAAACATCTACAACAGAACATAAAATAATTCTTTACGCAGATGAAGTATTACTCCTGTTAAAAGACCCCCAATCCTCCCTCCCAAAATGCTTTAATATAATCGCATCATTTTCAAAAATTAGCAGCACTAGCTTCCAATCACCAACTCAGAACAGGGAATATCAAATACTTGGGCATTAATATCTCCCCCAAACTGTCTGATTTGTTTAATCTAAACTTCTCACCTCTCCTACTAACAGTTGAACAGGACCTATGCCGTTGGTCTAACCTCCCTTTATCACTATTAGAAAGAATATCATCAGTAAAAATGTCCATCCTTCCTAAAATCAATTATTTATTCCCAATGATTCCAGTCACACCAAATAACTCCTGGTTCAAATCAATTAACTCGGCAATAACCAAATTCTACTGGAAAAATAAAACACCAAGAATAAAACTTACTACTCTACAAAAACCCAAAGCCCAAGGCGGACTTGAATCTCCAGACTTTGAGCTTTACCATCTATCAAGCCAATTGAAATACTTGATACAATGGCACAGCAAATGTAAATCCTCCTCGCCTTCGGAAATCGTGCCTTTTCGTGTGCCGCGGCCCCCTTTGTCACTAGAGACTCCAAAATCACCACAAACCTTGTACATGTGGTTATGATGAACATACAGCCAGCTCAGACTCCTAGCTCAAAGGATTTCTGAAATTTCACTGAAAATATCTCAAAAAGGCGACTTTTAACCACCTTTTGGTGAACTTTCACACTTAGGAAGGTAGCACCTGTCTGAAAATCACACCACACATTGTACTTATGGTCATGATGAATACTGTACGAGCTCAGCCCTCTATGTCAAAGCATGTGGGATTTATTAAACAAAACGTGTCGTCAGGCCTAATCGCCTTTTTCACAAAGTCACCTTTTCGTACGCCACACGGCCCTGGTTGTCACCAGTGACCCCAAAATCACCACAAACCTTGTACATGCACTCACGATGAAGACACAGCCAGCTCAGACTCCTAGTTCAAAGCATTTCTGAAATTTTGATGAAAAACACAGAAAAAGGTGAGTTTTTACCATTTTTTCAGTGACCTTTGACACTTAGGAAGGTAGCACCTGTCTGTAAATCACACCACACATTGCACCTATGGTCCTTGTGAATACTGTGCAAGCTCAGCCCTCTATCTTAAAGCATCTAGGATTTATTTATAGAAAAGGTGTCCTCAGGCCTCCTCGCCTTTTTCGGTAAAGTGTGGAAATGGTGCCTTTTCGTACGCCACGCGGCCCTCGTTGCCACCAGTGACTCCAAAATCACCACAAACCTTGTAATTGCACCCATGATGAACATACAGCCAGCTCAGCCTCCTAGCTCAAAGGATTTCTGAAATTTCGTTGAAAATATCTCAAAAAGGCGACTTTTAACCACCTTTTGGTGGATTTTCACACCTGGGAAAGTAGCACCTGTCTGAAAATCACACCACACACTCTACCTATGGTCCTTGTGAATACTGTATGAGCTCAGCCCTCTATCTTAAAGCTTGTGGGATTTATTAAACAAAAGGTGTCGTCAGCCTAATCGCCTTTTTCACAAAGTCACCTTTTCGTACACCACGCAGCCCTGGTTGTCACCAGTGACCCCAAAATCACCACAAACCTTGTAGATGCACTCATGATGAAGACACAGCCATCTCAGACTCCTAGTTCAAAGCATTTCTGAAATTTTGATGAAAAACACAGAAAAAGGTGAGTTTTTACCATTTTTTCAGTGACCTTTGACACTTAGGAAGTAGCACCTGTCTGTAAATCACACCACACATTGCACCTATGGTCCTTGTGAATACTATGCAAGCTCAGCCCTCTATCTTAAAGCATCTAGGATTTATTCAAGAAAAGGTGTCCTCAGGCCTCCTCGCCTTTTTCGGTGAAGTGTGGAAATCGTGCCTTTTCGTATGCCATGCGTCCCTCGTTGCCACCAGTGACTCCAAAATCACCACAAACCTTGTACTTGCACCCATGATGAACATACAGCCAGCTCAGCCTCCTAGCTCAAAGGATTTCTGAAATTTCCTTGAAAATATCTCAAAAAGGCGACTTTTCAAAACTTTTTGATGAACTTTCACACTTGGCAAGGTAGCACCTGTCTGAAAATCACAACATGCATTCTAACTATGGTCCTAGTGAATACTATACGAGCTCAGCCCTCTATCTTAAAGCCTGTGGGATTTATTAAGCAAAATGTGTCCTCTGGCCTAATCGCCTTTTTCACAAAGTCACCTTTTCGTACGCCACGCGGCCCTCGTTGCCACCAGTGACTCCAAAATCACCACAAACCTTGTACATGCACCCATGATGAATATACAGCCATCTCAGAGTCCTAGTTCAAAGCATTTCTGAAATTTTGATGAAAAACACAGAAAAAGGTGAGTTTTTACCATTTTTTCAGTGACCTTTGACACTTAGGAAGGTAGCACCCGTCTGAAAAACACACCACACATTGCACTTATAGTAATGATGAATACTGTGCAAGCTCAGCCCTCTATCTTAAAGCATCTAGGATTAATTCAAGAAAAGGTGTCCTCAGGCCTCCTCGCCTTTTTCGGTAAAGTGTGGAAATCGTGCCTTTTCGTAAGCCACGCGGCCCTCGTTGCCACCAGTGACTCAAAAATCACCACAAACCTTGTACATGCAACCATGATGAATACACAGCCAGCTCAGCTTTGTAGCTCAAAGGATTTCTGAAATTGCACTGATAAAAACTCAAAAAGGCGACTTTTCAAAACTTTTTGATGAACTTTCACACTTGGCAAGGTAGCACCTGTCTGAAAATCACAACATGCATTCTAACTATGGTCCTTGTGAATACTGTACGAGCTCAGCCCTCTATCTTAAAGCCTGTGGGATTTATTAAGCAAAATGTGTCCTCGGGCCTAATCGCCTTTTTCACAAAGTCACCTTTTCGTACACCACGCGGCCCTGGTTTTCACCAGTGACCCCAAAATCACCACAAGCCTTGTACTTGCACCCATGATGAACATACAGTCAGCTCAGCCTCCTAGTTCAAAGGATTTCTGAAATTTCCTTGAAAATATCTCAAAAAGGCGACTTTTAACCACCTTTTGGTGGATTTTCAAGCTTGGGAAGGTAGCACCTGTCTGAAAATCACAACATGCATTCTAACTATGGTCCTAGTGAATACTGTATGTGCTCAGCCCTCTATCTTAAAGCTTGTCGGATTCATTAAGCAAAATGTGTACTCGGGCCTAATCGCCTTTTTTACAAAGTCACCTTTTTGTACGCCACGCAGCCCTGGTTGTCACCAGTGACCCCAAAATCACCACAAAACTTGTACACATGGTCATGATTAACATATAGTCAGCTCAGCCTTGTAGTTCAAAGCATTTCTGAAATGTTGATGAAAAACACAGAAAAAGGTGAGTTTTTACCATTTTTTCAGTGACCTTTGACACTTAGGAAGTAGCACCTGTCTGAAAAACACACCACACATTGCACTTATAGTGATGATGAATACTGTGCAAGCTCAGCCCTCTATCTTAAAGCATCTAGGATTTATTTAAGAAAAGGTGTCCTCAGGCCTCCTCGCCTTTTTCGGTAAAGTGTGGAAATCGTGCCTTTTCGTACGCCATGCGTCCCTCGTTGCCACCAGTGACTCCAAAATCACCACAGACCTTGTACTTGCACCCATGATGAACATACAGCCAGCTCAGCCTCCTAGCTCAAAGGATTTCTGAAATTTCCTTGAAAATATCTCAAAAAGGCGACTTTTGACCACCTTTTGGTGGATTTTCACACCTGGGAAGGTAGCACCTGTCTGAAAATCACACCACACACTCTACCTATGGTCCTTGTGAATACTGTATGAGCTCAGCCCTCTATCTTAAAGCCTGTGGGATTTATTAAGCAAAATGTGTCCTCGGGCCTAATCGCCTTTTTCACAAAGTCACCTTTTCGTACGCCACGCGGCCCTGGTTGTCACCAGTGACCCCAAAATCACCACAAGCCTTGTACTTGCACCTTTTGGTGGATTTTCAAGCTTGGGAAGGTAGCACCTGTCTGAAAATCACAACATGCATTCTAACTATGGTCCTAGTGAATACTGTATGAGCTCAGCCCTCTATCTTAAAGCCTGTGGGATTTATTAAGCAAAATGTGTACTCGGGCCTAATCGCCTTTTTTACAAAGTCACCTTTTGGTACGCCACGCGGCCCTGGTTGTCACCAGTGACCCCAAAATCACCACAAACCTTGTAGATGCACTCATGATGAACACACAGCCAGCTCAGACTCCTAGTTCAAAGCATTTCTGAAATTTTGATGAAAAACACAGAAAAGGTGAGTTTTTACCATTTTTTTCAGTGACCTTTGACACTTAGGACGGTAGCAACTGTCTGAAAAACACACCACACATTGCACTTATACTAATGATGAATACTGTGCAAGCTCAGCCCTCTATCTTAAAGCATCTAGGATTTATTCAAGAAAAGGTGTCCTCAGGCCTCCTCGCCTTTTTCGGTAAAGTGTGGAAATCGTGCCTTTTCGTATGCCATGCGTCCCTCGTTGCCACCAGTGACTCCAAAATCACCACAAACCTTGTACATGCACCCATGATGAATATACAGCCAGCTCAGCTTTCTGGCTCAAAGGATTTCTGAAATTTCCTTGAAAATATCTCAAAAAGGTGACTTTTAACCACCTTTTGGTGGATTTTCACACCTGGGAAGGTAGCACCTGTCTGAAAATCACACCACACACTCAACCTATAGTCCTAGTGAATACTGTATGAGCTCAGCCCTCTATCTTAAAGCCTGTGGGAATTATTAAGCATAATGTGTACTCTGGCCTAATCGCCTTTTTTACAAACTCACCTTTTCGTACGCCACGCAGCCCTGGTTGTCACCAGTGACCCCAAAATCACCACAAACCTTGTAGATGCACTCATGATCAACACACAGCCAGCTCAGACTCCTAGTTCAAAGCATTTCTGAAATTTTGATGAAAAACACAGAAAAAGGTGAGTTTTTACCATTTTTTCAGTGACCTTTGACACTTAGGAAGGTAGCATCTGTCTGTAAATCACACCACACATTGCACCTATGGTCCTTGTGAATACTGTGCAAGCTCAGCCCTCTATCTGAAAGCATCTAGAATTTATTCAAGAAAAGGTGTCCTCAGGCCTCCTCGCCTTTTTCGGTAAAGTGTGGAAATCGTGCCTTTTCGTATGCCATGCGTCCCTCGTTGCCACCAGTGACTCCAAAATCACCACAAACCTTGTACATGCACCCATGATGAACATACAGCCAGCTCAGCCTCCTAGCTCAAAGGATTTCTGAAATTTCCTTGAAAATATCTCAAAAAGGCGACTTTTAACCACCTTTTGGTGGATTTCCACACCTCGGAAGGTAGCACCTGTCTGAAAAGCACACCACACACTCTACCTATGGTCCTAGTGAATACTGTATGAGCTCAGCCCTCTATCTTAAAGCCTGTGGGAATTATTAAGCATAATGTGTACTCAGGCCCAATCGCCTTTTTTACAAAGTCACCTTTTCGTACGCCATGCAGCCCTCGTTGTCACCAGTGACCCCAAAATCACCACAAACCTTGTACACATGGTCATGATTAACATACAGTCAGCTCAGCCTTGTAGTTCAAAGCATTTCTGAAATTTTGATGAAAAACACAGAAAAAGGTGAGTTTTTACCATTTTTTCATTGACCTTTGACACTTAGGAAGGTAGCACCTGTCTGAAAAACACACCACACATTTCACTTATAATAACGATGAATACTGTGCAAGCTCAGCCCTCTATCTTAAAGCATCTAGGATTTATTCAAGAAAAGGTGTCCTCAGGCCTCCTCGCCTTTTTCGGTAAAGTGTGGAAATCGTGCCTTTTCGTACGCCACGCGGCCCTCGTTGCCACCAGTGACTCCAAAATCACCACAAACCTTGTACATGCACCCATGATGAACATACAGCCAGCTCAGTCTCCTAGCTCAAAGGATTTCTGAAATTTCCTTGAAAATATCTCAAAAAGGCGACTTTTAACCACCTTTTGGTGGATTTTCACACCTGGGAAGGTAGCACCTGTCTGAAAATCACACCACACACTCTACCTATGGTCCTTGTGAATACTGTATGAGCTCAGCCCTCTATCTTAAAGCTTGTGGGATTTATTAAACAAAAGGTGTCGTCAGGCCTAATCGCCTTTTTCACAAAGTCAACTTTTGGTACGCCACGCGGCCCTGGTTGTCACCAGTGACCCCAAAATCACCACAAACCTTGTAGATGCACTCATGATGAATATACAGCCAGCTCAGACTCCTAGTTCAAAGCATTTCTGAAATTTTGATGAAAAACACAGAAAAAGGTGAGTTTTTACCATTTTTTCAGTGACCTTTGACACTTAGGAAGGTAGCATCTGTCTGTAAATCACACCACACATTGCACCTATGGTCCTTGTGAATACTGTGCAAGCTCAGCCCTCTATCTTAAAGCATCTAGGATTTATTTGTAGAAAAGGTGTCCTCAGGCCTCCTCGCCTTTTTCGGTAAAGTGTGGAAATCGTGTCTTTTCGTAAGCCACGCGGCCCTCGTTGCCACCAGTGACTCCAAAATCACCACAAACCTTGTACTTGCACCCATGATGAACATACAGCCAGCTCAGCCTCCTAGCTCAAAGGACTTCTGAAATTTCCTTGAAAATATCTCAAAAAGGCGACTTTTAACCACCTTTTGGTGGATTTTCACACCTGGGAAGGTAGCACCAGTCTGAAAATCACACCACACACTCTACCTATGGTCCTTGTGAATACTGTATGAGCTCAGCCCTCTATCTTAAAGCTTGTGGGATTTATTAAACAAAAGGTGTCGTCAGGCCTAATCGCCTTTTTCACAAAGTCAACTTTTGGTACGCCACGCGGCCCTGGTTGTCACCAGTGACCCCAAAATCACCACAAACCTTGTAGATGCACTCATGATGAACACACAGCCAGCTCAGACTCCTAGTTCAAAGCATTTCTGAAATGTTGATGAAAAACACAGAAAAAGGTGAGTTTTTACAAATTTTTCAGTGACCTTTGACACTTAGGAAGGTAGCACCTGTCTGGAAATCACACCACACACTCTACCTATGGTCCTTGTGTGCAAGCTCAGCCCTCTATCTTAAAGCATCTAGGATTTATTCAAGAAAAGGTGTCCTGAGGGGACGTGATGCGGTCAGCGTGAGAGGTGCGTCTTCGCCAACCTCCCGTCACTATCCAGCACCAATTTAACTTTTTTAGTCAGCTTTTGCGTCTAATTGGACTTTCCAATGTTGGCTATCCACTTATGAATATGTTCGCTACAGAGTCTATCCAAGTTCAACGCGATTCCCTGGCCAGAACCCGTTCAGAGTTGAGGAAACTTCAGTCCGCTAGCATGGAGGCTACGGTTAGCCAGCACGATGCTGCCAGCTGCGAGGATGAGGACATGGCTTTCTCGTCTGGCACAGGACGTCACGCAGAAAATCAGCGCCTTGATGGACATTAAGTTCACCGAACTGCACCTGACTCTGGAGAGGATGAACAGTCGTATCGAAGGTAACACCAAGCGTATAACTGAGGCAGAAACACGTATTTCGGATGCCGAGGACAATGTCACGTCTCTGTCTAGCAAGTTCGCTGCCCTTGAAAAAGAAGTGAAAACTCTTTTACAACGAGCCGATGACAGCGAAAACCGCAGCCGCAGAGAAAATATCAGGATTATTGGACTGAAGGAAGGTACAGAAGGACAACAACCTGTTAAATTCTTTGAGTCATGGCTACCCGATCTTCTGGGCTTGCAGACTAAACGGGGGTCCATTAAAATCGACAGAGCGCACAGAGCTCTCGGTCCGCTTAAAGAGAAATACTCAAGATCGGTGATAATCAAGCTGCACAACTTCTCCGACAAACAGAGGATTTTGACAGCGGCTAAGGAAAAGGGCAGGCTACTGTACAACGGAAACCAAATCTTCATTCGGCAGGATCTCTCTGCCCAGGTGAGGCAGACCCGACGCGAGTTCAGTGACACCTGCCAGCGTCTCATCGCGCGAGGGATACGCTTCCAGATGCGCTTCCCAGCCAGCCTGTGCTTCATGCACAATGATCGGGATTATACCTTTAAGTGTCCACGTAAAGCCTGGGAGTTGGTGAAGGACTGGGACAAATGAAAATCTGGAACAGGTACAACTCCGTTTTTTGGTTTTTGATTTATTTTTGTCTCTCTCCCTTCAATGGGTGGGGAAATGAAGAGATACTTCTTGGACTTAATTGGTCAATATAACAGGTAAACAGACTCTTTCGTCTCATTTACAGCAGGCACTCAAGGTCTATTCTGTTATCTAAACTGTTAAAGCTGAAATACTTTTTTGAATTGGGTTACTACCTCACCTATGTTTCTTCGTTTTATCGTTTTTCTTTTTAATTATTCTTTATTTAGTGAATAACTAGATGATCAGACAAAGCTTACCCGAAGTTCAATAAGTTCTGCCTGAATTTGCATGCAAGCTTTGTGGGCGGGATAATGTTACTGCTGTCTGCCCATCTTTAAATATTTGGACTGTTATTCGGTCAAACTTTTGTTCCTTGTACCTGCTCACTGTTATATTATTTTCGTTGAATTTTCCCGTAACTAGGGATGGTACCCAATACTTACACTTTTTACTTAATTTTTTTTTTTGCAATACATCTTGATAGATAATAATTAGTTTAGCCCTACATCGCAATTCATATGTGTTTTTCATTGTGGTGGTTGGCGGGGGGGTGGTGACAGAGGTTGATCTGGATCTACTGGGGTGAGTAATGGGATCTGGATTTTCCTTCTGGCTTGGTGAAATGTTACTTCTTAGCATCACTTACCCGAAAATGTTCACTGTTTGTGTTTGTGGTTGTTTGTTCTTAGTTCTTGGGATTGTGTTGAGTAGGCTCCAGCTGTCAGGCCCCTCCTTTGGGGTTATCTTTTCATGCTACACTTTTTGCTGCTTTATTTTACTAACTTTAGTTTACTTGTATGGTCAGTCGTCCTCCCTCTTTTATAAGATTGCATCTCATTTCACTTATCATCTTGGTTTATACACACCTATTAACAAATGTGCCTCTAAAGTTTTACTTTATTGTGAATATAAATGAGTGACCTTAGAATTACCTCGCTGAATGTCAAAGGTTTGAATCACGTCATCAAGCGCCAAAAGATTCTCACATTGTTAAAAAAAGAAAGATGCCAAATTGCCTTTTTACAGGAAACCCACCTGTCTGATCTAGAACACACTAAGTTGCGCAGGAATTGGGTTGGGCAAGTTTTTTATTCCTCTTTCAGATCCAACAGTCGGGGTGTTGCTATTCTTTTGCATCGCAGCCTTCCTTTTACAGTAGAAAGAACTATTAGTGATAAAGAAGGGCGCTACGTACTTATTTCGGGTTACATCTATGGTGAGCACATATTACTGGGTTGCATATATGGCCCCAATATTTATGAACCAACGTTTTTTTCCAAGCTGTTGGCGGACATATCTGATTTTTCCATCTCCAGTATTCTAATCGGTGGGGACTTTAATTGTACTCTTAACCCTACAACCGACCAGTCACCTCCTAGGCCTTCTCCCTCTCGTAAAAGCCTTAGACTAGCTGAATTCTGTGCAGATTTAGACTTGCACGATGCATGGAGGGTCCTTAACCCAACTGGACGGGACTACAGCTTCTTCTCTAAGCCACACCAGACCTTCTCAAGAATAGATTTCTTCTTAACTTCCAGAATACTGTTAGATAGAATTAAAGACTGTGCTATAGGAAGTCAGACTTTATCTGACCACGCCCACATCAGTATGACTATTAGCCCTCCTTATAAAGATCCTTCTCATATACACTGGCACTTGAACCCTTCATTATTAAGCAGCCCCCCCTTTGTTGATTATATTAGTAGAGAACTGAAACAATTTATCTCTGAAAATAAATCACCTGAAGTCAGCCCTACGATATTATGGGAGGCAGCAAAGGCTTACCTTCGTGGTGTCATCATATCTTATACCTCAGCACAAAAGAAAAAGGCCCTCAAAACCCAGCTAGAATTAGAGAAGGAAATTAAAGAATTGGAGAGGAAGTTTAGCAGCTCTCCCACTTCGGTTATTGGGAAACAATTGGATGCCACGCGCTCTGCTTTGAACCAACTGTTAACCAAGCAGGCAGAGTCTGCAATATTTTTTGCTAGACATAGGCTTTATGAGTCCGGCAATAAACCTGGTAGGCTACTGGCCCGTTTAGCTAAAGGAAGGAGGAGCTTGGGTTCAATATCTGTGCTTCAAGACACAGATGGAGTGAAATATCATAAATCCACAGAAGTAAACAGTATTATGAAGACTTTTTACCAGAGATTATACTCATCTGAATGCCCTGGTACAGAGGACATGAGGAATAGGTTCCTTAATAAGATAAAATTACCGACTCTGTCTGAGGAACAAAAAGAGGATTTATGTAAACCAATCACAGAGAAGGAGGTTCTAGAAACCATTCAGGTACTCAAGGGGGGAAAAGCGGCAGGACCTGATGGATATTGCCCTGAATTTTATAAAACAGTAAGCAACATCATAGTAGGTCCACTTACAGATATGTATAAAGACTGTTTTTTAAATGGTTGCCTCCCTGCATCTCTTAGTCTAGCAAACATCTCCCTTATTCTGAAAAAAGGTAAACCCCCAGACTTATGCGGCTCTTATAGACCCATTAGCCTTATTCCTGTAGAAAATAAATTGCTATCTAAATTACTTGCTAGGAGGTTAGAACTGCTTTTGCCATGTATTATAAATACTGACCAAACAGGTTTTATTCATGGGCGCTATTCATTTACCAATGTTAGACGGCTTCTGAATATAATACAGTATACAAACCAATATAAACATAAAGCCCTCGCCATTTCTTTAGACGCTGAAAAAGCGTTCGACAGAGTCTAGTGGCACTACTTATATGACGTCCTGGAGAGGTTTGGCCTGGGAGGTGATTTTCTAAAGTGGATCCGAACTATCTACCACTCCCCAACAGCCTGTGTTATAACAAATGGTATACGCTCGGCCTCTTTCCCTCTGGAAAGGTCTACACGCCAGGGCTGCCCCTTGAGCCCTTTGCTCTTTGCGGTTGCTCTTGAACCGCTGGCAGAAATCATTAGGTGCCATGATGGTGTGAGAGGTGTTGTTGTCGGGGGTAAGTCCCATAAGATAGCCTTATATGCTGACGACATCCTTTTATTCCTTACCTCGCCTGAAATCTCTGTCCCCACCGTTCTAACATTAATAGAGGAATTTGGTTCCATCTCAGGATACAAAATCAATTTTAGCAAGTCTGAGGCTATGCCTTTGGGCAGCTTCAGAGATCACAGCACGTTGGTGAATTTTCCTTTCAAGTGGTCTGTTACTGGTTTCACATATCTAGGTCTAAAAATTTCACCAAATAATCAAGATTTATGGAAACTCAACTTTGCCCCTGTACTCGCCGCTGTCAAACAAGATTTGATCCGATGGCATGATCTCCCACTCACTTTCATTGGTCGCATCAGCCTCATAAAAATGAATGTTCTCCCTCGACTTCTCTACCCTCTACAAATGCTTCCTCTTTGCATCTCCAAAAAAACTAATAAGGACTTGGAGAGAGCCCTCTCAAAATTTATCTGGCATGGTAAACGTCCTAGACAAAAGTTTAGCTCTCTGCAACTCCCAAAGGATAGAGGTGGCCTCGCGGTACCCAACATGCTTTTCTACAATTGGGCCTGTCATATTCGCATTCTTTGGACCTGGTTGCATTCATATCTTCGGCGTGAAACTTGTGAGGACGCTTGGGTGTGCTCTCTAGAGTCTCTTTGGTGCTTGGTGACATGTAGACCTGAAAAAATCAAAGTTAACGTTAAAAATAATCCACTGATTATGAACTCTATTAGGATATGGAATGAGATCTCGAAATATATGGATAGAGGAGGTATAAAATCCATGCTGTCGCCCATATGCAATAACTTGGAATTCTTGCCTGGAGTTAATCACTCCTTATTTGATACCTGGCATGACAGAGGGATACGTGTGATAGGAGATATATTTGAAAATAACAGTTTGATGTCCTTTCAGCAGATTCAGGACAAATTCAGGATCCCCAAAGACCATTTTTTTGGTTATTTACAATTGAGACATTTTATTAATTCACTTGTAAAACCTACAGAGGATTCTGCCTCCTACAGTGAAGCTGAAAAGTTTATAAAGGAAAGGGGTGATCTAAATCACGTGATCTCTCTCTTTTACTCTGTACTTTACACAAACGACAAATGCGACACGACCAAATTCTCACGAAAATGGGAAGAAGTCCTTGACAATCAATACAATGAGGAAGATTGGCAGGAGGCTGTACAACTTGTGCATTCAACCTACACCTGTAACAGGCTCGTAGAGATTCAATACAAAATTTTACACAGACTACACATATCCCCGACTACCCTTCATAAATTTTTGCGAACAGTTTCTCCCATCTGCAGTAAATGTAAAACAGACCTTGGAACTCATTATCATTATTTCTGGGAGTGCAATAGAATTTCTAGGTACTGGAGTCACATAGCTAAGGAACTGAGTGGAATTTTTAAGACCGCAATAAGGAAGGACCCAGGGCTCTTCTTATTGGGTTTGCCCTCTAAAGCATTAACACTTTCCCATAATCATTACAAATTGCTGGACAAACTCCTGCTTCTTGCTCGCAAGTGCATTCTGTTAAATTGGGTTAAAGATACCCCACCCTCAGTAACAATGTGGTATAGGGAGGTCTTTAATGTTATGCCCCATGAAAGGATAAGAGCAGTTCTTAGGACCAATGAAGGCTCATTCCTTAAGATCTGGAATCCTGTCCTGGATTATTACCTTCAGATCTCAAACAAACACTGTTGAAAGGCCAGTACCCTTCAGAGTGGAAGTGAACATTGGCTAGTAGTACATAAGAGGCGACGCATTCAACATTGCTTTTCAACATTCTTCATGAATGGGAGTTCGAGGACGACTTATGTGTAAATACTTGTTTGTTTGTTTGTTTTTTGTTTTTTTTTGTTTGTACCTTTTGTCTTTGATAATCTTATCCCTTTTTTTTGTTTGTTTGTCTTTTACATGTGCCATATCTTTTTGAGTCAAATGTCTGTTGTTATTGCTGTTGTTATTATTTAATTTACTTATTTTTTTTTTTCTTTTTTCTTTTCTTTTCTTTTCTTTTTTCTTTTTTGTGCTTGGGGAAGGGGTGACAGTACATATCTTTGTCTGATAATCTGCTTTGTACACAAAATGAGCCTTGTATTTTGTTGTTTTGTTCTGAAAATGAAAAAAAATATATATATAAAAAAAAAAAAAAAAAAAAAGAAAAGGTGTCCTTAGGCCTCCTCGCCTTTTTCGGTAAAGTGTGGAAATCGTGCCTTTTCGTACGCCATGCGTCCCTCATTGCCACCAGTGACTCCAAAATCCCCACAAACCTTGTACATGCACCCATGATGAATATAAAGCCAGCTCAGCCTCCTAGCTCAAAGGATTTCTGAAATTTCCTTGAAAATATCTCAAAAAGGCGACTTTTCAAAACTTTTTGATGAACTTTCACACTTGGCAAGGTAGCACCTGTCTGAAAATCACAACATGCATTCTTACTATGGTCCTAGTGAATACTGTACGAGCTCAGCCCTCTTTCTTAAAGCCTGTGTGATTTATTAAGCAAAATGTGTCCTCGGGCCTAATCGCCTTTTTCACGAAGTCACCTTTTCGTACGCCACGCGGCCCTGGTTGCCACCAGTGACTCCAAAATCACCACAAACCTTGTACTTGCACCCATGATGAACATAGAGCCAGCTCAGCCCCCTAGCTCAAAGGATTTCTGAAATTTCCTTGAAAATATCTCAAAAAGGCGACTTTTAACCACCTTTTGGTGGATTTTCACACCTGGGAAGGTAGCACCTGTCTGAAAATCACACCACACACTCTACCTATGGTCCTTGTGAATACTGTATGAGCTCAGCCCTCTATCTTAAAGCTTGTGGGATTTATTAAACAAAAGGTGTCGTCAGGCCTAATCGCCTTTTTCACAAAGTCAACTTTTGGTACGCCACGCGGCCCTGGTTGTCACCAGTGACCCCAAAATCACCACAAACCTTGTAGATGCACTTATGATGAACACACAGCCAGCTCAGACTCCTAGTTCAAAGCATTTCTGAAATTTTGATGAAAAACACAGAAAAGGTGAGTTTTTACCATTTTTTTCAGTGACCTTTGACACTTAGGACGGTAGCAGCTGTCTGAAAAACACACCACACATTGCACTTATAGTAATGATGAATACTGTGCAAGCTCAGCCCTCTATCTTAAAGCATCTAGGATTTATTCAAGAAAAGGTGTCCTCAGGCCTCCTCGCCTTTTTCGGTAAAGTGTGGAAATCGTGCCTTTTCGTACGCCATGCGTCCCTCATTGCCACCAGTGACTCCAAAATCACCACAAACCTTGTACATGCACTCATGATGAATATACAGCCAGCTCAGCTTTGTGGCTCAAAGGATTTCTGAAATTTCACTGATAAAAACTCAAAAAGGCGACTTTTCAAAACTTTTTGATGAACTTTCACACTTGGCAAGGTAGCACCTGTCTGAAAATCACAACATGCATTCTTACTATGGTCCTAGTGAATACTGTATGAGCTCAGCCCTCTATCTTAAAGCCTGTGGGATTTATTAAGCAAAATGTGTCCTCGGGCCTAATCGCCTTTTTCACAAAGTCACCTTTTCGTACGCCACGCGGCCCTGGTTGCCACCAGTGACTCCAAAATCACCACAAACCTTGTATATGCACCCATGATGAACATACAGCCAGCTCAGCCCCCTAGCTCAAAGGATTTCTGAAATTTCCTTGAAAATATCTCAAAAAGGCGACTTTTAACCACCTTTTGGTGGATTTTCACACCTGGGAAGGTAGCACCTGTCTGAAAATCACACCACACACTCTACCTATGGTCCTTGTGAATACTGTATGAGCTCAGCCCTCTATCTTAAAGCTTGTGGGATTTATTAAACAAAAGGTGTCGTCAGGCCTAATCGCCTTTTTCACAAAGTCAACTTTTGGTACGCCACGCGGCCCTGGTTGTCACCAGTGACCCCAAAATCACCACAAACCTTGTAGATGCACTTATGATGAACACACAGCCAGCTCAGACTCCTAGTTCAAAGCATTTCTGAAATTTTGATGAAAAACACAGAAAAGGTGAGTTTTTACCATTTTTTTCAGTGACCTTTGACACTTAGGACGGTAGCAGCTGTCTGAAAAACACACCACACATTGCACTTATAGTAATGATGAATACTGTGCAAGCTCAGCCCTCTATCTTAAAGCATCTAGGATTTATTCAAGAAAAGGTGTCCTCAGGCCTCCTCGCCTTTTTCGGTAAAGTGTGGAAATCGTGCCTTTTCGTACGCCATGCGTCCCTCATTGCCACCAGTGACTCCAAAATCACCACAAACCTTGTACATGCACTCATGATGAATATACAGCCAGCTCAGCTTTGTGGCTCAAAGGATTTCTGAAATTTCACTGATAAAAACTCAAAAAGGCGACTTTTCAAAACTTTTTGATGAACTTTCACACTTGGCAAGGTAGCACCTGTCTGAAAATCACAACATGCATTCTTACTATGGTCCTAGTGAATACTGTATGAGCTCAGCCCTCTATCTTAAAGCCTGTGGGATTTATTAAGCAAAATGTGTCCTCGGGCCTAATCGCCTTTTTCACAAAGTCACCTTTTCGTACGCCACGCGGCCCTGGTTGCCACCAGTGACTCCAAAATCACCACAAACCTTGTATATGCACCCATGATGAACATACAGCCAGCTCAGCCCCCTAGCTCAAAGGATTTCTGAAATTTCCTTGAAAATATCTCAAAAAGGCGACTTTTAACCACCTTTTGGTGGATTTTCACACCTGGGAAGGTAGCACCTGTCTGAAAATCACACCACACACTCTACCTATGGTCCTTGTGAATACTGTATGAGCTCAGCCCTCTATCTTAAAGCTTGTGGGATTTATTAAACAAAAGGTGTCGTCAGGCCTAATCGCCTTTTTCACAAAGTCAACTTTTGGTACGCCACGCGGCCCTGGTTGTCACCAGTGACCCCAAAATCACCACAAACCTTGTAGATGCACTTATGATGAACACACAGCCAGCTCAGACTCCTAGTTCAAAGCATTTCTGAAATTTTGATGAAAAACACAGAAAAGGTGAGTTTTTACCATTTTTTTCAGTGACCTTTGACACTTAGGACGGTAGCAGCTGTCTGAAAAACACACCACACATTGCACTTATAGTAATGATGAATACTGTGCAAGCTCAGCCCTCTATCTTAAAGCATCTAGGATTTATTCAAGAAAAGGTGTCCTCAGGCCTCCTCGCCTTTTTCGGTAAAGTGTGGAAATCGTGCCTTTTCGTATGCCATGCGTCCCTCGTTGCCACCAGTGACTCCAAAATCACCACAAACCTTGTACTTGCACCCATGAAGAATATACAGCCAGCTCAGCTTTCTGGCTCAAAGGATTTCTGAAATTTCCTTGAAAATATCTCAAAAAGGTGACTTTAAACCACCTTTTGGTGGATTTTCACACCTGGGAAGGTAGCACCTGTCTGAAAATCACACCACACACTCTACCTATGGTCCTTGTGAATACTGTATGAGCTCAGCCCTCTATCTTAAAGCCTGTGGGAATTATTAAGCATAATGTGTACTCGGGCCTAATCGCCTTTTTTACAAAGTCACCTTTTCGTACGCCACGCAGCCCTGGTTGTCACCAGTGACCCCAAAATCACCACAAACCTTGTAGATGCACTCATGATAAACACACAGCCAGCTCAGACTCCTAGTTCAAAGCATTTCTGAAATTTTGATGAAAAACACAGAAAAAGGTGAGTTTTTACCATTTTTTCAGTGACCTTTGACACTTAGGAAGGTAGCATCTGTCTGTAAATCACACCACACATTGCACCTATGGTCCTTGTGAATACTGTGCAAGCTCAGCCCTCTATCTTAAAGCATCTAGGATTTATTCAAGAAAAGGTGTCCTCAGGCCTCCTCGCCTTTTTCGGTAGAGTGTGGAAATCGTGCCTTTTCGTACGCGACGCGGCCCTCGTTGCCACCAGTGACTCCAAAATCGCCACAAACCTTGTACTTGCAACCATGATGAACATACAGCCAGCTCAACCTCCTAGCTCAAAGGATTTCTGAAATTTCCTTGAAAATATCTCAAAAAGGCGACTTTTAACCACCTTTTGGTGGATTTTCACACCTGGGAAGGTAGCACCTGTCTGAAAATCACACCACACACTCTACCTATGGTCCTTGTGAATACTGTATGAGCTCAGCCCTCTATCTTAAAGCTTGTGGGATTTATTAAACAAAAGGTGTCGTCAGGCCTAATAGCCTTTGTCACAAAGTCACCTTTTCGTACGCCAGGCGGCCCTGGTTGTCACCAGTGACCCCAAAATCACCACAAACCTTTTAGATGCACTTATGATGAACACACAGCCAGCTCAGACTCCTAGTTCAAAGCATTTCTGAAATTTTGATGAAAAACACAGAAAAAGGTGAGTTTTTACCATTTTTTCAGTGACCTTTGACACTTAGGAAGGTAGCACCTGTCTGAAAAACACACCGCACATTTCACTTATAATAACGATGAATACTGTGCAAGCTCAGCCCTCTATCTTAAAGCATCTAGGATTTATTCAAGAAAAGGTGTCCTCAGGCCTCCTCGCCTTTTTCGGTAAAGTGTGGAAATCGTGCCTTTTCGTACGCCACGCGGCCCTCGTTGCCACCAGTGACTCCAAAATCACCACAAACCTTGTACATGCACCCATGATGAACATACAGCCAGCTCAGCCTCCTAGCTCAAAGGATTTCTGAAATTTCCTTGAAAATATCTCAAAAAGGCGACTTTTAACCACCTTTTGGTGGATTTTCACACCTGGGAAGGTAGCACCTGTCTGAAAATCACACCACACACTCTACCTATGGTCCTTGTGAATACTGTATGAGCTCAGCCCTCTATCTTAAAGCTTGTGGGATTTATTAAACAAAAGGTGTCGTCAGGCCTAATAGCCTTTGTCACAAAGTCACCTTTTCGTACGCCAGGCGGCCCTGGTTGTCACCAGTGACCCCAAAATCACCACAAACCTTTTAGATGCACTTATGATGAACACACAGCCAGCTCAGACTCCTAGTTCAAAGCATTTCTGAAATTTTGATGAAAAACACAGAAAAAGGTGAGTTTTTACCATTTTTTCAGTGACCTTTGACACTTAGGAAGGTAGCACCTGTCTGAAAAACACACCGCACATTTCACTTATAATAACGATGAATACTGTGCAAGCTCAGCCCTCTATCTTAAAGCATCTAGGATTTATTCAAGAAAAGGTATCCTCAGGCCTCCTCGCCTTTTTCGGTAAAGTGTGGAAATCGTGCCTTTTCGTACGCCACGCGGCCCTCGTTGCCACCAGTGACTCCAAAATCACCACAAACCTTGTACATGCACCCATGATGAACATACAGCCAGCTCAGCCTCCTAGCTCAAAGGATTTCTGAAATTTCCTTGAAAATATCTCAAAAAGGCGACTTTTAACCACCTTTTGGTGGATTTTCACACCTGGGAAGGTAGCACCTGTCTGAAAATCACACCACACACTCTACCTATGGTCCTTGTGAATACTGTATGAGCTCAGCCCTCTATCTTAAAGCTTGTGGGATTTGTTAAACAAAAGGTGTCGTCAGGCCTAATCGCCTTTTTCACAAAGTCAACTTTTGGTACGCCACGCGGCCCTGGTTGTCACCAGTGACCCCAAAATCACCACAAACCTTGTAGATGCACTCATGATGAACACACAGCCAGCTCAGACTCCTAGTTCAAAGCATTTCTGAAATCTTGATGAAAAACACAGAAAAAGGTGAGTTTTTACCATTTTTTCAGTGACCTTTGACACTTAGGAAGGTAGCATCTGTCTGTAAATCACACCACACATTGCACCTATGGTCCTTGTGAATACTGTGCAAGCTCAGCCCTCTATCTTAAAGCATCTAGGATTTATTTGTAGAAAAGGTGTCCTCGGGCCTAATCGCCTTTTTCGGTAAAGTGTGGAAATCGTGCCTTTTCGTACGCCACGCGGCCCTCGTTGCCACCAGTGACTCCAAAATCACCACAAACCTTGTACATGCACCCATGATGAACATACAGCCAGCTCAGTCTCCTAGCTCAAAGGACTTCTGAAATTTCCTTGAAAATATCTCAAAAAGGCGACTTTTAACCACCTTTTGGTGGATTTTCACACCTGGGAAGGTAGCACCAGTCTGAAAATCACACCACACACTCTACCTATGGTCCTTGTGAATACTGTATGAGCTCAGCCCTCTATCTTAAAGCTTGTGGGATTTGTTAAACAAAAGGTGTCGTCAGGCCTAATCGCCTTTTTCACAAAGTCAACTTTTGGTACGCCACGCGGCCCTGGTTGTCACCAGTGACCCCAAAATCACCACAAACCTTGTAGATGCACTCATGATGAACACACAGCCAGCTCAGACTCCTAGTTCAAAGCATTTCTGAAATTTTGATGAAAAACACAGAAAAAGGTGAGTTTTTACCATTTTTTCAGTGACCTTTGACACTTAGGAAGGTAGCATCTGTCTGTAAATCACACCACACATTGCACCTATGGTCCTTGTGAATACTGTGCAAGCTCAGCCCTCTATCTTAAAGCATCTAGGATTTATTTGTAGAAAAGGTGTCCTCGGGCCTAATCGCCTTTTTCGGTAAAGTGTGGAAATCGTGCCTTTTCGTACGCCACGCGGCCCTCGTTGCCACCAGTGACTCCAAAATCACCACAAACCTTGTACATGCACCCATGATGAACATACAGCCAGCTCAGTCTCCTAGCTCAAAGGACTTCTGAAATTTCCTTGAAAATATCTCAAAAAGGCGACTTTTAACCACCTTTTGGTGGATTTTCACACCTGGGAAGGTAGCACCAGTCTGAAAATCACACCACACACTCTACCTATGGTCCTTGTGAATACTGTATGAGCTCAGCCCTCTATCTTAAAGCTTGTGGGATTTATTAAACAAAAGGACAAAAGGTGTCGTCAGGCCTAATCGCCTTTTTCACAAAGTCAACTTTTGGTACGCCACGCGGCCCTGGTTGTCACCAGTGACCCCAAAATCACCACAAACCTGGTAGATGCACTCATGATGAACACACAGCCAGCTCAGACTCCTAGTTCAAAGCATTTCTCAAATTTTGATGAAAAACACAGAAAAAGGTGAGTTTTTATCATTTTTTCAGTGACCTTTGACACTTAGGAAGGTAGCACCTGTCTGAAAATCACACCACACATTGCACTTATAGTAATGATGAATACTGTGCAAGCTCAGCCCTCTATCTTAAAGCATCTCGTATTTATTCAAGAAAAGGTGTCCTCAGGCCTCCTCGCCTTTTTCGGTGAAGTTTCGAAATCGTGCCTTTTCGTACGCCATGCGGCCCTCGTTGCCACCAGTGACTCCAAAATCACCACAAACCTTGTACATGCACCCATGATGAACATACAGCCAGCTCAGCCTCCTAGCTCAAAGGACTTCTGAAATTTCCTTGAAAATATCTCAAAAAGGCGACTTTTAACCACCTTTTGGTGGATTTTCACACCTGGGAAGGTAGCACCTGTCTGAAAATCACACCACACACTCTACCTATGGTCCTTGTGAATACTGTATGAGCTCAGCCCTCTATCTTAAAGCTTGTGGGATTTATTAAACAAAAGGTGTCGTCAGGCCTAATCGCCTTTTTCACAAAGTCACCTTTTCGTACACCAGGCGGCCCTGGTTGTCACCAGTGACCCCAAAATCACCACAAACCTTGTAGATGCACTCATGATGAACAGACAGCCAGCTCAGACTCCTAGTTCAAAACATTTCTGAAATTTTGATGAAAAACACAGAAAAAGGTGAGTTTTTACCATTTTTTCAGTGACCTTTGACACTTAGGAAGGTAGCACCTGTCTGAAAAACACACAACTTTTAAACTGTAATGAACAATCATCTTGAGCACAAAGAACAACACATTTTTTTCCAGGATATAACCCATGAAACAATTTAAGGTGCTGAACTAATGCACCAGGTACATCATGTAAAGACCTACAAATATAACACCTAAACATAGTTCATGAACTGAAATGTTGGTGTCTCTTGAGAAAAGGTAGAGGGCTGAGCTCGTACAGTATTCACTAGGACCATAGTCAAAATGCATGTTGTGATTTTCAGACAGGTGCTACCTTGTGCAAGCTCAGCCCTCTATCTTAAAGCATCTAGGATTTATTCAAGAAAAGGTGTCCTCAGGCCTCCTCGCCTTTTTCGGTAAAGTGTGGAAATCGTGCCTTTTCGTACACCATGCGTCCCTCGTTGCCATCAGTGACTCCAAAATCACCACAGACCTTGTACATGCACCTATGATGAACATACAGCCAGCTCAGCTTTGTGGCTCAAAGGATTTCTGAAATTTCACTGATAAAAACTCAAAAAGGCGACTTTTCAAAACTTTTTGATGAACTTTCACACTTGCCAAGGTAGCACCTGTCTGAAAATCACAACATGCATTCTAACGATGGTCCTTGTGAATACTGTATGAGCTCAGCTCTCTATCTTAAAGCCTGTGGGATTTATTAAACAAAAGGTGTCGCCAGGCCTAATCGCCTTTTTCACAAAGTCACCTTTTCGTACACCACGCGGCCCTGGTTGTCACCAGTGACTCCAAAATCACCACAAACCTTGTACACATGGTCATGATTAACATACAGTCAGCTCAGCCTTGTAGTTCAAAGCATTTCTGAAATGTTGATGAAAAACACAGAAAAAGGTGAGTTTTTACCATTTTTTCAGTGACCTTTGACACTTAGGAAGGTAGCATCTGTCTGTAAATCACACCACACATTGCACCTATGGTCCTTGTGAATACTGTGCAAGCTCAGCCCTCTATCTTAAAGCATCTAGGATTTATTCAAGAAAAGGTGTCCTCAGGCCTCCTCGCCTTTTTCGGTAAAGTGTGGAAATCGTGCCTTTTCGTACGCCACGCAGCCCTCGTTGCCACCAGTGACTCCAAAATCACCACAAACCTTGTACATGCACCCATGATGAATATACAGCCAGCTCAGCTTTGTGGCTCAAAGGATTTCTGAAATTTACTGATAAAAACTCAAAAAGGTGACTTTTCAAATTTTTTTGATGAACTTTCACACTTGGCAAGGTAGCACCTGTCTGAAAATCACAACATGCATTCTAACTATGGTCCTAGTGAATACTGTACAAGCTCAGCCCTCTACCTTTTCTCAAGAGACACCAACATTTCAGTTCATGAACTATATTTAAGTGTTATATTTGTAGGTCTTTACATGATGTACCTGGTGCATTAGTTCAGCACCTTAAATTGTTTCATGGGTTATATCCTGGAAAAAAATGTGTTGTTCTTTGTGCTCAAGATGATTGTTCATTACAGTTTAAAAGTTTTGCTGGTTTTAGAAAGCACTTACATAGTTTTCATTGTGCTGATAACACTGGCACAGGCAATGATGTTGGTATGCAACCATCCCATCAGTCAGATTTGGATGAACAGGACACACAAAGAGATGACTCTGACATGGATTTGGATGTCTTAAATCAGCCTTCAACATCTCATACATCAAAAGACCAGGCAAAAGATATGTGTGCTTCAATTATAGCAAAGTTACAGGGCAGTGGTGTAGCCAACAATGTTGTGTTGTCTGTTGTTGAAAGCATGGAGGAGTTTGTCAATGATGTTCATGCCGATCTGAAAAAACAAGTGTTAAATGTAATGCCTGCTGATAATCCCAGTAGAAGTGCAGTGGAAGAAGTCTTCAGCAATATTTTCAATGCATTTAGTGATTTAAATACAAACACCAAATGGACAAAGTATTTTTGTGAGAAATGGGGTGTTGTTGAACCGGTAGAAATTCATTTAGGAGTAAGATATGACACAAAGAGAAATAAAATCACTGGAGTGTATGAGCAGGTACCAGTAAATGACACTTTCATCTATATACCCTTGTTGAACACACTGGAATTCCTGTTTAAGAATGAAGAAGTGTGTTGTCGTATTAAGAAATCTGTTGTTCTCAGCAACTTTTACAAAGATTTCTGTGATGGAAAATATTACAGAAATCACTCATTGTTTTCAAAATCTGAAAATGCATTGCAAATTCAAGTGTATTATGATGATTTCGAAACATCAAATCCCCTAGGGTCAAAACAAGGCATCCATAAGCTTGGATGTTTATATTTTACACTTCGCAACCTATCACCATGTTTAAACTCATCCTTAATGAATATCCATCTCATTTCTTTGTTTCACTCTCAAGATGCAAAAAAATATGGCATTGATCAGATACTTGCTCCTTTTGTAGAGGACATAAAAATACTAGAGCAGAGTGGAATGAAAGTGTCATTTAGTGAGCAACCTCTCTATGGAACCATCGCACAAGTAACAGGTGACAATTTAGGTTTGAACTCAAGTCTTGGTTTTGTTGAATCCTTCTCTGCACATCACTACTGCAGAATGTGTCTTATTGACAAAGCAACCGCTCAGACAGTGTTTATTGAAAATGAACCACGTGCGATGTTACGCACCAAATTAACCAACGAGCAGCATTACAGTTATCTTGTTGAGAATCCAAGGGAAAAATCTTATTTTGGCCTCAAACGCAACAGTATACTCAATTCTTTGTCATACTTTAATGTGTCTGACAACTTTGTATTTGATATTATGCACGATATTTTGGAAGGTGTAGCACAATATGAAGTTAGGTTGTTGTTTGAATATATGAACCAGAACATAATTTTAAATGAAAGCATACTCCAAAGAGTCTATGCATTTAACTATGGATTCATGGATAAAAAGAATCGGCCAACACACATACACATGCTTTGTACTGGGAGTGGTTTAGGACTTAATGCAAGTCAAACATTATGCCTGATTCGGAATCTCCCTTTAATCTTTGGTGATGTTGTCCCAGAAGGTGACAGACACTGGCAGTTGTTGTTACTTTTGTTGCATATTGTCAATATTGTATTTTCCCCTTGTATTACAGATGGCATGACTGTATTTTTAAAACATCTTATTCAAGAGCATCACAAGTTATTTAAAGATCTATATCCCCAGAATAATTTCAAACCAAAACACCACTTCATGATCCACTACCCTGAGTGTATACGCCAAATTGGGCCTTTGGTACATGTTTGGTGTATGCGCTATGAGGCAAAACACAAGTTCTTTAAGTCCAGCATCAAAAACTTCAAAAACCGAACTAAATCCCTCGCGAAAAAGCACCAAATAGCTGTTGCCTATCATTGGGAGTCATTATCGGCTAACGGTATTGAGTGTGGGCCTGTAAAATCTAAAGTCCTGACTGATGTTGAAAATGGAGACTTGATTTCACAGCATTTTCAAATTGATCTGTCCAGTGAAGTAAGTGTCACAACTTGGGCTAAACATAATGGTATTGAATTTCAAACCGGTCTTGTTGTTTGCACTGATTTTGTTAATGAGATGCCTGTTTTCAATAAGATTGTAAACATTTTTTTGAGAAATGAAGTTTATTTTGTTGTATCAGAAATGGATACTGCTTTTGTAGAGCATTTCCATGCTTTCCAGGTTGTTGAAAATGTGAATAATTTGTCAGTTGTTAAACCTCATGATTTGAGATATTTCAAGCCTTTTGATCTCCAAATGTCCTACGGTAACGACTCATTTTTCTATGTTGTGCCAGACAGCTGCATTGTATAAGTGGTCCAGTTATCTTGTGTTTTGCAAGTATTTTATGGATGAGGTCATTGAACAGGATGTTTTTGTTTTTTTGTTTTTAAATTGTCCTGTCCCTTGTCATGTTATTGACTGGAGAAATAAATATTTTGAATATCAATTCAGTCTGTTTTGGGGTGATTATTACACATGAATGGGTTAACACTAGGAGATTGCAGACTTCCACTCCAACTGTGTTAATTCCTATTGACAGTACATTAGTAGAGTACAAGATACGAGTGTAAATTTCAGCTAAAATTGAAGGACACCAACAAGTGTTATAACTGAACACTGGTTCAGTGTAATTTATTTACTCCTGTAGTGTTACTGATGGTTGAACAATGTACACCAACTTAGTGTTCTTAAAACCCATTGTGGTGTTATTATTTTACACTGTATGAGTTAATTGGGTGACACTGTCATAGTGTTAAAATTCTAACTCTTTCGAAAGTGTTAATTTAACACTTTTTCAGTGGTTCCCATATAAACCCCGGAGCAGTGTTAATTTTAACTCTGAGGGAGTTAAATTTGCAATTTCAAATTTGCTGTGTGGGAGTCTGGAGGCAGGCCATTGGCATATACTCTGGAAATGCCCAAAAGTAGCACTTTTTTGGACAGAGGTCCATAAAATAATGGAACAAATATTTAAAAGGAAGATGTCTAAACAATTTAAAAGTCTTTTCTTAGGCAAAACAGATTTTCTTATAGGAAATGCAAATAAATATCTGTTCAGGGTAATGATATCAGCAGCAAAGAAGAATATAACCAGGCGATGGCTGCACTCTGACCCTCCCACAGTAGAGGAATGGGCGGAGACAATCAATGAAATACATCAAATGGAAAGAATTACACACTCACTAAATCTACAGATGGACAAATTCAATAGAAGCTGGTCAAAATGGGAACTTTTTAGGAAAAACATATAGATTGTGATTTCTCGAGATCTGGACTTATTTCTCTTGTGATAACGGGATAAACGAGCCCCGTTTTCTCGAGATAACGGGATAAATGATCTCGTTATCTTGAGAAAACAAAGCTTGTTTTCTCAAGATAACGAGATCATTTTCTGGTCTAAAATTCATTTTTGTGGTCACATGACTAGACTATTATCAGCCAGATGAAGACGTGCTACCTGCTTCTCTGCCGTAGCCTACATGATTGAGGTAAGTGAAGCCTTTGTGTTTCATGCTTTTGCTACTTTATAACTTGGAATTATGGTCATTTGACGTTACGGCGGTGCATGTGAATCAGAACCAGTCAGGTGTCCGTACTGTTTTGCTGCGATAGTAAGTGCAGCAGTACCTGCGTGTCTTCACCTCTGCAGGGTAGCCTACAGGTGTCTGCCCGTCCCCAGCCTGCGTCTCTCCCGGTCGGAGAAGGAGGAGTTGGAGTCAGGCCGCAATAACCCTACGACTTATACGAGGTAAGATGAAGGCTACATTGTCCCTACTTTAGAGAAATTGATTACTTTGATGCAGTGTTTCAAAAACTGTGGGACGAGGACCCCCCTCCTCCCTGTGTTTCCCTGTGACACTCAGAGCAGATGATCCACAAACAGCTGCAGCTCGCAGTGCAGGGATGTGCATCTCTGTTACACCAGCTCTGCCTGCTTGAAAGTGTGTTTACACTCTGTGGTCTCAGTCCAAGATGAGTCGGATCGATGACTGTAGCTGTGACTTTAGGCCAGACATCTGTACAGTAACTCCATAGTAGTTAAGCTACTTCGATGATCATTTGATTTCCGAAAAATCTCTTCACAATAAAAGCCCCCTCATGTTTCGTAGTATAAAAAACTTTACTTTGAAACAGCCGTATCAGTAAGCAGCATGTTCTCAGCTGTAGTAACTTGACAGAACTCAAACGTGATTCCACTGGTTGTGTATTATTAAAACTCTTAATTTATTTTATTATTAAAACTCTTAATTTATAACCTTCTTTGTCAGTGCTGTAAATGTTGTTACACTTAGCTTTAGAAAAAAATAATAATTTCTGTGGAAAATTAAAGGTAAATAGTATCAAGCAGCTATTTTTTTAAGAGAGCTTAATTTGTTTTTTAACGATGTTAACAGTCAAGTAACTGGTAATTGTTCAACAGCTCAATGATCATTATAGAAAAGATGATCCCATGCTTTGCTTCCTCTCCTGGACCCATTTTAGGGATCTACAGACTCAATCAGTGTCTACTGGCTCACCTGTGACACCAGAGGCTCTGAACACCCTGTGGCTGGGACCAAGTATCCTGTTAAGGTAAAGCCCTCCCGAAAAGCCCCACCCATCTTGTAATATTAATATGGATGGTCATTTTTAAACTAAACACTGAGTTGATAAGGAGTAAAAGGCTGGTGGGAGTTTAAGTCATGTTACAGCTGCTTTTTGTAGAGCTGCTCCAAAAAACAGATAAAAAATTTAACTCGTTGAGGTGAATCTCTGAAAGGGAAGATGTAAACTTACATTTACAAGAACAATACCCTTGCTCTGAACTGCAAAAATACAATCTAGCTGTGCTAAGGTATCCAGGTAAGCTACCAAGCTGCAGACATTCGAAGATCATAAATGCCATGAGAGAATAAAAGATGTTGAGGACATTCCTTTTCAGTATGTGTTTTACCAGAATTTCTGTCCAAACTTGCCAGTTAGCCAGTTCATGCTCCAAATGATTGAGATTCACTCTGATTTACCTACATTTTGGCCTGAAGTGCAGCTTCATCTCCAAGACATATTTGCAAAACAAAATCTTCAACCTGCAAATATATACCCTTGTTTTATTTGTCATTAGTTCTATGGATCAAATTTCCTTAAAGAGTTTTAAAAATCATTTTGGTCTGGCACCATCAACCATAAACTGTCCTTTGTCCTGTTTCCTTTTCTTCTATCTTAGCTCCATCTGGTGCACTGTTACATTCATCCCAGGTTCTAAAGACAAAGCCGTTTCCTTTCCCCTGGAAACTGTGGCTGGGACCAAGTTTTCTATTATTTTGCAACTCAGTTGGTCATACTGAGATAGAATCTCTTTGAGACAGTGACGGAACTGCTGGACCCCTCAATCTCCCTGCGGCTGAATCCTTGGTCTTCTCTAAGGAGCTCAGGAACTGCCCCCTGATGTCAGAACAGCAAGAGAATATTGATCATCACATCACACATTTTTTCAACCAAGGGCTAACACAGGCTGAAATAGCTCTATGCCTTGCTGTTAAGACAGAATGTACACATAAGTGTGCGACCTCTACGAAGACTGCTAGCAAGGCTTCAGTTTGTTCGGCGGCGTAATCTAAGTGAGCCCAGCGCTGTGGTTAACTACATAGCTGAGCAGCTAAGAGGCCCTGGGCGTCTCCACGGATACCGGATGATGACTGAGAGGTGCAGATCAGCGGGACTGCGGGTCACAAGAAACCTGGTGTATGAAGTGCAATCTGTTTTAGACCCAGAAGGTATAGTGCGGAGAAGAGGTAGGAGACTCAGAAGAAGGCATTACAGTGTACCAGGACCAAATTACCTTTGGCACATGGACTCGTACAATAAACTCACACCATTTGGTATTGGTGTGAATGGATGCATTGATGGCTTCTCGCGATATATTGTCTGGATGCACGCAAAGTTCACTAACAGCAAACCGGAAGTTATTGCAGCTTATTACATTGGTGCTGTTAGTGAACATGGGGGTTGTCCAAAAATAATCAGATCTGATCTTGGTACAGAGAATGTACACGTCAACAGATTGCAGAACTTTTTGCGTGAAGATGACAATGGCACAACTCATGGACCATGTGTGCTTCAAGGAAGAAGTACTGCAAATCAAAGAATTGAAAGCTGGTGGGGACAGTATCGGAGACAGAATGCAGACTACTGGAGAGATTTGTTCCAGGAGTTCCAGTCAGTTGGCGACTTCAATGGCGATATAGTCGACAAAGGTCTTATCCAGTTCTGCTTTCTTGATGTCATACAGGTATTGTTTCTCTTTTTCACTCATCTACTCACTCAATTTTTGTCAGTCGCTTACTCACCAGTGACTTATGTTTATTTTATTTTACAGAAGGAGCTAGACACTGTGGTGAGAATGTGGAACAGACATCAGATCCGGCCTGGGGGCAATGGACGTGATTTGTATCATGGAAAACCGTTCCTCATGTTTCATATGCCACAGCTTTACCAAGCACAGGACCACCTCCAGCCAGTGGACTATGACAGACTTAACGTCATCCTAGAAGAGGTTGTTTGCCTTTGGAAAACTGACATTGTCTGTGATCCAGACCTTCATGAGCTCTGTGTCTTGATCATGGAAGAACATAACCTTGAGGCTGGCCATAATGCTGCTGAGGCAACCAGACTCTACAGACAGCTGAGGCCCTTGATAAGAGCACTTTTGTCTGAGTCAGCGGAATCTTTGCCTGGCTATATAACTGTCTCACAGCAGTCTTAGCTTGCAACACAATCTTCAGCAATTCCTCACTCACTCACTCACTCACTCACTCACTCACTCACTCACTCACTCACCCACCCACCATACCATAGGACCATACATCTGTGTGTATTAAGTTTATCCAAAAAGGTCAAACCACCACAAGGTCATGTTTTGTGGCTTTGGCTTCAACATCAATGCAGCTATGATGTCACACACAATAGAAAGTGCTGTGATTTATTTGTATATTATGCCTGTGTGGCAATAGGGTGATGGTAAGTGTCATTGGTTACTTAAAACCTAAAAGATTACCTTAAAAAAGGGTGCTTGTTCTGTTTATGGAACATCTTAATCTACTCTACAGACAAATTCCAATTAAGACCTATTGATCAGAGTTAATTGAAGAATTAGATTTTTTTAACTGATAGATCGGGTATGGTTATGTTACAATCCTTTTTCATTACTTCAGTGCAGTATGATTGTGTAGAAATGTGTAGAAATTACTGTTTTAAACATTTAATTTCATAGAAATGCCCTCATATGGAAGCTAACTGTATACTCAAAAATCAGTGAATGTTGAAACTAGTTTTAAAACAAAAAAAAAAGCTTAATTTCTGAGTAAGGGTGCCACAGTCTTCCTGGTCCCTTTAACATCTTGTGTCCAGCATCACAAACCAGTATTCATACCAATACTCATATGACTCAGTATAATTTGACTGTGAAAAAAGATGAAAGCCTTAATCATTTCTGAAACATTTTAATACCAAACTGTATTACAAAAATATAATTTTGTATAAAAATATTTGATCAACAACACTAGAACAGGAGAGGGTAAGCAGCCTGTGGTTCACATATGTTTTTCTGCAGTGGCTCCCTGAGACTTGGAAAATAAAGGGGAAAAAAGGCTTTTGTTAAATATGTTTAACTTCTGATCTCATAGTCTCAAATTTATTTTCACATAGTTTTACTTCAAATGTCACAGTTTTGACCTTTGAAGTTGTAACATTGACCTTTTAACATATGATTTTTAGTTTTTATCTTTTTATCTCATAATATCACTTTTGTAAATCCATTTGGGGGGACTGGCTCTTTAGACGAAGGTTGCTAAACCCTGGCCTAGGGTACATATTACCCCAAAAGTTCCTCTGCAAAGAGAACAAAACATTTCAAAAAGGCAATAAACATAGTCTTTCAAAGACTGAACATTCAGACTACAATACATATAATAACAGATATTGTTTTATAACCTTAATGCTTCTGAAATATGAATAGAAACCAAATCATAACATTACTCAGGTAAGAACTATGAGCCTTTGGGTCTTAATACATTGCAGTAATAGGTTTTGCAATTCAAATGAAATGGTGAGAAGATAAAACAGGAAAAACAGCAGGCTTTTCGCTTTGCAACATTAGTGTCAGAAGTAACAATAACCTGATACAGAAGTTAACTCTGTAGACATTTTTTACAATTGGCTATTCTGCTGTGCTGACCAAACAAACAGCTGTGGAGTAATTTGCACATAGTTAAGCTAACACATCGAAACTAACGCATAATTTGCTGAGGTAGCCCTTGGCATGCTCCTTAACAAAAATAGCAGTACACTAATGATCATGTTGTACTGGCTCTTATGGTAGCTAATAAGACATATAGACAAAGTGAATCATCCTAGAACTGATATATAGATGTTATCAAACTTTCAAAGGGCAATAGAGATGTTTAGGATAGTAATTTGATCATCTATTCATGTCCATCAATGACCATGAAAATACATCCTCATCTGAGTGACTTGAATAAAACACCAATAAACAGTAAACAACAAAAAATATACCATTATAACATCTGTGAAAGAAAACATTCTGCTTATCTCTGTGTATTTGTTTCTTTCTTTCTTTTGTAATGCCTGGACAATCCATATTATATTATGGTCCTATAGATGTTATTTTACATGGGATACCTAGGACACCTGGTGGCTATTGCTGTCTGGCAGATTACAGTGTAATTGCCCCCTGTTATTCATGTGCCGTTGATCTATAAACGTTCATGTGTAAAGTACATATGAAATCAACACAGACAGGAACATTTTAGGGTCTTCACATACCCTCTTCAAATCAAATCCATCACCCATATCCCACTTTGCAACACAGACTGAAACTCTGACCTAAAATCAGAGAAAGTGCTGTAGTTGGTTGCAAGTTCCAGGACACAAGTGCATGTGTGGGCCACAGGCCGTCTTGAGACCTCAGACATCAAGACGTCTGTGAATGTAACTTCAATTGTTTTTGAAAGAAAAAGGTCGCACCCAGTGCAGAATCTAAGGAACAGCCCAAGCTCTCTCTGCTCGAGCTCTCTGATAAACCGGAGAAGATGGTTGGAGGTGGCCCTCTCTGCTGGTGACATCGTCTTTGGAAAGTCAATGTATTTAGTGACACTTCTAGCCTTTGGCTGAAGATCAGCCAGGATCTTGTCCAACACTCCACCACTCAATGACTCCCCAATTCTTTTCAGGACTGGTTTCCAGCACTCAATTATAAATGATGGCTGTTGGACCAACTCCTTGTGTGCTATTTCTTCCAGCAGTCTTTGTAAGTTGTGTTCTGTAGGTACAGCAGTGCAGTTATAACTGCTCAGAATGGTAAGAAGCTCTTCAAAGTCGGCTCCATGGAAATCATTTAAAGCCTCTGTTAGTGCATCCTTCTCTGTGGGGCTTATAAAGTTGAAAAATGTCTCCATCAGGCTGCAGGTTTGTGAAGACATGGAAAGGGCTTCGTAGAGAAATTGAGGAGCCAGTTGAATGGGCAGGTATTTAAATCTTAGCCATCCAAAGGCCACAATCCGGGCAACAGCTCTCCACTCCTGTTGTTGAAAAGAGTGATGCAAATTGGGGATTTTGTAGGTGGTTCCAGAAGTTCTTGAGGAATAGAAACTGTTCCAGAAATCAGTAAGACAGTCCATCACAAGCCCACTTCCAACTCCAGTCTCCAAATCACCATTTTGCAGTAGACGCTTAAATTCCATGTTGGCATCTAGTATATTCTCAAGGGAAAATGCCTGAATCATGTCAGAGACACAATGCACTCCTCGAATAGTGATGGTCTGCTTTTTGACAATGTTCTCTGGATTCTCAAAGAAATTCTCGTAAGGATTTGCAGATGAGCTGGATGTTGAATCTGTTTCCTGATTTATAATTTCGAGTACTGCTGACTCACTCTCAAGGAATGCATCAGATTCATTGTTTGTGGGCAAAGAGTTGTAACTTGTCACTTTAGTCACCGGATTCTCCATTCCTGTGACTCTGAAAACATCCAGTGATTCTTGCTGCTCGGAACCAGCAGGCACATATACCACTGTGTCACAGAGAGGGTCAAAGGAAATGTTCCCATCATCACCAAGGAAAATAACTTCCTCATCAAGGGATTGATTAAATATCTGGGAAGTCTGAGAAGTTGATCTGGGATTAGAAATCAAGGTCAATGGTACACTTGTGTGCATGACAGGGCTGGAGCTAGTCAAAGGACTGTTGAAGGGCTGAGAGGTGGAAGAGGACTTAGGTGACATGGCATGGGAGGAAGATGTGGGAGAAAGACAGAGTACAGTGGGGGCCTCTGCTGCTTGGGATCCATCTGGAGATCTGGCTTGGACAGGTGAGTCACTTAAATCTGAATCATCATTTACTCTTTTCTTTGAACAAATGTACAACCTGAGTATTTTATGATGGGTGGTTTCATACAACTGCCCAACCGTTACTGAGTCATGTAAAGGCTCCTCTGAGCCCATAACACAGAGTGTAAAGTCAAAATCCTCGAGTCTTCCTTTTGGAGATTTCCCATTTGGAAAGAAAATTCTCTTACTATTCTCTAAAATTTTCTTAACATTGTCATCTTTCCTGGAAATGATCTCTCTTGTGCCTCCACCCGTAGGTCGTCTAACCTGCCGGAAATATCCTTTTTGATGATTCATCCAACCCAGTTCAATTTTTCTCGTTTTGCGGGAAGCATTCTTATTTCCCAGACCAAGTCCTTTGTTAGTATGACTTTGAGAACTTGTTGTTGCTTGGCCAATGCTTGGAAGTTTCATTTTACTTCAAATGCGTTCTACAAGATTTTGTTTTTTCTCTGCATTACTCTCTGCTTCTGCTGAGAATGTGCTAGTCCAATTTCTAGCAAAAACACTGTCTCCAAAATGAGGTAGATACTTGGAGAGGGTTTCCTCATCCATTATTCTGGAGACGTCTTGGTCCACCTGCCATGGTAAAAATAAATACTGAAATTACTGAGGAAAGTAGCACTGAACGAGTCCTCATAATCTGTACACATCAGGATGCAGTTATGGTGGCATTATTCGTCATCAATAGGACAACGCCTGCTCAAGGTGTAGCAAGAGTGATATGTTGCCCAAAGGTAATCACTGTCTTTATGTCTCCATAAGTGCAGAATGTGTAGAATATGGACATTCTGTTTTCTTAAATGGTCAAGGTTAATGAAAAACATCATCTGGAAATTCCAAAAAAGAGGCATTGAATTTCAAAATGACAAACTTCAAGTTGGGATTAGATTGAGAGTTTTTGTTTGTTTGTTTTTTTACCTTGTCGTGCAACATTTTTTCAAGGTTTTCATCAGGAACTCCTCTGTCCTTCAAGGCAGCAATGAATGGGTTGTCCATGTTTGTGCAGCTGAATAGATGACATAGTTGTTAGAACTGGGAGGAGGCTAAAAATATCAATATATTATATAGTATTATCAACAAAATAGTCCACAAAATGAGGAGTCATAGCTAACTAGTGGTACGAGGTAGCCCTTATAGAACTGTGAAGTATGTTAGTGGCATCTTTTATTCTCTCATGGCATTTATGATCTTCGAATGTCTGCAGCTTGGTAGCTTACCTGGATACCTTAGCACAGCTAGATTGTATTTTTGCAGTTCAGAGCAAGGGTATTGTTCTTGTAAATGTGAGTTTACATCTTCCCTTTCAGAGATTCACCTCAACCAGTTAGATTTTTTTTCTGTTTTTTGGAGCAGCTCTACAAAAAGCAGCTGTAACATGACTTAAACTCCCACCAGCCTTTTACTCCTTATCAACTCAATGTTTAGTTTAAAAATGACCATCCATATTAATATTACAAGATGGGTGGGGCTTTTCGGGAGGGCTTTACCTTAACAGGATACTTGGTCCCAGCCACAGGGTGTTCAGAGCCTCTGATGTCACAGGTAAGCCAGTAGACACTGATTGAGTCTGTAGATCCCTAAAATGGGTCCAGGAGAGGAAGCAAAGCATGGGATCATCTTTTCTATAATGATCATTGAGCTGTTGAACAATTACCAGTTACTTGACTGTTAACATCGTTAAAAGACAAATTAAGCTCTCTTAAAAAAATAGCTATTTGATACTATTTACCTTTAATTTTCCACGGAAATTATTATTTTTTCTAAAGCTAAGTGTAACAACATTTACAGCACTGACAAAGAAGGTTATAAATTAAGAGTTTTAATAATAAAATAAATTAAGAGTTTTAATAATAAACAACCAGTGGAATCACGTTTGAGTTCTGTCAAGTTACTACAGCTGAGAACATGCTGCTTACAGATACGGCTGTTTCAAAGTAAAGTTTTTTATACTACGAAACATGAGGGGGCTTTTATTGTGAAGAGATTTTTCGGAAATCAAATGATCATCGAAGTAGCTTAACTACTATGGAGTTACTGTACAGATGTCTGGCCTAAAGTCACAGCTACAGTCATCGATCCGACTCATCTTGGACTGAGACCACCGAGTGTAAACACACTTTCAAGCAGGCAGAGCTGGTGTAACAGAGATGCACATCCCTGCACTGCGAGCTGCAGCTGTTTGTGGATCATCTGCTCTGAGTGTCACAGGGAAACAGAGAGGAGGGGGGTCCTCGTCCCACAGTTTTTGAAACACTGCATCAAAGTAATCAATTTCTCTAAAGTGGGGACAATGTAGCCTTCATCTTACCTCGTATAAGTCGTAGGGTTATTGCGGCCTGACTCCAACTCCTCCTTCTCCGACCGGGAGAGACGCAGGCTGGGGATGGGCAGACACCTGTAGGCTACCCTGCAGAGGTGAAGACACGCAGGTACTGCTGCACTTACTATCACAGCAAAACAGTACAGACACCTGACTGGTTCTGATTCACATGCACCGCTGTAATGTCAAATGACCATAATTCCAAGTTATAAAGTAGCAAAAGCATGAAACACAAAGGCTTCACTTACCTCAATCATGTAGGCTACGGCAGAGAAGCAGGTAGCACGTCTTCATCTGGCTGATAATAGTCTAGTCATGTGACCACAAAAATGAATTTTAGACCAGAAAATGATCTCCTTATCTCGAGAAAACAAAGCTTGTTTTCTCGAGATAACGAGATCATTTATCCCGTTATCTCGAGAAAACGGGGCTCGTTTATCCCGTTATCACAAGAGAAATAAGTCCAGATCTCGAGAAAACAACTGAAATTAACTCGTTATCTCGAGAAAACAACTGAAATTAACTCGTTATCTCGAGAAAACAACTGAAATTAACTCGTTATCTCGAGAAAACAACTGAAATTAACTCGTTATCTCGAGAAAACGGACAGAAAAAAAAGGTTTTAACCATGTCCTTTTAGGGCTTCCGTACTAAATACCTCCCGGTTGTTGAATTTCCTCGCGAGGAGCACATGTGAAATATTATTATCTTCTTGTGTATATGTTTTTACGAGCTGGCCCATTTTGGCATTAATCTAAAGCCTTACTACATGCCACAAAGTGGAGCACCATCAAAGAGCAAATAAGTTCCACACTTTTAGCAGACAAAGTTTAAACCAAACAGGTAAACTAAATTAAAAAAGAAAAAAAACTATCAAAGTTGTTTTAAAAACAATACTTGTAGCAGTGGATTATTATAATTGTTGTTTGCATTATCCTAAATCTGTGTAATATATTAAATAAACTTAGATGTAGCAAGCTTTGTAATTTTTACTCTCCTTGTGTAGTTTTTGTGGCTTTTAAAGTTGACATATGCAAAATGGACTTTTTAATGGTTCTCTACCTGAAATATGTGTCCCTGTCTACAAACCCCCCGAAAATAAAAAGAATCCATTCTGCCCCTGTTCTGATTTCTCCACCTTTCTGTAAATGTGTGCTGAAACCAGCCGTTTCAGTTTTCAGTGTTTTTATTACGTCACAATGACATCCGGTCTGTAACAGGAAGTCAGAGCTCGGAGCTTGTTCAGTCCATAGTCTGTATAAAATACAACTCAACCCCTCCTCTGTTTTTCATTCCCTGCACACATGTGTGCTAACAAGGAGCTTAGGAGGGAGGCATGCTAGTTGTAGGCTGTCTTAATAAACACAAAGGTCTGTTTTACTCCCCACGTCTGCAGATTTGAAGATCTAGTGGATGATTTTTATTTATCATGGATAAGTGCTAGCGCTAGTTAGCATAGCTACATAGCTACATGTCGTAGCTGTGTACCAAGACACACGTCTACATACTGACAAATAAAACAATAAGAAACACTAAATCTATGACCAATGGTTCAGAAAGGTCCTGCTGCAGGCGCCTCTCCGTCAGGATCAGATTCTGGATCAGATTCAGAGGGTTGAAGTAACGCTGGTCTGTGAGCAGCCGTGTATATTCAGCCAACATGTAAACATTAGATCAACCTGCTGGAGAGCCGAGGGCACATCCACTTCCTGAGGGGGCGTGGTCAGAGAGCTCATTCTCATTTAAAGGCACAGACACAGAAAACAGCCTGTTCTGAGCAGGGCTGAAGAAGAGGGGTTTACAGGCAGACCAGAATCTGATTTCAAAGTGTTTTTATGAGCAATAAACTTTAAAGACATGTTTTGGGGACCTCTTAGACCAATATATGTTGATGAAAAAGAGCGTAATATGTTACCTTTAACACTCTGAAAATGAACTGTATTCCCAAAATTAACTACCTTCTCCAATCTCTCCCGATAAATATTCCTATAAAGTATTTTAAACAGTTTGATCGATTATGTAACAAATTTCTTTGGAATGGGAAACGACCAAGGAGTTAGAAAAATTTCAACTCCCAGTAGACAGATGTGGTCCTGGACTTCCTAAATTATTATTCTATCACTATGCATTTAGCCTCCGACACAGAGCTCAGTGGTCTATTCCACCAGAGGGGGCTCTTCCATGGTCTAGCATCGAAAGGGAGGTGTGTTACCCCTCACCCCATTAGCATGTTTGTCCACCTAACTGTTGAAAGAGAGAAGTCCCACTCAGTCATCTCTCATTTGCAGAACGTATGGAAAAAGGTTGCCAAGATATATATATATATATATATATATATATATATCCTCTATATCTATATCTATATCTATATATAGATATATATATAATCTGCTGTATGTTAATTGTTTAGCACAGAAGAACACCAAGTCAAATTCCTTGTATGTGTAAATGTAAATGACAATAAATACATTCTGAATCTTTCAATGCATAACAGGAATCTCATGAAAACTCAGACAAGTCTCATGGCATGAGAAATCCTGAAAGCAGCAGTTCAGCACTGATAAAACCAGTGAAGAATAGTTGCAGGTCAAATCTCACTGAAAAGGATAGCTTTCACTGGAAGTTATTGAGGGAGTTGTTGAAGGTCACAAGCACAGCCTGAATGTACATATAGGATGTGTTACAGATGGAGGTAGTCTGTGACCTCCAGGGCTCCTAACGAGCCCATCATTGAGAGCACCTGCCCTCATTGTACCCAGCTTGAGCTCATCAGCCTGGCTGCTCAATAAAAGGAGCTCCTTTCCCTCAGTTAGGTGTGTGCAACAGAGAAGACAACACCTTCAGTTGTTTTCTCTGGGTTTGTTTTGAAGAGTGTGTTGAGA
Source organism: Notolabrus celidotus (assembly GCF_009762535.1). Taxonomy (NCBI): domain Eukaryota; kingdom Metazoa; phylum Chordata; class Actinopteri; order Labriformes; family Labridae; genus Notolabrus; species Notolabrus celidotus. Next base: position 40,937,955 of record NC_048272.1, on the reverse strand, counting down.
GAGAGTGTGTATGTTTGTGGATGTATTGTGGAGGGAAGGAGGGTGACTAAAGGATCATTAAAAAGAGGATTGATCTCTCAGGAGAGTTTTTTCAGATTACAGTTGGTTTAGGCCTGTTCCTTAGTTTGTCTCCTCTTTATAGTATTAGTGGGTGGCTGTGGAGCTTTACACCTCCACTCCACTTTTTAAACCCCAAAGGCCTTACATCTGTTTGTATTTGAGGGTTTGAAGTTTCTTTTTGCTAGTGTCCCTGTCCATGACCTCTGACCTTCATGTCATGCGACTTGCAGACACGTAACAGAGGGGATAGGCACTACTGCCATACTGTCAATAAAGGTTGAGAGAAGCAAAAGAGGTAAAATGTCACTAAGTCAAATGTATATTATTTACCTGAGGACCACCATTGTGTAGAAATTCGAGTGAAACCTATAAGGAGGAAAGTATACTCCCTGCTTGAAAGGTTGCTTAAAAACATTCTGAAGTTGTTTTCCCCCCGACAATTCAAAGTCTTGCCTTCCTTGAATAGCCGTCTATCCCTCCAAAGAGAACAAAGTTGTACCTAGGATCAAACAAAACAGATAGAATAAGAATCAGAATCACAATCCAGATCATCCGTCACGACATAGGTCTCATGATACAATAGATGCAGGAATATTAGCAACACATTTAGATTGGCCTTTAAACATGTTCAAATAGAGTTTGAAATGCACCTTTTTTAGACTGATACTTCATTTGGACATTCAGCTACAACTTGATCTAAAATTCAAATTCAATTCAAAATATAAGTCAACAAGCAAAGAATGAAAAGGGCGCGTGTAGCCTATTTGGGATTGAATTCCATAGTCTTTCTGATGTAACAGCAGCACATACTTGTAGCTGTGTGTATGGGTAATTCAGATCTTAAAATGAAATTATATTTCAAAAATTAATTTTGATAAAAAAAAAATCCTTTCTAATATATGAAGTTTAATGTAAATAGAATGATGAATAGATTCTGATTATAGCAGATAATGAACATAGATGAATAACAGACAAATGGATAAACAGACAAATATACCTTTGAGTAAGGATAGCTAGTAGTACACTACTATATGATTTGGTGATAGTGATTTAGTTTAGTGGTTTAAAACAGAGTTTTAGACACTAATTTAAATCTCTGATTTGGAATTATAGTAAAACTATGGGACTTTCAGAATGAAGCCTAAATCAACTTCGACCACAGAAATTCAGGAACAGTCTTACTGTCATCCAGAACCGTCAGCGAGTCTCCGATGGGTCCAGAGGAGTTTGCTCCAGTTTCTCTGCGTGTTGTCTCGTGTCCGTCGGATTTCCGTCCTAAGAACCAAGAGATGGTGCTGTGAAGAGGAGGTTTGAATCGGCTGGCCCGAGGGTAGACGGCTTGGTTCTGTTGCGTGGTCATGTGGTCTGGTCCACAGACTGCTGCTCCAGAGATGTGGGAGTGATGACTCGTGGTCAAAAATATAAAAAGAAGACTTAAGAATAATGTCTTTATCAAAAAGACAAGCTTTGATATGTGTGTGACTTTAGTGTAAAAGATTGAAAACAGGAAAAATGTTCTTAAAATGAAAAATAGACTTTAGTCAAATAAAAGAAACTTAAAGAAGTTACTTTGGTTGCAGTAAAATTATCAACGCTGAGTTTGGTTTCACAGCAGGAAAAGGTTCCTAGAAAATTAGAATTGCCACAAGGGACAAAGAAATTAAAGAGAGGCCAAAAGTATTAGGAGAGGCCTAAAATGAAGGGAGGGGGGCCTTGGCAGAGGCGCTCCCAGAAGGAGAGACGCAGGAGCGTCCGAGAAGAGTCACGAGAGAGAATCAGGAAGAGAAGCAGAAGACTTTTATAGGCCTTCACAAGGCCTTACCTCCTCCTTATGGTGCGTTCACACCAAACGCGAACGATCGCAAGAATGTTTTGTGTTTACTCGTGCAAAAGACTCGCTCTATTTGCGCATCAAAACCGCGTGTAAACGAATGCCAAGACGCGAATATACGCGAGAGGGAGGGGGGCTCCCACGCCACAGCTGTCTGTCATCAAACAGAAGACAGTGGAGGCTGGCTTGACTTTCATTTCTGAAGTGGAGGCTGGCTTGACAGTAACAAGGTTGAGCTCGCGGACATTGAATGGGGAAGCCGGTTATACTAAAGTGGGCAGAGATAACTGCTACAACAGCTGATAGCTGACAGACAAAGTTTTTCACAACTCACCACATAATCCTCCTCCCTCTCTGTCCTCACAGTGAGCTCCTGTTTATTCCTCATCCCATAAGAACAGGTAGAGTCACAGAGTTTGGGGAAGCTGCACGGTGATAGAATCAAAGTGTCCCATATATTTCAGATGAGGGAATCTCCGCTGGTCCATACGTCACACAACACACGTCACCGGGGGATCTGCACGCCGATTGGCTATCGCGCTGCGATTCATTCGCTTGAGTTCAGATATTTCAACTCTTGCAAATCGTTCGCGCAAATGAATTTGCTTCATACGTGCGAATGATGCGCGCCATTCGCGCCGCCAGACCAGTACTCGCGTCTCTGCATTGACTTCACATGTACTTCATTCGTGCGAATGATTCTATTGGCGTATGGTGTGAAGGCACCATTAGATTTCACCTTTAACACCGCCTCTGAATAAAGGATTTGTATTATAATTATCGTGCAAACTTCTCAAAATATCACGTTAATATTAACATATCACTACGCCTATCACCAATGCATATTTTCCAATTAAAGCAAGTCATGGATTTAAAAGATAAGTGAAAGTAAGCACAATTCTTCAGAATCAAACAATTCAAAGTAATCTATGACACAGGGGAAATACATCGTACCTTAAACGTCAAAGATGAGTTCTCATTAATGATTATCATTATCTTAGGATGCAGATTTCATAAGTTAAGTTACTTAAGTTAAACTTCAGTTAAACATAATTAACAGAACTTCTAACACAGGGTTTACACAATACAACATCTAACATCTTCTCCTCTAGATGGCGGTGTTGACCACATGGAAGAAAACCCAATTAAAACATGTTTCATAACTTTGTCATTATACATCGTAGAACTCTGGGGATTTCAGTATTCTTATCAAAGTCTCAAAAGGGAAGTTTTTATCTTACCTTCAGAATGCTAAAATCATGGAGAGAGGGAGAGAGAGAGATTTGCTGCTCTAACAAAATCCAAATCAAAACTACATTATTAATCTTACATACACTGACGTCAGATTAATACATACATACATACAATAGATACATGATTCACATGAGCACACCTCCAAACTGCAGCGTGTCCCCTGCCACAGAGCAGAGAATCTGTTTAAAACCCCAAGCCTGCTGGAAGGAGTCCAGATCTCCTGTCGCCCTGTAATACTTAAAGTCAATCAGGAGTCTGGACTTCGTGTTCACACACACTAGCTGTGTCTCAATTCAGGGGCTGCATCCTTCGGAGGACACAGCCTACGCGGTCTGCGGAGGTGAGTCCTTCGGAGGCACGTTCTAGGGCCGCATTAACCGTTGTGAAATGAGATGGTCTGGCCTTCGGAGGATTTCCGGGTTGGGTCACCAAATGTTCACGCCCTCACCTTTACGTCAAGATTTCTACCGTCCAGGCCCGCGAAAGTACAGACAGACAAAGGAAGTGAGAAGTGAAGAGAAGGGAAGAGAAGACCAGAGAAGTGAAGAGAAGACAAGAGAAGACCAGAGAAGTGAAGAGAAGACCAGAGAAGTGAAGAGAAGACCAGAGAAGTGAAGAGAAGACCAGAGAAGTGAAGAGAAGACCAGAGAAGGGAAGAGAAGACCAGAGAAGGGAAGAGAAGACCAGAGAAGGGAAGAGAAGACCAGAGAAGTGAAGAGAAGACAAGAGAAGGGAAGAGAAGTGCAGAGAAGACCAGAGAAGGGAAGAGAAGAAAAGAGAAGGGAAGAGAAGACCAGCGAAGACAAGAGAAGTGAAGAGAAGACCAGAGGAGGGAAGAGAAGACCAGAGAAGACCAGAGAAGGGAAGTTATGGAGCCAGCAATATTACTTTTATTCATGTTTATTTATGTTATGGCGGTGTAAGGAGAGCCAGAACCCAGATGCCGAGTCGAACAAAAAACGTTTATTTTTCAAAAAGGTAACAAACAGAAAATCACCTTGACGGGAAACAAGAACAAAAGGTCAGAAATAACTAAGGGTGTCCAGGAGGGAAAAACTCACTAGAAACAAAAACTAGAGAAACAACGCTGAGCACAATACTAAGACAGAAGATCTTTACGGGAGCGAGGACACACGAGACACAAGCATGAGCGGTAATCTTCTGGCACTGAGGAGAATTTGGAGCAGGCTTAAGAAGCCGGGCTGATTGCGGGATGAGAGGCAGGTGTGTCTTGTGAGCCTTGCTCCCGTGGAGATCGTCCCCGCCCCTCTGCATGTACCTGCTGAGGGAGAAAGAAAAAGGATCAGGAGGGAGGGCAAAACACACACAAAAAACCAGACCATGACAGTACCCCCCCCCAACGGACGTCTCCAGGCGTCCTACCCGGCTTACCCGGGTACCTAAGGTAGAAGTCCCGCAGCAGCTGCGGGTCGAGGATGAGGGAGCGCGAGATCCAGGAGCGCTCCTCGGGACCGTATCCCTCCCAATCCACCAGATATTGATATCCTCGGCCCCGCCTGCGGACGTCCAGAACACGGGTGACAGTGTACGCTGGGTGACCCTCGATGAGACGGGGGGGAGGAGGCGGCGGCACTGGCGGTTGGAGAGGACTGGCCGCGACAGGTTTCAGGAGGGAGACGTGGAACACCGGGTGGACGTTCAGGGAGGCAGGGAGGCGGAGCCGGACGGCACTGGGGTTGACCACTTTCTCCACCGTGTAGGGACCGACGTACCTCGGGGCCATTTTCCTGGACTCGGTCTGGAGGGGGAGATCACGCGAAGACAGCCATACCTCCTGACCCACCCTGTAGTGGGGAGCAGGGACCCGGTGACGGTCCGCCAACCGCCGATTCCGTTCAGCGGTCCTACCTAGCGCCGCCCTGGTCTCACGCCACACCCGTCTGACCCGACGGAACTGGTCCCGAACCGAGGGCACCGACGCGTCGGATTCCTGACTGGGGAATAGAGGGGGATGGAATCCTGTGTTGACCATGAACGGGGACATACCCGTGGCCGAGCTGACCAGCGAGTTGTGGGCATACTCCACCCAGGGAAGGTGTGTGGCCCAGGAGGAGGGGAGCCGGGAAGCGACGCAGCGGAGAGCAGTCTCGAGGTCCTGATTGGCCCGTTCCGTTTGCCCGTTAGATTGGGGATGGTAGCCGGAGGTGAGACTGGTGACGGCCCCCAGAGCCCGACAGAAAGTCTTCCACACCTGGGAGGTGAATTGTGGACCTCGGTCCGATACAATGTCCTGAGGAATTCCATGGAGCCTGAACACATGCTGGACCAATAGATTGGCGGTCTCTAAGGCGGAGGTAAGCTTGGGAAGGGGAACAAAGTGAACCGCCTTAGAGAACCGATCCACAATTGTCAAAATGGTGTCGTTTCCCTCTGAGGGAGGCAGACCCATAACGAAATCCACTGCAATGTGAGACCAAGGGCGTGGGGGAATGGGTAGGGGCTGGAGGAGACCCGCCGGAGGCCGGTGTGAGGCTTTGTTGCGAGCACACACCGTGCAGGCGGCAATGAAGGCTCGAACATCCGCAGCCATGGATGGCCACCAAAAACGCTGCTGCACCAAAGCGAGGGTGCGGTGGACTCCCGGGTGGCAGGCTATCCGGGAGGCGTGTCCCCAAGAGAGCACTGAAGATCTCGCTGCCACAGGAACGAAAAGCCGTCCGGGGGGGCACCCGTCCGGCACCGTTTGTCCCTGAAGGGCTGCCTGGACTTCTTTTTCGACCTGCCACGAGAGCGCCCCTACCACACAGGCAGGGGAAATAATGGTCTCATCGCTGGATTCCCTCTCTTCCTCGGAGAACTGTCGGGATAGCGCATCCGGCTTGGTGTTCCTCGAGCCAGGGCGATAAGTGAGGGTGAAGGAGAACCGACCCAGAAGGAGAGCCCACCGGGCCTGACAGGAGTTGAGGCGCCACGCCGTGCGCAGGTATGACAAGTTCTTGTGATCCGTCCAGACGATGAATGGTTGTGCAGAACCTTCCAACCAGTGCCGCCACTCCTGAAGAGCCAGAACCACCGCCAACAGTTCACGGTTTCCTACGTCGTAGTTGCGCTCCGCAGGACTGAGACGACGCGAGAAGAAAGCGCAGGGATGGAGCTTGCCGTCCGCAGGCTGGCGCTGGGAGAGAACGGCCCCGACCCCCGTATCCGAGGCATCCACCTCGACCACAAACCGCTGCTCAGGATCTGGGTGAGTAAGTATAGGTGCATCTGTAAAGATGTGTTTCAGTGAACAAAAAGCAGCATCAGCAGTAGGAGACCAGTCAAAGTGTACTTTACTCGAGGTGAGAAAAGAGAGAGGGGCCGCTATCCGGCTATAGTCTTTTATAAACCTCCTGTAAAAATTGGCAAACCCGAGGAAGCGTTGTAGTTGCTTGCGAGTGGTGGGAACGGGCCACTCCCTGACTGCTCCCACCTTTTGAGGGGTCGGCCCGAAGCTGCCCCTTTTCCACCACGTAACCTAAAAAACCCACAGAAGACACATGAAACTCGCATTTCTCGGCCTTGACATAGAGCTTGTTTTCCAGGAGTCTTTGTAAGACATCCCGGACATGACTAACATGTTCATCTAGTGACCGTGAGAAAATCAATATGTCATCGAGATAAACAAACACCACCTTGTTCAGTAAGTCACGTAACACATCATTCACTAGACATTGAAAAACAGCAGGAGCATTTGTCAGTCCAAAAGGCATCACCAGATACTCAAAGTGTCCCAGGGGCGTGTTAAACACAGTCTTCCATTCATCCCCCTCACGGATCCTGACGAGATGGTAGGCGTTTCTCAAATCTAATTTGGAGGAGACGCAGGCGTCGTGTAGGGGGCTGAACGCAGAGTCTATGAGGGGAAGAGGGTACTTGTTTTTTATCGTGATGTCGTTCAGTCTTGTGTAGTCAATACAGGGGCGGAGTGTTTTGTCCTTCTTCGAAACGAAGAAAAAACCCGCCCCTACAGGTGAGGAAGAGGGGCGGATCAACCCCGCCGCTACCGAGTCGGTGATGTAACTCTCCATAGCCTCCCTTTCAGGCTTGGAGAGATTATACAACCGCTCGGTAGGGAGGGGCGACCCAGGAAGCAGCTCGATTGCACAGTCGTAAGGTCGATGAGGGGGTAGGGTGCCGGCAGAGGTCTTACTGAACATTTCCTTCAAGTCATGGTACTCAGAGGGAACATTAGTCAGGTCAATTACCTCGGGTTGCTGGGAGGAGCTGGAGATCCGGGCCGGAACTGCAGATTGCAGGCAGTGAGCATGACAGTGGAGACTCCACTTGCGGATGGTGCCTGTAACCCAGTCGATGTGGGGGTTATGCCGCTTGAGCCAGGGGATGCCCAAGATAACATTGTTAAGGGGGGAGGTAATAACAAAAAGTTCAATATGCTCGTGATGATTACTGGAGAGAAGTAGCTTAAGGGACTCAGTCTTGTGAGTAACAATTTCCAACAATTTACCGTCTATAGAGTGGATCTCCTTGGGTGAGGTTAGTTTATACACAGGTAGACCATAGGTTTTAACGAAATCAATGTCAATGAAATTGTCATCTGCCCCCGAGTCGACCAAAACCTCGACCGAAAGGGATTGTTGTGTGGCGAGAATCGTACCTGCAACCCTGAAGCGTGAAGCGGAGGGAGACGAGATTCGGCTCACCAGGAGCCTCCTGTTCCCTGGTGAGCCTGGCCTTTTGGCGTCTCCGGACAGCGGCTGGCGTAATGTCCCCCTTGGCCGCAGTAGAGGCAGAGTTTCCCAGTCATCCGCCTCTGTCGTTCCGCTGGAGTCAAGCGCGCCCTTCCGAGCTGCATGGGTTCCTCCGCCGGGGGTTGGCGGGACTCGTGAGCGAGGAGGGTGGAGCTTTGAGTAGGTGGTGCGGGGTCCTGGACGGGGAACGAAGAGCTGGCTGCAGGTCGTCGTCTCCTGGTGTCCAGTCTTTCCCTAGTCCTCTCCCTTATTCGGTTATCTAGTCTAATGGCTAACTCTATGAGTTGATTAAGTGAGGAGCAGTCTTCACGTACTGCCAGCTCGTCTTTAATGTCACTAGAGAGCCCTTTACAAAAAACAGCCTGAAGAGCTGCGTCCCCCCACCCGCTCTCCGCGGCTAGAATGCGGAAACTTATGGCGAACTGTGACACTGACTGGTTTCCCTGCTGCAGATCTAACAACTGACCCACTGCCTGTCTACCCTTGACGGGGTGGTCGAAAACCCGCTTCATCTCTTCTGAGAACAATGTATGGTCAGTGAGGAGCACTGATTGCTGCCCCGAGATGGCTAAGGACCAGGCGGCTGCCTGTCCTGTGAGTAAACTCATGACAAAAGAAACTTTAGCTGGCTGGGAAGCGTATGTATTAGGCTGTTGGCTAAACACTAGTGAACACTGATGTAGAAACTGAGTACATGTCCCTAGATCGCCGGAATACCTGGCTGGTATCGGGATGTAGGGCTCCCTGGTCTGCTGCGCCGGGCTGGAGGTCTGGTCAGCTGCTCGGAGTCGAGAGGGAGCGCCGGAAGGTTGAACCATTAGGTCTTTGATTGCCGTCAGCTGACCGCCCAGTTGAGACACGCTGGTGCTGAGCTGCTGGAGGTGTTCCATTACCTTGAGCAGGGAGGCCTCGTGTTGATTTATCAACAATGCTTGGTTGGAGATAACCATCTTGATGTTCTCCGACTCTGCTGGGTCCATGTTGGCCAGAAGATTCTGTTATGGCGGTGCAAGGAGAGCCAGAACCCAGATGCCGAGTCGAACAAAAAACGTTTATTTTTCAAAAAGGTAACAAACAGAAAATCACCTTGACGGGAAACGAGAAACAAAAGGTCAGAAATAACTAAGGGTGTCCAGGAGGGAAAAACTCACTAGAAACAAAAACTAGAGAAACAACGCTGAGCACAATACTAAGACAGAAGATCTTTACGGGAGCGAGGACACACGAGACACAAGCATGAGCGATAATCTTCTGGCACTGAGGAGAATTTGGAGCAGGCTTAAGAAGCCGGGCTGATTGCGGGATGAGAGGCAGGTGTGTCTTGTGAGCCTCGCTCCCGTGGAGATCGGCCCCGCCCCTCTGCATGTACCTGCTGAGGGAGAAAGAAAAAGGATCAGGAGGGAGGGCAAAACACACACAAAAAACCAGACCATGACAATTTATTTCATGCTGGAGGAAGAGGAGAAGCGCCGCCGTCGTGGCCGGTGGCTAGTGTATCTCTGGCTGAGAGAGGACCGCAGAGGGGTAAATATGTTATTTAAACCCACAGTAATATTATAAGTATGCAGCTATTGTTTAATTAACAATTTCCCTTCACATGTTATCCCCTCCTTTCCTAATCCAGACCAGACACCTGTACTGCAGGATAAACCTGGCGGTTCCTGTGCTCCAGAGGTTTTTCGGTCAGGGGGATACAAGACCTGACTTCAGGCTGAGCAGAGAGTCTCTGGCAGTGCTGCTGGACCTCCTCCAACAGGAGCGGAGACATGGATGGGGTGCCACAATTGAGACCTTGGTGTTCCTCTTCTGGCTGGCAAGTGGGGCATCGTACAGGGTGGTCTTGAGGGTGTTCGGGATGCCTTGCTCCACTGTCCACCGCATCGTCCAACGAATTACTGCGGAGGTGGTGGCCGTTCGCCACAAGGTTATCTGCCTCCCAAAGACCGCAGAAGATCTTGCGGCAGTAACTCATGGGTTTGCAGGGCTGGCAAGACACGCAGCCTTCGGGAAAGCTGCAGGAGCAATCGACGGCTGCCATGTCAGGATCAAGCCACCAAGTAGCCCTGATGGTCACTGTTATAAGAACAGAAAACTGTTTTACTCAATAATACTTCAGGCAGTTTGTGACCATCAGGGCCGCTTTATTGACACGTACGTGGGCTGGCCGGGGTCGGTGCACGACTCCAGGGTACTCCGGCACAGCCCACTGTACAGGCGGGCGATCTACCCTCCTCCAGGGCACTTCATCCTCGCAGATGGTGGGTACCCCTGCCTCCAACGACCACTCCCCCTCATCACTCCCTACAAGCGGCCGGTACAAGGTGTGGGAGCCCAGCGCTTTAACAGCCATCATTCCAGGGCACGCTCTATCATTGAGTGTGCCTTTGGAATGATGAAGACCAGGTTTCGCTCCATCTTCCTGCAAGCGCTGGCGGTGCACCACACCTTTGTGCCTCAGGTACGTCATCACTCAGCATGATTTATTTCTAATGCTGAAGAAGAGTAAATCAACATTAATGAATTATTTATTTTCATTTCAGGTCATAACAGCATGTACAGTCCTGCACAACATCTGCCTGGGGGCAGGTGACATCATGGCCCCAGAGGATGAGCTGCAGGACGACATACCGGAGGATGAGGGGGAGGAGTTGGAGGCCGTCAGTGGTGCTCCATGGCGGGACCAGCTGTCTGCCCTGGAGGAGGTCAACCCTGACCACGACTATCTTTAGTGGGCAAGTAAAATAACTTTTAAACTGTTATTCCTATTTAAAGTGTTCTGTAAACAGCGTTGTTTGTTGAAATGTTTGGGGGGGGGATTCTTCTATCTTAATAAGGGGTTGTGAAGTAGTTTTGTTTGCACTGTTTCATTCTTGCCACTTTTTTAAACATATTCTTAGTGACATGGCAGCCGTCGATCAAGTCAGCCCTGCAAACCCAGTTGATGGACGATGTGGTGGACAGTGGAGGCATGCACCTCCAAACGATGTCCCACTGAGGCAGAAGACACCAGGGTCTTTATTGTGGCATCCTATCCAGCCCAGCAGCACTGCCAGGGACTCCTGCTCAGCTAATAACTGTACATATTTCAATTTGTTGTCATTTATAAATTGTACTTAATTTCATCTAATCATTTGTCTTTGTTGTGTAATAACATGGTCATTACTGCCGTACAAATGTACATATATGTAAATGTATAGACTGCCCACATGTAAATATTGATCATCGTTCTCACTGCACCTTCAATAAAAGAGAATATCCAGTCCCTTGTCTCTTGAATATGAAAATAATTTACTTTATAAACATAGAAAAAGTCTGTACAAATAATGCTCAAAAATAAATTAGGTACGAAATTTACGAATATAAATCATAAACTGCAATAACAATATAATGAAAACATATTCAAAATAAATTAGGGCCTCTCAATCATCCGCTCTAACAGGGAAAATAGGCGGTTCATATTGTTGCGGCTCTCCTCCGCTCTCCTCTCCTCTGCCTCTCTCTGCAGCAGCATATCCTCCTTAATTAAGGTGAGGAGGTCATCCTCTCCTCTCCTCTTCCTCTTTCGGCTTGGCCGGCCTTCCTCCTCCTCCTCCTCCTCCTCCTCCTCCACCTGCTGCGCGCCCGCAGCACTTGGCCCTGGTTTGTCCTCAGGAATGGAGGCAATTAGGACAGGGGGGTTAATTGACGGCCTCTGTCCCAAAAACTCGTCCATGAGGACAAACCAGGACCACGTGCCAGCGGTGGCCTTTCCTTCGACCCCCTCTCCTGTCCCGGGATCTTTGCAGTCCTAGGTCAGAGGTAATCAATCACCTGATCAACAGCAGTCATTTTCGGCAATGTTTATTAAATTGCATGAGTGACAACAAATACAGTAAAACAAATATCAGGGTTTCCTGTAGACAAGTTTTTGGTCCGGTGGCAAGCTGGTCAGGGAACACAAATTGCACAACTTTATGGGTAAGATTTTAATGGGGGTGGCAGCCAACTGTAATTTGTGTGGAGATGCTACACTGAATGCTAAAAGCTGACAGGAGATTTAAAAATATGACTATGTGATGTGAATGTTGTCATACACCTTTTCAGAAGTGTTCTGTTGATTTGCTCTTTGCCAGGTCTGCAAAACAAAACAACTTAAACAACATTTCCCCGATACTTAGGCATGGTGGGGGGTCAACTTAGGTCCAGTCTGCCCCCGGGCTCGCAATACACTGAGGGAAACACTGAAATATATTAATATAAAACAATATCATCTAGTTTCGATATCATCATCCATCTCTGCACATACTTTGTATTTCTTTTTGAGGTTGTCCCATTTTTTTTTTGCCTGCATGGGAGTGACCTGCTGATGCAGGCCCATCTCTTCCAAGATTGTTCTAAACAGACAGAAGCAAGGGAAAAGTTAAACACAAGATCACATTAACAGGATACAAATTTATGAAAGTGGACTTAAGGAAAGGCACAAATTCTACAAACACAACCCAGTAACATTTACATATTGACCTTTGTTCTATAGATTATCATTTTATTTTGAGCTTTATTAGGCTTTGGATTCATTTCTTTGAAATTGACGCACAAAATGTATACATATTACAAGTTATTGATTTACCTCCATCCAACAGCGGCTGAGTTCTTGGCCCCAGTGAACAAAACGTCGTGCTTCTTGTGAAGCTTTATAAATGTCTCTGTTCGCTCCTTGCTCCCTAACAAAATAAATGTGAAGCACGTTTTGTCATGTCTATAGGCACAATGGTTCTTATATGGCGTAATGACAATTATAATACAATTTATAATAATCCTCAAGTTAGCTGTGTATTCAATGCAAACGTTTAACTACACTTTACAGTTGTACAGTCTTGAAATATCGCTGGTGTCACTGCCTCACTTAATTATGGTCATATTGCTACATTTATATTACTAACGTCACGTATTTAAACAGAAGATTTAAGGTTTAATGTCCCTTGAAGATTCACATATCTGGCGTTGGATGTTCAAAGGAGTAGAACGAATACTTACATTTGAATGTGAATTTCATGCTCTCTCCGCTACGTTCCGGTGTCGCCATGTCTAATTTTCATGAATGAACAGCGGCGCAAAGGATCTTGGGATATATGGGGCCGCGAAGGATAGTAGCGATGTGTCCTTCTAGAACAGGGAAAAGAAGGCCGCATTTGTGGGCTGCATCCGGGTGTTTTTGAAGGAGCCTTCGAAATGGGACAGCCTTCACGCAGCGTTGTGACGCAATCGGCCTTCAAAATGCAGCCTCAGGAGGATGCAGCCCCTGAATTGAGACACAGCTACTGTGATGGGTTCAACATTAAAAACATCCTCCACCTTCCTCCTCCGGCTAAAATACACCGCCATCTTGGTCTGCCCTAAAACAAAGTTTAAAAGCTGGCACTGTGTTTGTGTAGACGCGTGTATTTAAACCCCAGGATAACCCCAGGGTGGTGACCCCTGAAGCCTGTAGTCGTGTAGACAGACTCCATCCTGCCAAGCCGGGAAGGTCGAAGCGGGTCCCCATCAGGACCGGCTCCCATAGGAGCCAGTGCAGCGAGTGCGCTTGCCCCCTCTCCTTCCTCAGCAGGTTCCAAACACTAAAAACACTTTGATAAAAAGCAGGCAGTGAACATGTGCTCATGGTTTCAATGTGCATTAAAAACAGATTAAAATCTTGATCCAGGCTGTTAAAACGCTGCAGAATAAAGCTGGACAGGGGTCTCCACAGAGCGTCCCGTGGTCCAGTTAACAGTCTCTGGACAAACTGGAGGCAGAAGGCAGCGCCCCTACTGGCCAGGTGGACCAGGCCCTGCCCCCCCTCCTCCTTAGGAAGGAACAGGATACTCTGTGGGACCCAGTGCAGCTTGTCCCAAATAAAATAAACTAAAATCCTCTGGATCTGAGACAGGAGAGGAGCCGGAGGATCTAAACAGGCCAGCTGATGCCACAGGGGGGATGAGACCAGGTTGTTCGCTATCAGGGTCCGGCCTCTGAAGGACAATTTGGGGAGTAGCCACTTCCACTTCTCCAGCCGACCCTTAACCTTTTTGAGCACGTTGTCCCAGTTTTTTTGCATATAGGTCTCATCCCCCAGGAAGACCCCCGAGATACCAGAGCCCCCCCTCTTCAAGAGTAGGCCACCAGGCAGCCCGAGCCGGTCCCCCAGCCCCTCCCCCACCATCAGAGCCTCACTGTTACCCCAGTTGACCTTTGAAGAGGAGATAAAACCAAAGTCAGTCACAGTCCCAGTTAAAACATCAATATCCTTTTGTGTGTTCATTAAAACAATCAAATCGTCAGCATACACAGAAACCTTAAAAGACACCAGACACCGGGGGAAAACCACACCACTGAGTCTAGCTCTCAGTCTGTGGAGCAGAGGCTCCAGGGCCAGCGAATACAACATCCCAGAGAGAGAGCAGCACTGCCTCACCCCTCTCTGGATCCCAAATGGAGCACTGAGCCCGCCATTAATTTTCAGAACACTCGCTTTGTCACTATAGGGAGCCCGGATCATGGCTATGAAACCAGGGCTGAACCCAAAAGCAGCCAGAGTCTGCCACAGGTACTGGTGTTCAACCCGGTCAAAAGCCTTTTCCTGGTCTATTGAAATCAGACCAGTCTCTACAGCCAATGAACCAGAGAGCTCCAAACCGTCTCGAATCAAAGTGATGTTGTCATGAATGATGAACCTGCCGGGCACACAGTAAGTCTGGTCAGGGTGGACGACGGACGCCATCACCTCCCTCAGTCTAAGGGCCAGAGCTTTGGATCTTGTAATCCGTGCAGAGCAGCAAGACCGGCCTCCAGTTTTTCATCTCCTGCAGGTCCCCCTTCTTCGGCAGCAGGGTGAGTAAGACAACTCACGTTTACTTAAGATAAAGTTTATTGCAGCATACAGTATTGTGTTTGGTGTATGGGCTCCGAACCTCATTACTCCTCGTAGATTATTTAAATGCAGACATTTAGGAGTCATGGGATAGGACTAACCCCCCTCGGAGCCCACAGGTGGATGCCGGGGAGGAGGTGGGCAAAATAAAATGACAAAAATCTCTTCAAAAATCAAACAAAAAAACACCCAACAACCATCAATCGACTCCAATTGCCAAGTTTCCATCTTTTATGAGATATTATCATGTGTAATAGACAGCAAGTGAAAGATCAAACCTCAAACTGCACACTTGATGCAACTGGACTGACCTACAGTATACTGAACAGAACACAGGCCTCATGATAATGTCAACCTCTGGTTGCCTTGTGAAGATGTGTTGTGGGCTAGATAAAGCCCCACTCAAAGTCCATCAGGTTTTTTATCAGGGTGGCCACATGAGGATATACCGTTGCTGCCTTCTTCTGCACCAACTTCCCACTCTTCTTGGAAACCGTCTTCCCCTGGTTGGCCTTTGTTCCTTGCTCGGGGTTGATACCGATGAGGCGCCTAAAATGTAATAACAGAGAAAGCATATAAGATATTAGGTGTGGTAAGTAAAGATTATTTGCACCTAATATAGAACCCAATCGCATTCACCAAACACAAATTCTGAATGATGAAATTATTTCAGAACAGTATTTTGAATTTAAAACTAGAGCATTTTGCATTTCCTGATGAAAATGCATGTGAATACTGCAACTGCTGCCTCTGGCGATTGATGTGCAAAATATTTTTATTAAAGTAAACAGAATAAGTAGAATAAAAAAAGGATTGCATGCTGTGACCCATGCTGCCATATGAATTACTAAAGAATACCAACTACTGGTGTAGATATGGGAATGTGTTCAAACACAAGGCAAAACAAAGATTTAGAGTTTAGCTGTCTGTCACTCTCCCCCTTCCTGTCTGTCTCTCTTCTTCCCTCCCTCCCTGTCTGTCTGTAATTTATTATTAATGTGTGGAAAATCAGGAGACAGGCTGAAATTCACTCCCACACACACTGATTATTTTTCATCTGTTATAAATCTATCAATATTTTAAAAATAACCACAAATTCCCTCTGACTTAGAGTTTTAAAGGTTCATTCTGCTCAAATACTACTTTCTATCTCAGGACTTGTAGTTTTAAAGGTTCATTCTGCTCAAATACTACTTTCTATCTCAGGACTTGTAGTTTTAAAGGTTCATTCTGGTCAAATACTACTTTCAGCCAATAATGTAACCATGCAGACTGTACTTTCTAATGTTCACTGCTCCATGCAGTGACATGGTCAGTCTAAACAGTCCCATCTGTGAACCAAGTGGCCGAAAGGAGGCAGGCTGTGTTTTGCTAGTGCTTCCGTGTGAGGTGGGTTGGGAGGTAAAGAGGGAGAATGACTTTCTATCTCTCTCTATTAAAAGACAGGCAGTGTGATGATACATTCGGTTTGAACCCAGCATTACACCTCAATGCACATGCCAGCTTTAACTTCAACTTGCTATCAAAGGAACTATGTAATCTGGGAAGAGGCAAAATATCCAAACAATGTTTGAGATGAGTAGAGGATTTACCTTTGAACAAACTCCAGTGTCCTTGCAGCTTCGTCTTGGTATTGCAAGTTGAACACATAGTAGGTGGAGAAAACGGCAGCCAGCCCTGTGATGAAGCTTGGTTGAATGCCTTCACAGATGACATGGCTTTCAATGCTGATCATCCAACGTCCAATTGTGACTCCGTCACCAGCAACTGATGCAGACAGTATAGTTAAAGCTAGGGTTGGCAGTCTTGGAAAACTAGCATGAATTTGAATGTAGCATTTCCTCAGGACTCCGTCTAACCCCTCCCCTCCTCCCTCAGAGCTCCTCCAAAACGACCCCCCCCCCCCCCCCCCCCCCCCCCCGCTCACATGCACGAGCGCCGCTGACTTGCGACCATATGATGGTGACTGATTCAAAACCGGTCCTCACCCAAACATTATCATAGTGAAAGTTAAACACACAAACAAACATGGCTGCTGCTAGTACTCACAACTGTCATTCTAGCATTATCCAGTTGTACCAGTGACGCGGCAGACAGTGACCGGTTAGTAAAACTCAGCGTGTTCACGAATCGGCTCGTCATCCCTACAGCGTCCGGACGGACGCTACAGTACATCTACATTTTCTGTAGGATTTAGTAAATGGCATTCATTCTTCTGCTTGTCAGAGCCCCCGTGGTGAGAGCTTTTTAGACTCTGATCCGGACTACAGTCCTGAGCAAAGCACCTCATCGGGTCAGAGGGGACAGGCCCGAGGACGAGCGAGAGGGGCAGTCAGTAGAGTCAGGGGAAGCAGAGGCAGGGGACGGAGACTCGGAGTGCACGCCGGGGAAATGAACGCGCAGGAGGCGGGCAGAACGGGATTTGAATGGTTTAAAATTTTGGCACCCAAAAAACGGTGATTGGTTGGTGTTTTCCCAGGTTTACTCCGGCTGTAGATAGCAGCTTTTCTTCACTCTTTTTTAAGAACACATCATGTATTGATTGCCATCAAGACATAAAGATCATTTTAACCAGTATAACAAAAAGTGTATCTAAATCTGATTACCAACCCCAGCTTTAATGTCCTGAAAAAGTATCAAACATGTGATGTATGATATAAGGGTAACAGGTTGTTGTGACATTTTTAAGGTATTGGCTATGACACACCCGATGAAATTTGGAACAATATAATTTCCCTTTTTTACTTTATGTACATTAAATATCATCATTTATACTGCTGTAAATCATTACTTTCCATGACTTGGGATACCAAAAACCACATAGATGAGAGAACTACATCCATCGGAAAGCAAAAGAAAACACACGTTTATGAGACAGATACAGAAAGAGAGAGATTAGA
Organism: Notolabrus celidotus; assembly: GCF_009762535.1. Lineage (NCBI taxonomy): Eukaryota > Metazoa > Chordata > Actinopteri > Labriformes > Labridae > Notolabrus > Notolabrus celidotus. The sequence continues at coordinate 40,920,312 of NC_048272.1, read as the reverse complement.
CAGTCATACATACAGAATGACTTCTGTTCCATGCCTTGTTTATGTGACAGTATTATCTTACCCAGCAGTATTAGCCGTGGACTGGCTGGGAGGGTCAGGGTGCGCTCAACGTCGGCTGCACTGGCAGACATCTGCAGAACATGGAATATGGTATACAAATTAAGAATGAGATTGTGCATGTGTACAGTCACAGTAGACAAAATAATGCTACACTATACTTCCATCAGCAAGGAGTATCAGTCCCTCTGTGTCCTCATCAAAGTAGGACATCAGCAGCTTGATGACACGGAGGTTGACCTCCACATCCTCCCCCTCGGATACGACAGACTGTTCCTCTTTTTTCTTTGACTTTGTCCTGAAATACTTCTCTATTCTTTGTCCACATTCTGATATGGATAACTCCAAGGCCCGCAATACGCTAATGTCGGTAAGTTTCTCAAAGTGACAGTAGATACCCCTTTGGGTGAAAAGGTAAGGCCACTGGATTCTAAAATCTTCAATGGTAGGTGCTGGAGACTGATTGATTTGGTTACACTGAAGACAGAATGTTTTTTTCATGAGGTCTATCACTTCTGCCCTCTCACCACCCTGAATACCTTCCTGCCTGTAGATGTTCACCAATTGTTGATGCTTCTGATCCACTGTATCACTGGTTTCTTCTAGTGGCAGTTCCAGCTGAAATTGTTTGCATTCGTAAGAATCACTTGGCTTCAGCAGTTGTCCAGACGGTCTGTATGATCTGTGTCGTTTGAATGTGCCTGCACGGTTCAAGTTCTCAATTCTTGTTTTGACTTGAGAAAGAAGTGAAGTAAAACCACCGCTAATGATGACACCTCCTGGTGTCACATCGGCAAAACTATTGGGGTACTGTTTAACGATGTTTCGGCAGATGATGAGACATTCATTGCGTGTGGGGTTAGCCTCATGCTTTCTTATTTCATCCACAAGGATTCTAATCATCTGGCGTCGCTTGTCAGGAGCAGGTCTCTTGCTGTTGGCAATGGCTGACTGCATTGCATCTGGCATTTTATCCCACAGGATTTCATTTGTCTTGCCATGTACTGGCTGATTGTCTTATCCTGCTCGAAGAACAAGGTGATGATGCTTGTGAAGAGCTTGACAGTGAAGATGAAGAGGAACAAGGCAAAGGACTGGAGAGCGAAGACAGACTTGGATGTGTTTCATCAACTGGCAAAACTTCAAGTGTGACTGTGGTAGTTTTTTATAGCTGTAACATATCGTCCCTGTTTCCTCTACTGGTGTTCCTTCCATTTCTCAACTCCAACTCTGTATTTCTACATGAAGAAACAACATTTATTAATAGATTTATTCATTGAGCGTGAGTATTGGAGCACACATGGACCAAAAAAAGGAGTGGGATAGAAGAAAATAAAGCGTCATTGACATTTTTTGTAACCTTTTTTTTTTACCATGTTCCATTGTATTAAAAAAACTTAAACTAAAACGCTGTATAGGTGAAACATTACTTTCTTGATTAGTCATTGGCTAGATTCTGGTTGTGAATTTTTTTTTGCATTTCCTGACTTCATATCCTACATTTCACTTTTCACCCTGGTCATTTCAAATTTGGCCAGGGTGTTAATATGGAAGGTGGCAAATATTCGTAGAGCACTGATGCACAGATGTGAGGGTGCGATACAAAGACAATTTGATGAAAGTACGTAGTCCTTTTCTCAACATCTGAACATCTTTAAACATTTTCAGCTATATGTTTGATTTAACATTCTGACAAAAACTCACCTTTTTTGTTCAATTAGAATAATACATGAATATATTATCCTTACACTTAAAAAATAAACATGCTGTCAAGTTTATTTGATATGTAATGATGAGACTCCAGAGGATTGATGTTAAGGAATGTTTACAAAATTGTACAAAAATCTCAAAAATAGTCATTACATCTTTTATAATATTAACAATTAAATGTTCAAACCTTCTGTTTTTGCACTCTTTTGGAGTCCTCAAACTCCAATAGGAGCAATAGGAGGGCGTTGTGGGACTTCTGGTACTGGACCACAAAATGGTCCAGTCTTGTGAGCCTGTGGGAACTGACTGAAACGTATCTGTTTCAGGTCTCACTGGCTCTTCTCCATTATTCCCTGAGTGTTGTTGTCCTGTGTAATGTTCTGGGAAGATAATTACACTTTCAGAGTTATTTGGAATCTTAAGAAACAGTAAAGCACTATAAGAATAATATAAAAGTACACTTAGGAATCAAACATTCCAATTACTTGTCTTGTGAGCTTTCTCAGGGCATCATGTTTGCATCATGTTCTCTTTGTACACCTTTCCTTTTCCATGCCGTCCAAGGTTCCCTAAGTATTGGAATGATTATTGATCTGTCTTATTAATTTTTCATCAGACATGCATGTCATTTTGGTAATGCTGAAAAGAGATGTTCTGCTTTTTTAAATACTACTTACCAAGCATTATCCCGCTCCACAGGGCTGCGTAGGGCAGAAGGTAGGTTGTCATGTGAGCCACAAGTCCTTCACAATAAAAGACATGAGGCTCACCAGTGACGTCCAGCGGGGCTGTTGTTACAACTTTGCAGTAATGTTTTGCAAAGTTGTTTGATCCCTTGATTGTTTCCTAAATTCAAGAATGAAGTTTCATTAGTGGTTTGTTTGGAATTGTTAAGTCTCAGAGAGCTAATACACAGAAAACAATAGACAATGTGGTATCAATGTGGTTGATTTGGGTTTTACTTCGTGTGACTGTGTGAGTGTGTGGTTTTCTACAAAGAAAAAGGGACAACAAATATGTCTTAAATATGTAAAGCAATATGGCACACTTCTTTATACTATAGCTTAGCTTAGCAAGAGAGTCTGCAAATCTACGAAATGAACACATGGAGAACATCTACACTCTAAACGGGGACTCAATAACAGGTTACAGTGCAACATCAAATTAAATCAACTCTCTTATTACAATTATCCTTTAGATTAATACTCACTCTTTCATTCACGCACATCCAGCTTCTTGTCACTTGTCTGTCACTGCACCAGCTCTCATCACCGCATGGCCTCACTCACTCACAGTCAAACACTAGCTGGGGAAGCTCCTCCCACATTGAAAGTGAAAGCATAACTTAAACAGAACTGAAATCAAACAGGATTTAACATAACTTTGGAGCCTTTTCTACACACTGATCATGTCAGTATTTTCAGTGAGTGTAATTAACTAAATAAATAAGGTGTAATATCAAATAAATTAAGTGTTGTTGTATCTTTACTAATGCACTGAGCAGTTATTCTAAAATATAATGCACTAAATCATAGCTGCATTCATTTTTATTATGCATAATAAGAAATACAAATATAACTGTACTATCACTACCTCAAAAAGCATTTACCTTTAAGTCTTCAGTGCTTTTTTCTGACTTGTCAGACTCCTCCACTGGTAAGGTAGCTCTCTGCAGCCACAACTGAAGGTTTTGAAAATGTTTTTCAACATTTTCCCCACTTGATGGACTAGAAAACACGACTGCTGTACTTTCTACCAACCCATCAAGTACCTCCAAGGAGGTGGCAGTAGTCAGGAGCCCAAGAACATGCATTGTGAGATGGTAGTGTTTTGGTGCACTGGGGGTTTTAACCAAATAAAATAATGTTAGATGATTGAGAAATGCTCTGTTTGAACAGCAATGCCAATAATTCCATAGTGCCCTTTTAATACCTGTTAATATATTAACACTAATTAAACTATGTAAGGGTTTTAATACATACTTTATAAAGGTAAATATATTTGCCCTGTTAATCAATGCTTTTGTTGCAGTGACTTAATACAAAGTAGGAACACTTTCTTGTACAGTTTTATGGTATATTTGGGGTACCGTGACCAAAAATAGATATTTTTCACAACTTGTAATATATGAAGCCACCCACATGCAAATACACACACACGAGTTGAGCTGTTGTTACTATTTTTTTAAAAAAAATTTGAATTTAACCTTTATTTAACCAGATAAGTCCCATTGAGATCAAGACCTCATTTTCAAGGGCGACCTGGCCAAGAGGTCAGCAGCACACGTCAGAATAAATGGCACAACTCAACAACATGGAACATACAGTATATGCAGACAGTATGTAGAAGCAAACAATAATAATTTAAAAGTGCAACTTATTTTCAAGTAAAGTGCAGTTTATGATTACAAAACAACATTTAAAAACACAGGCACTGTTCTGGGGTCTTTCTTTCATTTAAGATAGACTTAAAGGTGTCCAGAGAGATGAGATCCGACAGATTCAAGTCCTTCTGGAGTTTATTCCAAGCAGTAGGAGCAGCAAAACTGAACGCTGTCTTACCGAACTCTGTCCGAACACGGGGAACACACATCCGCAAAGTGTCGCAGGAGCGCAAGGCATAGTGACTTCCTGATCTCTGAAGATAAACACATAAATACATTTGGATCAAGCCAAGTAGACATTTGTAAATTAGATGAAGCCAATGTGTTTGCCTGCGCACACTCAGGGATGGCCAGTCGGCTCTGACATAAAGCTCACAGTGGTGAGTGAGGCGTTTGCAACCCGTGACAAACCTCAGCGCAGTGATATACACTATTTAAAGACAACAAACATTTAGCCGAGGCTCCCAAGTACAAGACATCACCATAATCAATAAGAGGCAAGAATGTTGCAGAGACTAAAAGTTTCCTCGCTCTGAGGGAGAAACAGGATTTATTCCTGTAAAGGAAACCTAGTTTCACCCTAAGTTTGGAGACCAGGCTGGATATATGACTTTTAAATGAAAGCTCCCCATCGAGAATAAAACCCAAGTATTTGTAATTAGCGACAAGTTCTATGGGTTTCCCTTGTGAGGTTACGATTGAGGGGACGTTTCCTTTGGACTCATTTGAAGTAGAAAAAAGCATCAGTTTGGTTTTGTCTGCATTCAGGACCAGTTTTAGTTTCAGCAGACGAGACTGAATAATATCAAAGGCAGACTGTAAAAACTCAAAAGCTTGAGTAATTGATGACGAACAACAGTAAATAATGGTCTCATCAGCATACAAGTGATACCAGGCATTTGACAAGTTATCACACAGGTCATTTACATAAATTGAGAATAAAATAGGTCCTAAAACGGAACCTTGGGGCACACCCTTTAAGACCTCTAAAGAGGAAGAAGAGCTGGCTCCAGCCACCTGTACACACTGTGTTCTGTTTGACAGGTAATTGGCAAACCAGGATGCTGCACAATTTGATATGCTAATGCGTTGGAGGGCATTAATCAGTAACCCATGGTCCACTGTGTCAAATGCCTTTGACAAATCAATAAACAGAGCTATACAGTGTTTTTTACTGTCAACAGCCTCCGTTACATCGTTTAAAACCTTAAGTGCCGCTGTAATAGTGCTGTGTTGTTTTCTAAAACTAGATTGATATTTGGATAAAATATTATTTAGGTCTAGAAAGTCCTTTAACTGGTCGCTGATTATCCTTTCAAACACCTTTGCCAGGACACACAGTTTAGAGATCGGCCTGTAATTATTTACATCTGAGGGGTCGCCTCCCTTTAACAGGGGAACGACAAACGCAGATTTCCAGACTTTAGGGATCTCATTACTTACAAGACTCAAATTGAAAATTTGCGACAGTGGCTCAGCAATAAAATCAGCAGCTAGTTTGATAAAGAACGGACAGAGTTTATCAGGACCAGCTGCTTTCTTAGAGTCCAACTTCTTTAATGCTCTTTGGACCTCGATGGAAGACACCGGCATAAAATGAAAAAGACTATGACTGGGTCTACTGATATCCAGAGATGCCGGAATGACTGTTTGACTATTAGTCATATCAGGGTGCAAAGAATCAAACAGGAAGCCTGCCGTAGTAAAGTGTTCATTGAAATAATTTAGCATGGCTGTTTTATCAGTCAGGGTACAAGAGTCTTTAACTAAGGAGTCTGGAAGATCACTGGTGGACACATGACCCGAAGAGGACTTTACAACTTTCCAAAATGTCTTTGGGTCGATTAGATTTTTAGTAGTTTCAGAAAGGTAATAATCTGATTTGGCTCTCTTAATTAGGGAAGTTCACTTGTTTCGCAGCTGTTGAAAGGAGAGATTGTCTCCCTCTGTTTTAGACTTTCTTGCCCTGGACCAAGCGTCATCCCTTTCTTTAAGAAGATTGCCGATCACAGGGGTAAACCAAGGATTGTTTCTTCCTTTCACCCTGAATCTACGAAAAGGAGCACGTTTGTCAATTAAGCCCAACAGTCCATCATAAAAATAGTTCCAGGCCATCTCTACATCATGAAAGAGAGAAACTCTGGTCCAATCAAAACGAGCTACATCATGCAGGAAAGCCTGCTCATGGAAATGTTTAAAATCTGGTTTGACCAGCAGTCGAGGCTTACTCTTTGGGAGTTTGGTGCCTCTAATAGCTGCAATAGCACAATGATCGCTCAAGTCATTTCCAAAAACGCCAATATCAGTGTACTTATGGGGGGCATTTGTTAATATTAGGTCAAGAAGGGAGGATCTTGTGGGTTGTTTAGTGTTTGGCCGAGTCGGACTATTAATTAATTGTGTTAGGTTAAGCGAATCACAGACAATTTTGAGGCTGTCTGATGATGGGGTCAACCAGTCACAATTCAGGTCCCCAACCAGGAGTAGCTCACTTGAATTTAACCCATCGATACACTTGGAGAGGGAGGCAAATGCCTCATTGCAGGCTGAGGGTGGTCTGTAGCATCCTACGACTGTAAGAGACTGACCCTGACAGAATTCAAGCTTCAGGGCAAGAAGTTCGAACTGTCTGCTGAGAGACACAGAGGATAACATGGAAGCGTGATACTTGTTTTTAATATAGATAGCGATGCCTCCACCTTTCCTAGGACGAACACAACGAAAGACGTTGTATCCTTTAATGGAGATATCTCTATCTGAAACAGCCTTCTTAAGCCATGTTTCAGACAGAACCAGGATATCAGTGTCAGTTGCCTGAATCCAGATTTCAACTAAATCTAATTTTGGGAGCAGGCTTCGAACATTTAAATGAATGATACCAAGACCAGATCTACCCCTAAAATCATTGGGTGTATCAATAATATTCAAAACAGGACCTGGATTCGGTTGTACAATAACCACATATAATGTTACAAGGACTCCATCGCCAGCACCAAAACCCACCACTACTCCAGTTTAATCACTGCAAATAATGGAAACACCAAGTCACTATTCTCTCTGCTTAACAATATCACCCAACCCAAGGACTCTCTCCCCGCTCACTTGTACACAACCTCCTTCTGCAACTCCATTATGTCCTTCTTCAACTCAAAAATCAAGAATCTCCACCAGCACCTTGGCTTTCACCCCCACCTCAGCATCTCAGCCGACTTTCACGCATCCACACACTATTCTCCTCCTTCCAGCTCCCCACTCTCTCTGAAATCACAGAACTCGTCCAGAAATCCAAGCCATCCACCTGTCAACTGGACCCCCTCCCAACACAACTTGTTAAAGCTCCCTCCCCTCCCTGGTCCCCCTCATCTCTGCCATCATCCACTCCTCTCTCACCACTGGAACTGTCCCTACATCCTTCAAAACCGCTGCCATTACCCCAATCCTGAAGGAAAATGGCGCCGATTGGCTGTCTGTCTGTAATGGTCAATGAAATGGTCAGCAAGAAGCAGGGCGCCTTTGTAACGCAAGATAACTTTTGAAAATGAAGTTAATAATGACTGGAGCAAAAGTTTGAATTTCTGCGTTTCCAAGAGATGCTGGAATTAAAGCGCTTTAGTGCCCAGTGAGTATTTTATCACTCAAACTGTGAAACCAGCCGCGGATTAATGCGGAGCGCTTTACGAAGAAAGTTGTCTAACAGTTAGCATGAACAAGGAGGCTGTGCTGTACGGGTGGAGGACGGGTTTCAAAGATTTAAAACATCTTTCTGACTGAAAAGACCTTGATACCAATGGGGTTGTCTTACCTAATGGACAGAAATGCAAAGGGATTTTGCAAGGCATTGCTGGAGACAACCTGGGCTCGCACAACATTGGAGGCTTTCTGGAAAATTTCAGTGGCAAGTACTTCTGTCGCTACTGTGAAATTGAAAGAGATGCTTTTCAGGCAGATCCTCTCTCCAGAGGCAACACCCGCACCCAAGAGTCATACAAAGATCATGTTCAGAACCTTGGTGAAGATACAGTTCATAGTGGAGGTATCAAATTGGACTCATTGTTCAACAACCTGTCTTGCTTTCATGTATGCCAGCCTGGGCTTCCTCCTTGTCTTGGGCAGGATTTGTTTGAAGGTGTTGTTGCCTTGGATCTTGCTATGTATGTCCACCGTCTTTCACTGTTGACAAACAGTTTACTTACCTTGAACTGAATCACAGAATCAATCAGTTCAAATATCTAGGTAACAATACAAAACACAAACCCTGTGAGGTAACCCCAGGAAGAGATAGACTGAGTGGCCATGCTGTACAGAACTGGTGGTTCCTGAGACTATTGCCTGTATTGATTGGAGAGAAGGTTACCTCTCTCTGAAAATGAGATATGGCAACTAGTTTTACAGCTAAGACATATTGTGGCGTTTATTTGCGAACCTGCCATTTCCACTGGCCAGATAGGGTATCTAAGAGTCCTTATCGATGAAGATTTGCATTCCCGCAAACAAGCCTTTCGCCATGATCAACTAAAACCAAAGCATCATTTTATCCATTATCCATCATTTGAGTCATTATCCTGAGCACATCATTCAGTTTGGGCCACTTGTTGGTTTGTGGACTTTGAGGTTTGAAAGTAAGCACACATTCTTCAAACAATGTGCAATAAAACTGCATAACTTCAGAAATGTGTACTCAAGTATCAGCTTCTGCAAACATATCGTGGTACTGGCAATCTTTTCCCACCTACAATCGTTGTAGAAAAAACAACTGAGTTTTTTAAAGAGGTCTACAATGATGGCATCAAGGATTCAGTCAGAAGTTATTATTTTCAATCCACAAATATTCTGATTGCTCATGAAGCAGCTGTAAAAGGAACAAAATACAAAAAAAAAAACATTTATGTTGTTATTGGCAAGGGTGAGGATGGACTTGAGGTTGGCAAGATTATCACTATACTGAGCCACAATAATTCAGCAGTATATTTCATCACAGAAAAGCATATGGCTTTGTGTCTGCATGATGTAGGTGTTGATTCCCTCACACCAATCAGGAGCTGTTACTACTGTGGTAATCAGGGGGACCTACTAGATTATTACCCTCTCCCCGAGTACACAATTTGTGACATGGCACTAATAGTTCTTCACCATTCTTCCCCCTCACTGTAGTGCAATCAGTGCAGTGGATGAAGAGCTGAGGATTATCATCCTCAGAGCTTTGCCAACCATTTCTAAAGACATCCAACAGGAATTAATATACAAGATAAAAATCTTTGGATTGGAATCCATAGAAGACCTGAAATATGTTACAAAGGAAGATATTGTCGACATACTGCCTGCCATTCATCTCCAGAAAATACTGGAAGTATTTCAAAATGGTAATACTGAAGTAAAAGTTAAATCTGCGTTGCATTCCACTGTAAATTCTTAAATAATGGTGTGGCAAGGTGGAGGGGGGCGGCACTAAGAGTTTGACATAAAAGAAAGAAAGAAAAATGTAACTGATCCGTCAACGCCACCTGGGGAATTTCACCCCAGGAAATAAACAAACACTTTAAAAAATAAAAATAAAAGGCAACACAGGTTCAATAACTGAAGTGAGACAAAAACAGTCAAAAGAAAATGTAAATGTATTGATAATTTAAAAGGGGAGTGGGAAGTGAGGGGAGGCAGCAGAGGGGAGGCAGCCTACACTGATAGAAATAACTCTTAAGATTTACTTGATAAAATCCTCGTACTCACTTAAATTCGCATCAATCTAGTCGCGTATCGCTTCAAACGCGTCGCCCGGCACGAATTCGCGTCTACACATTGACTTTCCATGGGAGTTGCTCGCGCGACGCGACAAAATCGCGTTTGGTGTGAACGCACCATCAGGCTCGCTCTGAAACACGCAGCTGTAGGTCCTGTAAAGGATGACCGGTCAGAGACGTGACGCTGTTTTATATACCGGCGCTGCTCACGCAGCAAAATAAAACGAGCAAGCTGATAGGCTCCCTCACCTGAAGTCTGTTACACAGACATTCATTTGGTGAAGCTCCTGAGAGGAAACAGAAACAGGAAACTCAAAACTTGAAGAGGAAAATGTCAAAATAAAACACCCGAAATAAAATAATACCTTTTATTTCTGAAAAGAATTGGACTTATTGACAAAATGACAAAAGTGTGATTAGTATTATCATATAATATGAAATTAGGGCATGAAATACAGTATTGTGTACGCTGTGGTTTCATTAATGTACAATGATATATGCATTATGCCACTATAAAAATTAATAATTATTAAAAATATATAAATAATAATAATAATAATAATAATAACACAAAACAGAAATTAAACATGTCTATCCCAGTTCCTGCATTAACTCATCTCTATAAACATTTGCTCATATGAATAGTGTCAGAAAATTACATGTCCTAGAGTTTTTCTCCAATCAACTCCTTCATCGCTCAGCATAAAGTAGTCTCATTGGAGATGAACATTTGTCAAAGAAATCTTCCTAAGTCAATGGCTGTGGGTGTGGCAGAGTGAGGTTTTTTTTGCACAAGTGCCCCAGCCTGAACATCTCTATATGCAAATATTCACCTATATGTTATAGCGCCCCCTACTGGCCACAGGAAGTCACGTCTTACTTTATGGTGTATAGCTCTCAGACTGTGACCTGTCGTTGAAGGGTGTCTCTCTGCTCGATCAAAATACATCAGTTATTTTTTATATGATGGTGATTAACATGAAGCTTAATAAAGTTCAAAGCTAATTTCTCTTATGCTATATCTAAACAGTCAAGACGTTGTTTTATGACAGGAAGGCATATTTTATCATGTGCAATTATTGTGAATGTTCTATGCATTCCCTTATCATTCAAATAGTGCTGTACCCTGTTCAAATGAGAATTAAAAAACCAATGGTTTCTGTCCGAGGATAGAGGAGGAACTGTAGGTGGAGGAGCCTGTCAGACGGATGGCACCGCAAAGGAGGATTAGATGTACATCACTTCCGTCCTACGATGAAGGGTAGCTTCAGCTTAAAGTTGGAGGAGCCATTAACAGGCTGAGAGTGGAGGTCTACTGCTGGGCCCCTCTCAAAAATTCTGATACATCATTTCAATGCATAAAAAAATTCAGAAACATAATTTCATTATTCAAAGGCTTAAAAAATTTAAAATCTGATGTAAGTGATTTACTTCTATGCTCAACACTCCAATATTTTCTACCATAAATGTTGGCAAATATGACCTACTCTCACCCTTCAATTTGAATAATGTACATTACAATTCCTTTAAAATAAAAAAGGACATACAACCAACATAGAATTAACACTTTTTTATTGTAAATTTAACATAATAATTTAAATAGACAAACAAAAAAAAACCTTTTAACAAAAAACAAACAAAACAGTCGATTAACAAAAACAACAATCCCTTGAAAAAAAACAAAAAAAACAATCACTCTGCCTCCATAATTTCCTCTGCCTGCTCCACCTGCTCCACCTGCTCCACCTGCTCCTCCTGCTCCTCCTGCTCCACCTGCTCCACCTGCTCCACCTGCTCCTCCTGCTCCACCTGCTCCACCTGCTCCACCTGCTCCACCTGCTCCACCTGTTCCGACTCTAGGTCAAAGTCTGAAAACACAAAAACATAAATATTTTCAATGCACATTCATTCATAATCAATCTATCACACACTAGGACCTAATACAGCAAGAAAATCACGATACTCCTATCAAAAAGAAAAACATAAACTTATTCAAATTTATACTTAACTCTTTTCTTGTTATCATTATATCCATTTCAATATCAAGATTTTGAATTTGTAAACACTTACTTTACTCTAATTCAGTTTAATATCTTTTACTAATACCAGGGGACTCTAAAGTGATGCCCTACTAAAAGCAGATTTGCAACTGTCAATACACTATTCAAAAATAAATCAATACACTCTCTAAATGGACAACTTTAAACAATATTTTAAAACACATTCATCATTTTTTTCTTTGAAGGAGGACCAATACCAAGAATGTCACAATAATTTAAAATTAACTGTTAATATTGACATGTTAATATGAAAACCATTTATCTAAAAATGTTGATAAAAGTTTACATTTCCAAGACATTCAAGATATTACAAAGCAGGGGAAAACATGTAACAAATGGTCATGGCCAAAACTCAAACCAGCAACCACAGTGAAAAAATGATAGTCACTGTATGTGAACACTTACTTCAACTACTGGATCAAATACATCACTGTAATGCTCAAAATGTATACTGATTTAAAAAGAAAAACACCTGACATGTTATTCCAAAGCACTACTTGTACTCACTTTTTATTTATCATGTTTCAAGAAAAAGACTATGTGATGACCTCTTCATTATTCTTGTTATATCACATCCTTATTCTCATGACCCAAGAAAATAAGCTCAAACAATTACTCACCATCTCCCATCATGGCCAAATTGGCCGTCAGGCTCTCTATCTGTTCCTGAGAGGAGGCCAGGTCCCTCTTCAGTTTTGATATGAGGAGATCCCTCTCAATGATTTTGGCCTCTGCTGCCCTCCTCTGCCTGCGGGCTCTCAGCAGGTCCACGACTGCCTGCTGAGACAATTCCAAGGCCTTCTCGTATAAAACAGGCCTTGGAATGGTCTCATCCAAGCACTGGTACTGAAATAACAACAAAATAATACATCAGTAAATACTTAAAAAAAAAATCAATCACAGAAAAGTACTTAAATCAAATACCCATTATACATTTAATACCTACTTATGTTGTAACAGCTGTAACGTTTAAGATGTATCTTCAATAATAAAATGTATAAATGATTCAAAATACAAATAGATTAAAAATGATCCCTCACAACATTTTTTTCACATTTCAATCTATACATGTCAATCCTTTCACCACCAGTCTTACACAGAATAACTGGCAGTTTCTCCTCAGCTCTGCCTCCTCAGGGTCAGAACTTTTGGGATTTTTTCTGGAGATTGTTCCATTTTCTGAAAAATAAATGAAACTACAAATCAGAATACACAATCAACTGCTACACAGAATATTGCCTTTGGTGTTTGAAATACTGCACACCACACATGTAAAAGTAACAAAAAATAAAACTTTAACTATTACTTGACTTAATGCCTCTAAAATACAAATACAATTCCTGTATTTCCCATATTCTTACTTTCTTAATCTCTTTCTTCTTAAAAATAACCCCCTAAATCTATTATATGCTTTACCGTCATGACATGTTCAGTAGACATTTTGAAATGCACTTTTAAAGTAACATGTATTTTCGGCTTTGCTATGTTTCAAAGTCCCACGTGGCATCTGGTGAATTCAAGCCAAACGGTACAAATTCTTTATTAAGCTTAAAAAAAAAAAACACTTGGACTTCCGGTCAGCAACCTGATGGAGTAGACGCGCACGTCCGAGCTCCCGACCTTTGCCACTTTTATTTGGTCATTTGACCTCATTTATCGTACTTTTGTCTATATTATATTTAGTGCATAAAGTACAACTGAAACCATGTCTAAAAAACTGAAGAAAGACGAGCAGGGGCGAGAGGAATCCAGCATTGCTGCCACGATTTCGGCTTTGCTAACAGCGCAGCTAGCGGAGCACAAAGAGACACTTTTGGCGGAGATAAAAGTCACCTATGCGAAATATGAAGCCAAATTGGATACAGTACAAGCCACCGTGAATGATCACCAGCAACGCATTGACGATTTAGAGCAGTTTGCAAACTCTGTCGGAGATGTGGACGATAGGCTAGCTGCTATAGCTTCGGAGAATGCTAAGCTAAAAGCTAAGATAACAGACCTCGAAGGGAGAAGCCGCCGCAACAACATACGCCTCATTGGTCTCCCTGAAAACACAGAGGGCCCCCAACCAACTACCTTCTTTTCCCAACTGCTTTTTGACGTGTTTGGTGTTGATGTTTTAACGTCTCCGCCTGAGTTGGATCGGGCCCACCGCTCCCTAGCCGCCAGACCGGGACCATCGGACAGGCCGCGGGCCGTGCTAATCTGTTTCCACCGATTCCAAACCAGGGAGCTGGTGGTGCGGGCAGCTCGTAAACTGCGAGGCAAGCTGAAATACAACGACCATCCCATCCACATCTTTGAGGACTACACTCCCGAGGTTGCGGAACAACGCGCTCAGTATCGAGACGTCATGAAGAAGCTGTACGACCTAGGCCTCAAGCCTGCCCTTCGCTATCCTGCTAAGCTGTTCATCGTGACCGAAGATGGAACAAGATTGTTTCTCCCCTCTGTGAAAAAGGCAACAGACTTTATTGCATCGCATCGCCAAGACGCACAGCCTGCTGGTAACTGACATTTGATGTGGTTGGTATGATTAAACGTTACAATCTCCACCGCTTGCTAGTGAGGCCGACTGGCTACCCGTGCTAACACTGATGCTGCTCAATGGATGCACATTGACTGTCATAGAGCTGCACAGAGCTCTGTTGTGAGATGTTGTTTTCTTAGCTCTGTTCATTTGCTACTTGTTATTTCTCACTGAGCTCAGGCTATGCTGTTCTGATATAACAATATTTAAATACTTTTGCACTTTTTTACATATGTTTCCTGTTCATTGACATAGTGTTTTTTGTATAATGAGGTTAGGTGACCTTAACTAAAACTACCTCAACTAAACGGGTCATAGGAGTTTTTGAGGTAAGTAGGAAGTCTTATAGTGCATTAAGCACAGTGGTGCAAAGGGCACCAAAGTTTTCTATTGGTTGTGGGGGTTTTACAGGCCTTTTTTGTTGTTGTTTTTATTTAGTTATGTTTGTTTTCTTTGTTTGTCTTTCTTGTTTGTTTACAGTTTTTCTTTTCAGCCCATCCGCAGATGCTCACGCGGTCCACCTCCCGCGCCTTGGGTCCCAAATGTATGTTACACACCTACAGCAACTCT
Organism: Notolabrus celidotus; assembly: GCF_009762535.1. Taxonomy (NCBI): domain Eukaryota; kingdom Metazoa; phylum Chordata; class Actinopteri; order Labriformes; family Labridae; genus Notolabrus; species Notolabrus celidotus. The sequence goes on along the minus strand of NC_048272.1, from coordinate 40,905,267 downwards.
GTAACATTGTTATTGAGGTATGACATCGAATAGTGCAGTTAGACTTGTGTCTTGGAATGTGAGGGGGACGGGGAGTGCTACTAAATTGGACCGTGTAATGACTCATCTGAATCGGCTCAAGGGTGATGTATACTTTCTTCAGGAGACGCACATGCGCAACAGGGAGACAATCCGACTTAAGAAAGGTTGGGTTGGAGAAGTTTTCCACTCAACGTTTAATAGCAAAGCTAGGGGTGCTGCCATACTCTTTCGCAAAGGGGTTCCATTCGCAGTAGATAAATCTATATTAGATCCACATGGGAGGTTCGTAATGGTTTCTGGGAGACTCCTAGACATCCCTGTTATGTTTGTTTGTGTCTATGGTCCCAACTGGGATGACAATCTTTTCATAACCAGATTATTTACATCTTTTCCAGATCTTGGAGGCCATTATGTTATCATGGGAGGTGATTTTAATTTGGTTCAGGATCCAGTGCTGGATCGATCATCCAACAAAGTTGCTCCACCATCTAGGTCAGCTAAAACTTTAAGTACCCTATCACAACAATTCGGCCTTACTGACCCATGGAGGCATACATTTCCAGGGACCAAAACGTACTCCTTTTTCCCTCAGGTTCACCACTCCTACTCAAGGATTGATTTTTTCCTTTTAGATGTGAGATTGCTTTCAAAAATAGTTAAAACTGATTATCATAGTATCGCTATCTCCGACCATGCCCCAACCTCTCTTGACTTGGCTATGTTTGCACGCCCACACCCGATGAGACCATGGAGGTTTAACTCTGTTCTTCTGGCAGAAGACTGTTACAAAAAATTTGTCCAATCGCAGATTACCCTGTTTTTTGAGCTAATTGACCTGCCCGACACTGGTAGGGGATTACTTTGGGAGACATCTAAAGCCTACATTAGGGGCCATCTTATTTCTTTTATTTCAAATGCTAGGAGAGTGGAGAACTCACAAATTGATAGGCTTCTTAGAGACATTAAGGATATTGATGAACGTTATGCTATTGACCCGGATCCAAGCCTATATGGAGAACGCCTTAAGTTGCAGACTGAGTTTGACCTCGTTTCCACCACCAAAGTCAATACCTTGCTACTAAAATCGAGACAGCGTTTTTATGAGTCAGGAGACAAAGCAGGCAAACTTCTCGCCCACCAGGCTAGAGCTGAGGCTACTTCAAGGCTGATTCAAGCAGTTAAATCGAATACAGGAGAGACGTATACTGACCCAAAGGCAATTAATAATACTTTCTCGGAATTTTATATTTCTCTGTACAGCTCAGATCACCCTCGTCTACCGAACAGTACTTTAGACAAAATAGATTTCCCCCAAGTCCCTGAGGACCAGGCAGTAATGCTCGGAGCCCCTATCACCACAGCTGAGGTTCTAGAGGCAATTAAGTCGCTCCAGAGTGGCAAGTCACCTGGGCCAGATGGCTTTACAGCTGAATATTATAAGACCTTTTCCAACTTGCTTGTCCCTTATTTAACAGAAATGTATAACGAAGCGTTCGCCCAAGGCCGCCTCCCAGACACCCTATCGGAGGCCACCATCTCTCTCCTCCTTAAAAAGGATAAGGACCCTCTCCTTTGCGGCAGCTACAGACGAATCTCGCTGCTGAACGTCGACTTCAAAATTCTTTCCAAAGTTCTTGCCTCACGGCTTCAGACTGTTCTACCACCTATCATTGGGCTAGACCAGACGGGTTTTATGCCAGGCCGACACTCTTTTCATAATACTAGGCGCCTGCTCAATATTATCACTTCACCCTGTTCTGTATCTCCCGAGGTTGTGGTCTCCCTCGACGCAGAGAAAGCCTTCGACAGGGTCGAGTGGAGTTTTCTGTGTGAAGCGTTGGCTAGGTTTGGGCTGGGTGGGGCCTTTGTTGATTGGGTTAAGCTTCTTTACTCCTCCCCAAAAGCCTCAGTCCGAACTAATGATATTTCCTCTTCTTCATTCCCCTTATGCCGTGGCACGAGACAGGGTTGCCCTCTCTCCCCGCTTTTATTTACTTTGGTTATAGAACCGCTGGCTCTTTGGTTACGCTCAGAGGCTGGATTCCAGGGCATTACTCGTTTGACTACAGTCCATAAAGTCTCCTTATATGCGGATGACCTCCTTCTTTATGTGTCAGACCCAATCAACTCATTCCCTTTAATTTTTAATATTCTTGACGAATACAGTAGTGTTTCTGGATATAAGCTCAACTATCAGAAGAGCGAGATTTTACCGATAAATAACTTGGCCGAGACGCTTCCTCATTCCATAGTCCCGTTTAAATGGTCGAGTGGCGGCTTCAGATATTTAGGTATTCACATAACCACTTCTCTTTCGGATCTTTATCGTAATAATATTGCCCCTCTAGTTGAGAGGACGGAAGGGGATTTTGGTCGCTGGTCGGCCCTACCACTATCACTTGTAGGTCGGATCAATCTGATCAAGATGGTCGTTCTCCCTAAGTTTTTGTATCTCTTTCAGCACCTCCCTGTTTTCCTGACAAAATCTTTCTTTGACAATTTGGATAAGAAAATTTCAACATTCTTATGGAAGGGCAAACCCACAAGAATTCGTAAATCAATTCTCCAGTCCCCAAAAGACAAGGGTGGTTTCGCCCTCCCTGTTTTTAGACATTATTATTGGGCAGCCAATATGCAGAAATTTTTGTTTTGGATGCATGAAGATAAAGATCCCTTGCCTGTGTGGGTACGTTTGGAAAATCAATCCTTTTCATTCTCATTACGCTCAGTTTTATGTGCACAGCTTCCTTTGTCAGTGTCGGGTGTGAGCAACTGTCCTGTTGTGGCTGTCTCCTTGAAGATTTGGAGTCAGTTTCGAAAAGTTTTGGGCTTACCAGGTCCATCTGCTTTGACATCTGTTTACAGAAATTGTGCCTTTGAGCCATCTAAAACCGACTCAGCATTTCGGCTTTGGCACAGCAATGGTATTAGGTCAGTCAACGATCTTTATACTAACAATACCTTTTCTTCTTTTACAAAGCTTCTAACAGAGTATAGCCTCCCAAGCCATCACCTTTTTCGCTTTTTCCAGGTCCGTGACTATGTCAAAAAACTTTTTCCCCACTTTCCAAATCGCCCTCCGGAAACCCTGGTTGATACTCTTTTGAACACAGATCCGACTGCTAAGGGATGCATCTCCTTTTTATATAGATCTATTTGTGCAGCCTCTTCATCATCCCTTACTGCTGTACAGACCGTATGGGAAGAGAGTCTCAAGATTAAACTAACTGATAAGCAGTGGGAATCCGCACTTTCTCTTGTCCACTTGTCATCAATCTGTGCTCGACACAGGTTGATTCAGTGTAAGGTTTTGTTTAGAACTCACTACACAAACGCAAGACTTGCGAAAATTTACCCTACTGTTAGTGATTCCTGTGGCAGATGTAAGTCATCTCCTGCGAATCATGTACATATGTTTTGGTCTTGTGCTAAACTGGGGACCTTTTGGTCGTATATTTTTGACACGCTAACTAAGGCATACGGTTACACTCTTGTTCCAAATAGTTTATCTGCAATCTTTGGCATCGCCCCTTCAGCAGGTGCTCCTAAAAATTCGAAGCAGGCCTTGGCATTCACCACCCTGCTGGCCCGTCGGTTGATTCTCCTCAGTTGGAGGCTCCCCCGTCCCCCCTCACATTTACATTGGATACGCGAGGTGATGTATAATTTGAAGCTTGAAAAGCTTAGGTTCACACTAAGAGGTTCGGTGAAATTGTTTCATGCTACTTGGGATCCCTTCTTGAACTATATACATTCTCTAGATTTTTCCTCGGAGTTGGAGGACTGATGTGTGCAACGTTTATTTATTACCATTATTGTTTTATTTTGCCATTTGTCTGTGTTTGTATTATACACATATTTTTCTTGTTTTTTTATTTGTTTTTTGTTTTGTTTTTGTTTTTGTTTATTTGTCTTGTTTTTGTTTTGTTGTGTTTGTTGTTGAATGGCCTTGTAATGGGTGGGTGGGGAAGGGTGTTAACATTCAGATGTGCCAATTGATGTCTATTCTACCTTTTTTTTTGTATATACCTCTTGTTGTATGTCACACTGTCTGTCTAAAATGTTGAAAATTTTCTATAAATAAAGTTGGAAAAAAAAAAAACCAAGAAATCCCGCTAGATTAGTTGCTAGTCGCTTTTATGAAAATGTGTCACTAGAGGGGTCTGAAAACTCGCTAAATATAGTGATAAAGTCGCTAAGTTGGCAACACCGAGGATAGCAGCATGGCAACCAGATGACAACCAGATGACAATTGACGAGGTCCATACTGACCAATCAATGGACAACTGGCTTGTGGAGAGCTGACCAATCAGAAAGTAGGTCAAGAGGCGGGAACCAAACAAAGAAAAAACTCCTATGTTATGGACACTGCTCATCTACTACCCATCTGAAACAATGTCTCAACAATTATTTTTAAAACAAATTTTCGACTTCACATACATAAAAACGTCTTCTAAATTAACATTTTGAACCAAAATGTTTCATTTTTCTGAAGTAATTTAGACAAGATAGTATAAGATAATGCTTTATTGATCCCTATGGAGAAATTTGGTTGATGCAGCAACACAGACATAGTGGCAAGAGTGTTTCAAGAGTAATTGAGCACAAATAGAGAAACAATTCAAATAAAATAAAAATAGATAAATAAAAAAGAATACAAATTTAAGTACTAAGTAATATAAGTAATTAATTAATTTAAGTAGCTGTGTAATAGCCACATAGTGACTGGAATCATTGATAACGTCAGACAAACATCCCAAAACTATGACAGGATATGTAAGATTTGACTATAAATATTGTTTAACACTCAATATTGAGCACAATTGTTACCATAACTGTATGATTTAACATGGGAGACATGTCACATCACCTATTTGGTGTATTTGTCATTTGAATTTACTCCTGTCGTGGCAAAGAAGATGAAACTATTTATTTTCAAGACTATTGCTAGGCCCAGTAAAGGTTAAAGACCCCCACAATAAAGAAATCTAATTAAAAATGAAACATTAACCCTCAGAAATGTATTTAAATAATACATGTTTTTTGTGAAGCTTACAATGTTCTAAATTCCAGATAAAAAAGGGACACTTACTGCTCTCTGTCTCCATTTGAATCCAAATGATTCATAAAGTGTTTTTTCTCTCTATACGTTTGACAGGAGGAGTTACCATGGAAACTTACGGTCGCGAGGGAGCAGAGGAGGGAAAGGCGGGAAAAAACTAAAAACTTGAGTTTTTTTTATTTTTACATTATATGGAATGATACATGTTTACATGTGATCAATGATATCCATAAAAAAGGAAGGGTGGGGGACTAGTTCAGTGGGCAAGTAAGAAATTTAGTTCATATAAATAAAGAGATATACTACTACAACTAATAATAATAATAATTATAGTGATTAGATCGATTTGATAAAAATAAAAAATAAATGAATAAACAAAAAAATTAAAATGTTATAACTAAATAGTAAATAATTATAGTCATGATAATAATAACGGTAATAATATCAATAATACTGTAACGCCGTACCTTGTTTAATCTCTTCAGATCTGTTAAACTGTTACTGCGTTAACTTAAAACTTAATTAAATATATTTCAGGGCTGTGGGGAAGAAATAGCACGGGACAACTTCTGCTCTGCGTCAGGATGCCTTTAATGACCCTTCAACAACGTTGGACAACCGCACATCAAACTCATGACACATTTACTTAACCTCAGACAATATCACCCTGAGCAACCTTAAAGAAGCAGTGCAATATATGAAACAGTAGTCTTTCAAACTTCATTAAAGACTTAATGATATAAACACTTAGACCAAAATAAAATCTCATCTTACATACTTTCCTCTGTTCAGATGAAATGTCCTCATTTCAAAAGTTATGAAAAATAAATCTCATCCAACAGTGAAACCTATTAAGACTCGTAAACAGAATAACAGTCAAGAAGAACCAGGCAATGCACATACATTAATTCAAATATGCATAGAGACCAAAACATGGCATAAATTCTTCAAACACGAAACTTGAACCTTTTTCTTTTCTCTCCTGTTTATACAGTATATCACTCACATGGAGATTTAGCACACACTTGAAAGTTCAAAGCAATGATGTACCTCCCAAAAAAATTAAACAATAGATGCAACACCTGTATCATTGTTTAGTCAACGGTAGAGAAAAATTGCAAAAACCAAATCAAATCAAAGTGTTCATTAGTTACTTTTTTTTTTTTTTCTCTTTCTTTTTTTTTTTTCTTTCTTTTATTTTATTTTTCGTCCTTGTTTCAATCAGTAGTCCATGGCCCATAACTCACAGCAAAAAACGCTGCGGTTTCCTGACAATCTGTCCAGTGCGAGTGATTGGTAGGTCACCAACATGCGTCCCACAAGGCAGTACAGGAGGATCAAACCGCCTTGGGAGAACAGGGGAGACCCGATCAGAAGGCCTTCGAAGCAGTGGAACAGAGGGGCAGGCAGGGGCAGATGACTGTCCAGAGTCAGTGTTAGAGTGCAAGGGGAGTGAACCAGACAAAGATGTATACCTGGGGTATGTGTCCATAGTCAAGGGGGGAACTGTCCACTTCACTGGTGCTGAAGTTGTGTCCCAGGAAGATCTAAAAGGTTTTAATCGGTCATAGTGAACGACTTTGAATCCAGCTTGAGGGCGTCTCAAGTCCAAAAGAGTGTAGATGAGTCCCTCGTTCTCTGATGAAACAACTTTGTAGGGTCCAATCCAGTTTGGCTCAAGTTTCTGTCTCTGTGTAGTAGGATCGTCCAGCCATACTAAATCTCCAACATGATACGGTTTGAATTTCACCTGTCTGTTGGAGTAGTGCTCACGTTTGACCCTCTGTTCTTCACGATGAGAGCGAACTGACTGAAAGACTGTGTCCAGCCGTCTCACCAGTTCTGAGCCATAGTCCTGCACAGTCTCAACAGGCGTAGAGAGATCCACATTTGCTGGAACACGAGGTTCTCTGCCATGTGCAAGAAAATAGGGTGAATATCCAGTGCTAGAATGTGGGGTTGAGTTGAAAGAAAGAACCACAGCTGGCAAATAGTGGTCCCATTCACCACCATTCCCATGAACTAGCCTAGACAACTGTTCTTTTAGAGTCCTGTTAAATCTTTCCACCATTCCATTTCCACGTGGATGGTATGGTGAGGTTCTTTTCTTTTTGATGTTCAGTCTCTGACAGATCATTTGAACTATGACCGATTCATATTGTCTGCCTTGATCTGAAAACAATTCTTCAGGAACTCCATGCTCAGAAATGTATCTCTCACAAAGCAGTTTTGCTACCGTGGTTGCTTTTTGATCAGGCATAGGATAAGCATTAACATACTTTGTAAAATGGTCTTGCACTACAAGTACATATCTATGTCCTTGAGAAGTAAGTGGCAGCTCAGTAATGTCTGTGCATACAAACTGAAAAGGCTGCTCTGCTTGTATGGATTGAAGGGGAGCTCTGTGCTTTGGCACTGGCTTCCTAAAAGCTTCACATGTATGACAGGTCTCACAAAACTTTTCAATATCAAACCTCATGCTTGGCCAATAGCACATAGTTAAGGCTTTCTTCAGTGTGCGATCAGCACTGTAATGACCAGAGCAGGGATTGCCATGGAGAATGTTCAAAGTGGCTGTGATAAGTGAAGTGGGAATGAGCACTTGATAAACAACTGGTTGACCAGGTGCAGTATGCGCTTGTCTACATAATATGTCATTACACAGTACAAGTCTAGGAAACTGCCACCAGAGTTTTCTTTGCATTTTTCCTTTAACACTTCTGAGGTAAGGTCTATGGTTTTGTTGTACCCACTTGAGTACTTCTGAGAGAACCGGATCTTGAAGTTGTTCGGTTCGAATGTCAGTATCTTGATTAGAAAGTGAGTCTTCCAACAACACCATATTAGCGTCATTAGCTGGTATAACAACAGTGTCTTTGTCAGCAGAACAAACCTGAGCTGTCATGTTGGCACTTGAAGACACAGGCTGCACCGGGAGACTGACTGACTTGGAACCTGGAGAAGGAGCTTCCAGTGTTGTAGGTGAAGAGTGGTCATCAGGCGCAGAAACAGCGTCCTCAGAGTCCCGTTTAGAGAGGGGAATCCTCGACATGGCATCTGCATTTGTGTGTTTCTTGCCATCTTTATGTAAAATCGTCCATTGATAAGGATCCAACTCCAGAGCCCAACGACCTCGTCGTCCTGTAGGGTCATGTGTGACATCCATCTTTCTCAAACTTAGGAGTGGACGATGATCAGTAATGATGGTGAAAGGATTATAGCTCAAGTAGTGTCTGAAATGTCTGACAGACCAAACAATGGCCCACAGTTCTTTGTCATATGTAGACCACTTTCTCTCTGTGCGGGTCAAAACATGGCTGGCATATGCTATAACCCGTTCTGTACCATCTTGAACCTGAGAGAGCACTGCACCAACTGCAAAGTTAGAGGCATCTGTGCTGAGAATAAATGGCTGATGGAAGTTCGGAAAAGCCATTATCGGAGGAGAGGTTAGTGCGTCTTTTAATGTCTGAAATGCAGCTAAGCACTCTGCTGTCCATTCAAATGTCACATGTTTTTGTGTGAGTCTGTGAAGAGGAAGAGCAATGAAAGCATATCTGTGCACAAAACGTCTGTAATACGAGCAAAGGCCAAGAAATGCTCGAACTTCAGTGGGTGATTTTGGCTGTGGCCACTCACGAATCTTGTTGCTGTTCAATGGGTCTAATGCCAGACCGTCCCTTGAAACAATGTGTCCCATATACTTAACAGCCGACTTGCAAAACTCACATTTCTTCGGGTTGAGTTTCAGTCCTGCTTCTCTGAATCTGGTAAGAATGTCTGTCAAGTTCGTCAAATGATCTTCAAAGTCACGTCCCATACAGATGACATCATCGAGATAAATGACACATGTTGTCCAATGAAGACCTCTCAAAACAAGCTCCATAAGTCTCTGAAAAGTAGGTGGGGAGTTTTTCAGTCCCATTGGCATCACTTTAAACTGGTAGAGACCGTCACCTGTTGTAAATGCTGTTTTTGGTCCGTCCAAAGGATCCATTTCAACTTGCCAGTATCCACTTGACATGTCCATGGTTGAGAAAAACTGAGATCCAGACAGTGCATCCAAACTGTCATCAACTCTGGGGAGAGGATGAGCATCGGTGATGGTGACAGAGTTCAACTTCCTGAAATCCACACAGAACCTGTATGTGCCATCCTTTTTCCGTACCATGACGACTGGGCTGGCCCAGGGGCTTTTGCTGTCCTCAATCAAATCTTGAGCCTTTAGGTCCTCAACTTGCCTGCGGATTGCTGCTTTCATGGAAGGAGAAGTGTGGTATGCCCTTTGTGAGATGGGAATGTCACATTTTGTTGTAATTTTGTGTGTGACCAATTGCGTCCTTCCAAAATCATGTGGGTGCTGACTGAACACGTCTGAGAATGACTGTAAAGTATCTTTCAGCCTTGTTTGTTGTGTACTCGTAAGGTCAGGGTTCAACACATCTGATAGTACAGCCTGTTTAGAAACAACTGGCATCTGTATGTTAATATTACAAACAGAACGTTCTATCACAGTGTACTCATCGTTGCTGCTGTTAGATGTAGCATAAAAAGTCCCTATCAGGCTACCACAATGCAACATGACATCATCACTGGAGGGGTTAGCTACTTTTACATGGATGGAACCGTTGTTCACTTCTGACACAGTCCACGCAAAACCAGTGACTGACTGATTAGTGTAATGTGGTTCAAAAACACCTTCATAAGCATGAGGTATTAACCCTTTTAGTGGTACATCAAGTTTAGCATTAATTACCATCTCTGACATGGCTGGAACTGTAACTGTAGAAGAAACAGTGACATCAGTTAGTTTAGGAACATACTGGTGTGGGCTAACTAGTGGCACTTCTTTGTGATCTACAACTAGAGACATGTTTCTGGTGTTCACAATAATGCCATTAGCAACCAGAAAATCCCAGCCAAGAATTAACGGCTTTGTACAGTTTCTAACCACCTGCAGATTATGCGACATTGGTTTGTGGGCAATACTCAGATTCACGGAAATTGAACCCACTGAGTCAAGAGGGTCACCTGTGACACTAGTGAGAGGCACAAATTGCTTCATAATGGGCTTTTTGTGAAGAGCACTAGTAGACATTCTGAAATCTTCACTAATAACTGAAATGTCTGCCCCAGTGTCAACAAAAGCATGTACCACAGTGTCCTCAATAACAACTGACACATATCTTTTTGACGCATTAACTTCAGATAAAATGTCTCTGGTTAAGTCAGTCTGTGTCATATCATTGTCTTTATGGGCCTGGGAAAAGTCAGCAGCTGGCAACTGGCCCTCATCGTCAACTACTTGTAGTTTAACTTATTGGAGCTGGTGTGTGAAGGAGACTGGAACCGTACATGTCCAGGACTTGGAGAGCGATGAGATCCACGTCTGTCCTCATGGCGGTCAGCAGAGCGACCACTCTGTGTGTGTTCCCTGTATGATGGACTGCGGCCACGTGCCTGTCGTTCATATGACCCGGAACGCCTGTGGGAGTCCCGTGTGTCATAACGATCCTCTACATACCTTGAGGGTCCATAGGAGCGGTCAGGAGCTGTGTGCTGATCATAGGAAGGTCGTCTGTAGCTGTTCCTGTCCGAGGAATAGTGGCGGCTGTGTCCCCGTTCACTGTGAGGAGAGGGACTCCTCCGATGAGACCAGTAGTCAGGTGAGCTGTGGCGTGCGTCTTTATGCTGGCGTTGTACCTGCAGATGTAGCTGTTCAACACGCTCAGAAAGTGTCTCCAGTGTTTTCTGCATGTTTCTGAGGTCCTCTGAGGTGGCAGAGTTAACACTGAGAGAAGGGGATGATGTCGAGAAGTGAGCAGGTGCAGCACCAGGTACATTAGGCAACACGGGTGCCTGGGAAACATATTGCACAGTGTTTTGAGATGAAAACACCCTACTAGCTTGGTGAGCAGTCTCAATCTGGATGGCGAATTTCAGAGCAGCATCCAGTGATGTCAAACCTTGTTCATGACAGCGCAGCTGAAGATAAGGCTCAATACCAGCAATGAAGCGTCTGAACTTTTCTCCATCCTTAGCATTTTGTCCATAAGTGGGAAAAGCTTCTTCCACTAACCCACTGATTTCTGCAGCAAACACAGTGAGGGCTTCACCTGGCAGACGTGTACGTGCGTTGATATAACTCTGAAATGTGGTCACATAAGCAGTCTGTCCAAATACAGCTTTAAGTTTTTCTTTAACATCATCATAGTCAGATTTCACTGCATCAGATTGACTGTCCCAATAACTAAAAGCAGCACCACCCAGGCGTGTGGGCAGTAACTTAGCCATGCTGTCTTCATCATAAGTTGGGGTGGCCTGAACAGTTACCTCAAAACGTCTGCACCATCTTGAGAAGTCTTCTTTCCCATCTCCCATAAAAACATGAGAAAAATCTCCTTTCCAAAATTGTGGCACCACGTGTGCAGGGCCAGGTGAAAACAGTTCATTCCACGAGTTATGACTGGTCATGATGAAATAACTGTTTGCAACCTTGCAGATAAAGCACAGTCTTCAATACAGTCTTAACTGTTCACGACGGATACAAGTTTACTTTATTCTTGAGTTACAGTCTTAGCTTTGGTGAGCTAGGCAGATGATTTTCCAGTTATCCAAAGTTGACGTGCAAGTACACTAGCAACATTCCAAAAAGAAAAAAGAAAAACAGCGCGAAAATCCACGAGGGGAGCAGAAAAAAAAAGTTTCCTCCACAGTCGTAGTCTCTGTACTCACTGTAAATGTCTCTTCGTCCTCGCTGTGATGCAGGAAGGGGGAAAAAAAACAATCTCCATTCATAAAACAGGTCCCCAGCAGTAAAACCTAGCCGTTAGCCAAGCGTCGGCTTTTCAGACGCTGCAGTTCACGTGCAGAGGAGGAGAAGAAAAAAAATACTGCATCGGAGCACATTTAGCTAGCTCGCTGATCCCGGCAAAACTCTCTGCAAAACTTGCAGTCCACACACCCGCTGCCACCAGTGTAACGCCGTACCTTGTTTAATCTCTTCAGATCTGTTAAACTGTTACTGCGTTAACTTAAAACTTAATTAAATATATTTCAGGGCTGTGGGGAAGAAATAGCACGGGACAACTTCTGCTCTGCGTCGTGATGCCTTTAATGACCCTTCAACAACGTTGGACAACTGCACATCAAACTCGTGACACATTTACTTAACCTCAGACAATATCACCCTGAGCAACCTTAAAGAAGCAGTGCAATATATGAAACAGTAGTCTTTCAAACTTCATTAAAGACTTAATGATATAAACACTTAGACCAAAATAAAATCTCATCTTACACTACCTATAAACATCCTAAAAGACTGTTTTAAAGCTCTGCACCATTGGGACTGCCGTTGCTGCCGTTTCTCCCTCTATCATGACTACCAGAACTGCTACTGGCGTTACTAACTTTCTACAAGCCAGCTGTCCTTTTCATGTCAATTTCACACAATTTTGTCCCTGACAAGTTTCGTGTTCATGAACTGATGACTAATGACACAGGAAAACACATTCCAACGATCAGTACCAAGTCAGACCTGTATGGAGCCAGAACCATGACTGTAATATTTGGCATTGAGCACACACCTAAAACTGATAAAAGAAAAATTGTCATAGAAAAACATAATGGCACCAAAACAGGCCTAAAACGTGTAACCTTATGATAAAGCATGTAGGAGCATGACATATCTTTTTTCATAAAGGAGACTGGCCCAGTTAAGGAATCATTTTGCTGGTGCTCAATTTCGTGGGATTTACTGTCAATTTAAGAATTTAGCATGAATTTAATAATAATAAATGAGTCTCTAGTGTCTACCAAATAATAGAATACCACCTCCCAGCCAGTGTTTGTGAAAATCCTCAAAATAATTAAATCTATCCCCAATGCTAACCGAATTGCCTTCTACAATTCCAGCTGTAATGTTAACATTGACAGCAGCTTGCACAACTGCTTATCCTAAAGCTGTCAGCTGTGACATAACATCTGACATGTGCAAATGTGAGTCGTGATTGATGAATGTTAAACCATTAAATGTGTGCTCAGCTGCATGGAGAATATTTACCATTTGCTACAATAACACGCCAAACAACCTTGTTAGCTTGCTAATAGCATACATCTATTCATTCGGAGTGGAACGTAAAGTAGTATTACCTTATAAGTACTGGTCGCAGGACATCACTGGAAACATTATCCGTGAGAAAAAGTCTCCAACTTTCTGCATATGTAGCTTTACAATGATTTAGAAACGTTGAAAGAGCCATGACCTTAGTTCCTTGTTTCCCGCTCGCATCTGTCGTTTTCCTAAATCCCGGAAGTATTGCATCGCAACTCACCGCACCTTATATCGCCACCTACTGGCCAAATCAAAATAAAGCTGTGTCAGGCAGACTCAAGCAGCACAAACTTTGCTGCTCAAAAGGACTTTCTTATGGACATTGGGAAAAGTGGTTAACATTTCCCTTAAAACCCCAAGGTTTAATACTCTGATCTCTGTAGCAGTTAATTACAGGAGTTAAACTTTCAAACAGCAGTGCTCAAATTCTATAAAATGTTACCTAAATACAGCTTTTTAATGAAGAGAGTGTTCACATTGTGTGTTAGGTCATCAACTACAGACCTATAAGTAGACATAACATACATTTGTAATTAGGAGAGTTCCAGAAACAATAGCTGATCAATATGCCCACCAGCTAAAGCTTCAAAACTACTTGAACATGTGTGTCATTTCCTAATGTCCTACCATAGTGACTCTCTGTTTACCTGTAATAGCATACACTGCAACAATATCAGAAAGAAAAATACAACAGGTTGGAATCATCTTCAGTCACTTCATAACCAAACACACATAACAGCGGTTATTCAATGAGCTGTCTGTGACTTTAAGCCAGACCAAAGGTGGGAGCTTGAATAATGCCCTCACACATGAACTTGGTGAATTGTACGGAAGTGTCATGGATTGGCAGTTTCAAATTTACAAGGCAGGTGTTGGCTTCAGGGTAGTTCCGCCCTGTCTCGTGAATGAAAGTCAGTGTTGGGTGAGGGGAAAAACCAAGAGCTGGCACTCTGTTGGCTCCAGAGGCAAATACCAGGATTTGTTCCATTGTGATCTCAAACACACCATCTGGAAAATTGTAGAGTAATACAATAATTAACAGCTGATAATACAGGATTATGTCAGCAAAAGTCAGAGTAGCTCAAATACAATCTCAAAATACTCAGCAAAACCCTAAGAGTGAATCATTCATTTACCTTCAATATCTAGTAGGAAGTCTCTCCAGTACCCTTCCACTCTCTTCTCTTTTCGCCACCGGTTGCTTTCTGGATGGGACAGCGTTGCTTTGAACAGGGAGATCAAATCTGTGGCCTTTAAAGGCCTCTCTGATGAAGAAAACACCTCCTTGAAGGTGCTGGGGTGAATTTTCATCAGGTCCAGGAGACCAAGTGTGTTCAGTCCTTCAGCAAGTCTGTAAAGAACAACTAAAATTAAAAGGACATATATAGATCTATCTATACACACACAGGTATAGAACAAAAAACAAGTGATGTATAAGAAAGCATTTTCAGAGAAATGCATGTTAGCCCAGCACACCCAAGTGATGCGAACTAAGCAATTGCAATAGGGCACTAGAACCAGGAGTGCCACACAGTTGATGGTCATTACCCAGTTAAGTATCCTTTAACAAAGACAGGCCAAACACATTGTGAACAGTCAGACTTGTCCCCAATCAAACAGAAGCAAGTGCACAATATTAGACAACAGTATGTGGTACAATAAAGATTTGTTTTTCAGCAATAAATACTTATTCCAGCTCACCCAAGCATCCCCCCCCCCCCCCCCCCCCCCCAAAAAAGAAAGAGTAAAATCTGGTCCAACTGCTGTAGCACTGTCATGAACAAAATTAAGGATTTAAAACCATTAACTCAATTTACAATTTATAGACACCATAACTGATTAACTGTGGAACTATAAACAAATACTCACTGTTGCAAGGCTTCCTTGGTCCTTCCTTCCACGTAGAAACCTGTGGCAGCCTGAACCAACTGGTCTCGTCCCTCCATGGTGGTGATAGGCCTCAGGGACCCCAACAAGGACAGGCTCTCTGCAGCTTCCTCAATAGCATCTCTAGTTGCTGTAATATTAACTGCCTCACTGATCTTTGAGACATCATCAACAGTTCATTTGTAAAGCAGGCTACGAATTGTCAAAAAAAAAAAAAAAGGTAAAAATTGACATACCTTTTTGAGTTTCAACTGCAAATCCTGATCTGCTACTTCTTCGAGAGTGGGTGGTGATGCAGGTAAAGAGCAAAGGTTTTGGTAGAGCCTCTCAGAAAAAAAAGAAGGCAACACTCCTCCATGCACCAGTGCGACAGCAATCATCACTCCATATGTTCTGTAGAGACCTCTGTGTAATGCTGCAAAAATGGAAAAGATGAACAAGAGATTTACCAGTGGATAACAGTTGGCAAATATCTGCAGGATAAGGTGTTCACAAAAAACTAAAATTTAAAATTTCAACAAATGCAGGAATATCATCAATATATGTGAGATGAGTTAGATAAGTGTCATGTGTGGGTACTAACCATGGCTGTCCAGGGACAGGTTCTTACTGTTCTGTGGTCCTGTAAAACACAGAAAAAGGTGAGTTTTTACAATTTTTTCAGTGACCTTTGACACTTAGGAAGGTAGCACCTGTCTGAAAAACACACCAGACATTGCACTTATAGTAATGATGAATACTGTGCAAGCTCAGCCCTCTATCTTAAAGCATCTAGGATTTATTCAAGAAAAGGTGTCCTCAGGCCTCCTCGCCTTTTTTACAAAGTCACCTTTTCGTACACCACGCGGCCCTCGTTGCCACCAGTGACTCCAAAATCACCACAAACCTTGTAGATGCACTCATGATGAACACACAGCCAGCTCAGACTCCTAGCTCAAAGCATTTCTGAAATTTTGATGAAAAACACAGAAAAAGGTGAGTTTTTACCATTTTTCAGTGACCTTTGACACTTAGGAAGGTAGCACCTGTCTGAAAAACACACCACACATTGCACTCATAGTAATGATGAATACTGTGCAAGCTCAGCCCTCTATCTTAAAGAATCTAGGATTTATTCAAGAAAAGGTGTCCTCAGGCCTCCTCGCCTTTTTCGGTAAAGTGTGGAAATCGTGCCTTTTCGTACGCCACGCGGCCCTCGTTGCCACCAGTGACTCCAAAATCACCACAAACCTTGTAGATGCACTCATGATGAACACACAGCCAGCTCAGACTCCTAGCTCAAAGCATTTCTGAAATTTTGATGAAAAACACAGAAAAAGGTGAGTTTTTACCATTTTTCAGTGACCTTTGACACTTAGGAAGGTAGCACCTGTCTGAAAAACACACCACACATTGCACTCATAGTAATGATGAATACTGTGCAAGCTCAGCCCTCTATCTTAAAGAATCTAGGATTTATTCAAGAAAAGGTGTCCTCAGGCCTCCTCGCCTTTTTCGGTAAAGTGTGGAAATCGTGCCTTTTCGTACGCCACCCGGCCCTCGTTGCCACCAGTGACTCCAAAATCACCACAAACCTTGTACTTGCACCCATGATGAATATACAGCCAGCTCAGCTTTGTAGCTCAAAGGATTTCTGAAATTTCACTGATAAAAACTCAAAAAGGCGACTTTTCAAAACTTTTTGATGAACTTTCACACTTGGCAAGGTAGCACCTGTCTGAAAATCACCACATGCATTCTAACTATGGTCCTAGTGAATACTGTGCGAGTTCAGCCCTCTATCTTAAAGCCTGTAGGATTTATTAAACAAAAGGTGTCGTCAGGCCTAATCGCCTTTTTCACAAAGTCACCTTTTCGGACGCCACGCGGCCCTGGTTGTCACCAGTGACCCTAAAATCACCACAAACCTTGTAGATGCACTCATGATGAACACACAGCCAGCTCAGCCTCCTAGTTCAAAGCATTTCTGAAATTTTGATGAAAAACACAGAAAAAGGTGAGTTTTTACCATTTTTTCAGTGATCTTTGACACTTAGGAAGGTAGCACCTGTCTGAAAAACACACCACACATTGCACTTATAGTAATGATGAATACTGTGCAAGCTCAGCCCTCTATCTTAAAGCATCTAGGATTTATTCAAGAAAAGGTGTCCTCAGGCCTCCTCGCCTTTTTCGGTAAAGTGTGGAAATCGTGCCTTTTCGTACGCCACGCGGCCCTCGTTGCCACCAGTGACTCCAAAATCACCACAAACCTTGTACTTGCACCCATGATGAACATACAGCCAGCTCAGCCTCCTAGCTCAAAGGATTTCTGAAATGTCCTTGAAAATATCTCAAAAAGGCGACTTTAAACCACCTTTTGGTGGATTTTCACACCTGGGAAGGTAGCACCTGTCTGAAAATCACACCACACACTCTACCTATGGTCCTTGTGAATACTGTATGAGTTCAGCCCTCTATCTTAAAGCTTGTGGGATTTATTAAACAAAAGGTGTCCTCAGGTCTAATCGCCTTTTTCACAAAGTCACCTTTTCGTACACCACGCGGCCCTCGTTGCCACCAGTGACCCCAAAATCACCACAAACCTTGTACATGCACCCATGATGAATATACAGCCAGCTCAGCTTTGTGGCTCAAAGGATTTCTGAAATTTCACTGATAAAAACTCAAAAAGGCGACTTTTCAAAACTTTTTGATGAACTTTCACACTTGGCAAGGTAGCACCTGTCTGAAAATCACCACATGCATTCTA
The DNA here is from genome assembly GCF_009762535.1 of Notolabrus celidotus. Lineage (NCBI taxonomy): Eukaryota > Metazoa > Chordata > Actinopteri > Labriformes > Labridae > Notolabrus > Notolabrus celidotus. Next base: position 40,887,432 of record NC_048272.1, on the reverse strand, counting down.
ACTATGGTCCTAGTGAATACTGTGCGAGTTCAGCCCTCTATCTTAAAGCTTGTAGGATTTATTAAACAAAAGGTGTCGTCAGGCCTAATCGCCTTTTTCACAAAGTCACCTTTTCGGACGCCACGCGGCCCTGGTTGTCACCAGTGACCCTAAAATCACCACAAACCTTGTACACATGGTCATGATTACCATAAAGTCAGCTCAGCCTTGTAGTTCAAAGCATTTCTGACATTTTTATGAATAACACAGAAAAAGGTGAGTTTTTACCATTTTTTCAGTGACCTTTGACACTTAGGAAGGTAGCACCTGTCTTAAAAACACACCACACATTGCACTTATAGTAATGATGAATACTGTGCAAGCTCAGCCCTCTATCTTTAAGCATCTAGGATTTATTCAAGAAAAGGTGTCCTCAGGCCTCCTCGCCTTTTTCGGTAAAGTGTGGAAATCGTGCCTTTTCGTACGCCATGCGTCCCTCGTTGCCACCAGTGACTCCAAAATCACCACAAACCTTGTACTTGCACCCATGATGAACATACAGCCAGCTCAGCCTCCTAGCTCAAAGTATCTCTGAAATGTCCTTGAAAATATCTCAAAAAGGCGACTTTTAACCACCTTTTGGTGGATTTTCACACCTGGGAAGGTAGCACCTGTCTGAAAATCACACCACACACTCTACCTATGGTCCTTGTGAATACTGTATGAGCTCAGCCCTCTATCTTAAAGCTTGTGGGATTTATTAAACAAAAGGTGTCTTCAGGTCTAATCGCCTTTTTCACAAAGTCACCTTTTCGTACGCCACGCGGCCCTCGTTGCCACCAGTGACTCCAAAGTCACCACAAACCTTGTACATGCACCCATGATGAATATACAGCCAGCTCAGCTTTGTGGGTCAAAGGATTTCTGAAATTTCACTGATAAAAAGCTCAAAAAGGCGACTTTTCAAAACTTTTTGATGAACTTTCACACTTGGCAAGGTAGCACCTGTCTGAAAATCACACCACACACTCTACCTATGGTCCTTGTGAATACTATATGAGCTCAGCCCTCTATCTTAAAGCCTGTGGGATTTATTAAACAAAAGGTGTCCTCAGGCCTTCCTCGCCTTTTTCGGTAAAGTGTGGAAATCGTGCCTTTTAGTACGCCACGCGGCCCTCTTTGCCACCAGTGACTCCAAAATCACCACAAACCTTGTACATGCACCCATTATGAATATACAGCCAGCTCAGTTTTGTGGGTCAAAGGATTTCTGAAATTTCCTTGAAAATATCTCAAAAAGGCGACTTTTAACCACCTTTTGGTGGATTTTCACACCTGGGAAGGTAGCACCTGTCTGAAAATCACACCACACACTCTACCTATGGTCCTTGTGAATACTGTCTGAGCTCAGCCCTCTATCTTAAAGTTTGTGGGATTTATTAAACGAAAGGTGTCGTCAGGCCTAATCGCCTTTTTCACAAAGTCACCTTTTCGTACGCCACGCGGCCCTGGTTGTCACCAGTGACCCCAAAATCACCACAAACCTTGTAGATGCACTCATGATGAACACACAGCCAGCTCAGCCTTGTAGTTCAAAGCATTTCTGAAATTTTGATGAAAAACACAGGAAAAGATGAGTTTTTACCATTTTTTTAGTGACCTTTGACACTTAGGAAGGTAGCACCTGTCTGAAAAACACACCACACATTGCACTTATAGTAATGATGAATACTGTGCAAGCTCAGCCCTCTATCTTAAAGCATCTAGGATTTATTTAAAGAAAAGGTGTCCTCAGGCCTCCTTGCCTTTTTCGGTAAAGTATGGAAATCGTGCGTTTTCGTACGCCACGCGGCCCTCGTTGCCACCAGTGACTCCAAAATCACCACAAACCTTGTACATGCACCCATGATGAATATACAGCCAGCTCAGCTTTGTGGGTCAAAGGATTTCTGAAATTTCACTGATAAAAAGCTCAAAAAGGCGACTTTTCAAAACTTTTTGATGAACTTTCACACTTGGCAAGGTAGCACCTGTCTGAAAATCACACCACACACTCTACCTATGGTCCTTGTGAATACTATATGAGCTCAGCCCTCTATCTTAAAGCCTGTGGGATTTATTAAGCAAAATGTGTCCTCGGGCCTAATCGCCTTTTTCACAAAGTCACCTTTTCGTACGCCACGCGGCCCTCGTTGCCACCAGTGACTCCAAAATCACCACAAACCTTGTACTTGCACCCATGATGAATATACAGCCAGCTCAGCCTCCTAGCTCAAAGGATTTCTGAAATGTCCTTGAAAATATCTCAAAAAGGCGACTTTTAACCACCTTTTGGTGGATTTTCACACCTGGGAAGGTAGCACCTGTCTGAAAATCACACCACACACTCTACCTATGGTCCTTGTGAATACTGTATGAGCTCAGCCCTCTATCTTAAAGCTTGTGGGATTTATTAAACAAAAGGTGTCGTCAGGCCTAATCGCCTTTTTCACAAAGTCACCTTTTCGTACGCCATGCGGCCCTGGTTGTCACTAGTGACCCCAAAATCACCACAAACCTTGTAGATGCACTCATGATGAACACACAGCCAGCTCAGACTCCTAGTTCAAAGCATTTCTGAAATTTTGATGAAAAACACAGGAAAAGATGAGTTTTTACCATTTTTTTAGTGACCTTTGACACTTAGGAAGGTAGCACCTGTCTGAAAAACACACCACACATTGCACTTATAGTAATGATGAATACTGTGCAAGCTCAGCCCTCTATCTTAAAGCATCTAGGATTTATTTAAAGAAAAGGTGTCCTCAGGCCTCCTTGCCTTTTTCGGTAAAGTATGGAAATCGTGCGTTTTCGTACGCCACGCGGCCCTCGTTGCCACCAGTGACTCCAAAATCACCACAAACCTTGTACATGCACCCATGATGAATATACAGCCAGCTCAGCTTTGTGGGTCAAAGGATTTCTGAAATTTCACTGATAAAAAGCTCAAAAAGGCGACTTTTCAAAACTTTTTGATGAACTTTCACACTTGGCAAGGTAGCACCTGTCTGAAAATCACACCACACACTCTACCTATGGTCCTTGTGAATACTATATGAGCTCAGCCCTCTATCTTAAAGCCTGTGGGATTTATTAAGCAAAATGTGTCCTCGGGCCTAATCGCCTTTTTCACAAAGTCACCTTTTCGTACGCCACGCGGCCCTCGTTGCCACCAGTGACTCCAAAATCACCACAAACCTTGTACTTGCACCCATGATGAATATACAGCCAGCTCAGCCTCCTAGCTCAAAGGATTTCTGAAATGTCCTTGAAAATATCTCAAAAAGGCGACTTTTAACCACCTTTTGGTGGATTTTCACACCTGGGAAGGTAGCACCTGTCTGAAAATCACACCACACACTCTACCTATGGTCCTTGTGAATACTGTATGAGCTCAGCCCTCTATCTTAAAGCTTGTGGGATTTATTAAACAAAAGGTGTCGTCAGGCCTAATCGCCTTTTTCACAAAGTCACCTTTTCGTACGCCATGCGGCCCTGGTTGTCACTAGTGACCCCAAAATCACCACAAACCTTGTAGATGCACTCATGATGAACACACAGCCAGCTCAGACTCCTAGTTCAAAGCATTTCTGAAATTTTGATGAAAAACACAGAAAAAGGTGAGTTTTTACCTTTCTTTTCAGTGACCTTTGACACTGTCTGAAAAACACACCACACATTGCACTTATAGTAATGATGAATACTGTGCAAGCTCAGCCCTCTATCTTAAAGCATCTAGGATTTATTCAAGAAAAGGTGTCCTCAGGCCTCCTCGCCTTTTTCGGTAAAGTGTGGAAATCGTGCCTTTTCGTACGCCATGCGTCCCTCGTTGCCACCAGTGACTCCAAAATCACCACAAACCTTGTACTTGCACCCATGATGAACACAGAAATACAAAGAAATACAATTGAAAATCATTAAAAAAACTAATAATTACATTTGAAATAACATTTATACCTCAGAGGAAACCCATGCTTGTTCACAGCTTCATTCAGTCAGAGAACATTACAGTAACATGAAGGCTGAATCTATGTGTAACATTAAAGCACACTGGACTTTACATTTTCTGTTTACGCTGCATGTAATGTTAAACATACCTGCACAGTTCTTCCATTGCACATTTTGTGTTTAATTTATAATATTATTTTATCTATTTTCTAAAATTATCTATTTGTAAGTTGGTTGTTTAGCACAGAAGAACACCAAGTCAAATTCCTTGTATGTGTAAATGTAAATGACAATAAATACATTCTTTCAATGCATAACAGGAAGCTCATGAAAACTCAGACAAGTCTCATGGCATGAGAAATCCTGAAAGCAGCAGTTCAGCACTGATAAACTGAAAACCTGTGAAGAATAGTTGCAGGTCAAATCTCACTGAAAAGGATAGCTATTGCTGGAAGTTATTGAGGGAGTTGTTGAAGGTCACAAGCACAGCATTAATGTACATATAGGATGTGTTACAGATGGAGGTAGTCTGTGACCTCCAGGGCTCCTAACGAGCCCATCATTGAGAGCACCTGCCCTCATTGTACCCAGCTTGAGCTCATCAGCCTGGCTGCTCAATAAAAGGAGCTCCTTTCCCTCAGTTAGGTGTGTGCAACAGAGAAGACAACACCTTCAGTTGTTTTCTCTGGGTTTGTTTTGAAGAGTGTGTTGAGAGAGAGTGTGTATGTTTGTGGATGTATTGTGGAGGGAAGGAGGGTGACTAAAGGATCATTAAAAAGAGGATTGATCTCTCAGGAGAGTTTTTATCAGATTACAGTTGGTTTAGGCCTGTTCCTTAGTTTGTCTACTCTTTATAGTATTAGTGGGTGGCTGTGGAACTTTACACCTCCACTCCACCTTTTAGACCCCAAAGGCCTTACATCTGTTTGTATTTGAGGGTTTGAAGTTTCTTTTTGTTAGTGTCCCTGTCCATGACCTCTGACCTTCATGTCATGCGGCTTGCAGACACGTAACAGATGGGATAGGCACTACTGCCATACTGTCAATAAAGGTTGAGAAGCAAAAGAGGTAAAATGTCACTAATTCAAATGTATATTATTTACCTGAGGACCACCACCATTGTGTAGAAATTCAAGTGAAACCTAGAAGGAGGAAAGTATACTCCCTGCTTGAAAGGTTGCTTGTGTGAGTGACTGCTCCTATCAAAACTACATTATTAATCTTACATACACTTTGACGTCAATTTAATAAATAAATGCATACATACAATAGATACATGATTCACATGAGCACACCTCCAAACTGCAGCATGTCCCCTGCCACAGAGCAGAGGACCTGTTTTAAAATACCAAACCTGCTGGAAGGAGTCCAGATCTCCTGTCGCCCTGTAATACTTAAAGTCAATCAGGAGTCTGGATTTCATCATGTTCACACACACAGTGACGGGTTCAACAATAAAACCATCCTCCACCTTCCTCCACCGGCTAAAATACACCGCCATCAGAGCCTCACTGTTCCCCCAGTTGACCTTTTGAAGAGGAGATAAAAACCAAAGTCAGTCCCAGTTAAAACATCAATATCCTTTTGTGTGTTCCTTTTTAAAACAATCAAATCATCAGCATACACAGAAACCTTAAAAGACACCAGACACCGGGGGAAAACCACACCACTGAGTCTAGCTCTCAGTCTGTGGAGCAGAGGCTCCAGGGCCAGTGAATACAACATCCCAGAGAGAGAGAGCAGCCCTGCCTCACCCCTCTCTGGATCCCAAATGGAGCACTGAGCCCGCCATTAATTTTCAGAACACTCGCGATGTCACTATAGTGAGCCCGGATCATGGCTATGAAACCAGGGTTGAACCCAAAAGCAGCCAGTCTGCCACAGGTACTGGTGTTCAACCCGGTCAAAAGCCTTTTCCTGGTCTATTGAAATCAGACCAGTCTCTACAGCCAATGAACCAGAGAGCTCCAAAACGTCTCGAATCAAAGTGACGTTGTCACTGATGAACCTGCCGGGTACACAGTAAGTCTGGTCAGGGTGGACGACGGACGCCATCACCTCCCTCAGTCTAAGGGCCAGAGCTTTGGATCTTGTAATCCGTGCACAGCAGTGAGACCGGCCTCCAGTTTTTCATCTCCTGCAGGTCCCTCTTCTTTGGCAGCAGGGTGATGACGGCCCTCCTGCAGCTCAGAGGCAGTCTGCTAGTCCTCAGACTGACTGTTACCACCCCGAACAAGTCTGGTCCTATAGTGGACCAGAAGGACTTATAGAAGTCTGCAGGAAGGCCGTCCATCCCCGGAGCTCTGCAGGCTCATGGTGGCAGTGTGGAGCTCCGGCAGAGTGATCTCCACTGCTAGCTCCCCGTTGTCTGCTTTGCTGACCTGAGGGAGTCCTGCGAGGAAACTGCTGAGCACATCTGGATGACTTGACCATTCACTCTTATAGAGGTCTCTATAGAAACTGGCAGCATACTTCCTGATCTCAGAGGATTCTGAGACTTCGGAGCCGCCGACTTGGCTGACTTGAGGGACTCCAAATGCCCTTGATTTGCCGTAGAGTCCGCTAGAACTCGCAGCTCTATCACCTGCGTCTCCAGATCCCTCATAGACCGGGCCAAGTCTGTAGTGACACCTCGAGTGAACTGCTGGCAGAGCTGTCTAATCTGGGTCTTCCCAACATCCCACCACTGCTGTATGTTAGTGAAGGCAGGCCTGCTCTCTCTGTGGGATGACCCAAAACAGTTCAAAGCATTTCTAAAAGCCTGGTCTGTTAAAAGGGCTGTGTTAAAATGCCAATAGGTGCTCTTTAAACGAATGTTCTTGATAAAAACACGACAGGAGACTAAGCAGTGATCACTAAAACCCACAGGCTGAATAAAACACTGTTTAAAAATATTTAAGTGGTGTTTAAAACAATAAAAGCGGTCCAGTCTGGCCTGAGATAAAACCCTGTCCCTACTGTGGCTCCAGGTGAACTGTCTGTGCTGACTGTTAAAAACCTCCACACGTCAGACTGCTCCTGACTCTCCGTCAGCTGCCTGAATGTGTGGGACGAAGGTGGGTGTGGCTCAGGATGGTTTCTGTCCAGGGTTGGGACCTCCGTGCAATTAAAACCCCCCCCAAACAACATAAAACCATCATCCTCTGTTTCCAACACACTCGTTTAAAATGTTTAAAATGTTTAAAAATGCCACCCTTTGCACCCCATTGGTGGGAGCATAGACATTTAAAAACACAAGTTTGACATTCTCGAACACAGCTTTCACTTTGATTAAAGCACCTGGAACAACTTCCTCTACAGTAAAAGAAAAAGGTAAGAAACTCCTGGAGAATAAAATCCCCACCCCCCCACTCAGACTGGACCTGTGGCTTAAAATCCCCTCCCCATTAAAAGCCCTCTTCCAGTCACTCTCATTGTCTGAGGTGCTGTGGGTCTCCTGTAAAAACAGAATATCAACATGCTTAGTCTCCATCAGTTTAAAAAGAGCTGCAAGTTTAAAATCAGACCTGGCCCCGTTCAGGTTCAGGTTACTGATAATAAAATCCCCCATGGGTACAAAATAAAACACAACACTAAGAGCGGTCAGTAAAAAGCACCTAACAGTCTTCATCATCATCATCATCATCATCATCATCATCATAACCAATCTGAGCTTTCACCCTACCAATGTGCTTCTTGAGTCTGTAAACTTCCCTCTCTGAGAGCACCTTCACGCCTTTCCTGGTCAGGGGCTGGGCTGACCTGATAAAATGCCTCAGGTCGGGGAAGTTCCTCCCGACCTTAGGCAGCCTGGACCCTTTGGTCCGTATAAGGAAGGACTTAATGACAGCCGGGGGGTAGGCGGGCCGAGAGTCCTCCTGAGTCAGTGAGAAGTCGCTCTCTGAGTCAAATGACACCCTTCTGTTTCTGCTCACTTTTTTTGAGGTTTTTGTTTTTCCTTTGGTCTCAAGATTTTTCCTTTTTTGGGAAACTTTCGTCAGATCTTCATCTGACATGTCCTCATCCCACATGCTTTCTAACGTGCTCATGGCACGCTCGTCAGTGCTTACCGTGGCCTGATCTTCGCGCATCACAGCCATTACTTCAACCCCCCGCACCGGAGAAACCGGCGCCACGGAAGATCTCTGCAAGCAGAACTCCCTGAGGCAGCCGGAGCCCCCGAAGCCGCTGAGCCCATCGTCGCCGGTGGGTACCCCCGCCAGCAGCCGCCGGCATATATTAGGGGTGCAACAATACGTGTATCTGCATCGAACCGTTGGATGCAGTGGTCACGGTTCGGTACGCCCTATGAACCGAACGATACGCAATTTTATATTTATTTGATCAACTTCTGACGAGGCGCTCTGTGCTGAAAGTTCAGAGGATCTGCGCTCGACTCCTCTAGGCTGCATTGTGGAGCGCAGGTCCACTGAACTGCGCGCTCCTCCCACATCCATTCAGTCCAGGCTGGTCACGTTTGTTTTAACTGTGCTTCATATGGAAATATATATTTCACCACACGACGGTCTGCTGGGTTCATGTGTTCACGTATGTGTGTGAGTGCGCGCATGAGAGGGAAGCACGAGTGAGCCGCTTTGGTTGCAGAGCAGAGTTGTTCCGTGGTCCTGTAGTGATGCTAGTCTGGATGACATGTTTTTAAAGTGTGTTTATGCATTACTTGTGGTCTTATACTGCATGCTCTGTAGACTTCAGCCTGATACCGGACAGTGTTTTCCTGCCGTTACATCGGGGGCGCACCCGTCAGGTCCCGCCCCCCTTGGAAGTCAAAGCAGAAGTGATTTAAGGTTCCCTCTCTCATAGATCAGGTCTATACCTTGTTCTTTTATGTAACAGACTAAATATCCTTATGTTATTTATCTTATTTACATGATGGGATGTCATTTCTGTCTCTACATGGTCGCGCGTTCACAATTCTCCTCTGCTCTCTATCGCGCACGGCAGATGCACACACAGACAGACAGACAGACAGACAGACACACACACACACACGCAACCCCCCCATGCACAGCAGAACATGTGTCAGGTGTAGCTGCCCCTGATACATTTGATTTAATTTAAAAACTGCTTTTGAGCTGAAACAAATGTTGGAAATTTCAATAAACTACAAGAAAAAAAAAAGTCATGGAAATTTCTCTTTTTCTGTATCGAAAACGTATCGAACCGAACCGTGGATTTTGAGTATCGTTGCACCCATAATATATATATATATATATATATATATATATATATATATATATATATATATATATATATATATATATATATATATATATATATATATATATATATATATATATATATATAAGGACAAGAGAAATGCATGCATGAACATTGAACCTTCTCACCTTGTACCTACGCTTCAGATTGTCCCATTTCTTGGACACCTGGCTGGTGGTTAGCCTTCCCTCCATGCCAAGAAGCCGGATGATTTCACTGTAGGGCCTGAATATTAGGTCAGTGTATTTCATCCTTTGTACTGTCAGCCAAAATATGTGCTCAGGTGTTTCTGTTGGTCAGCATGATAACATGATACACCAAAACTGACAACTCACGTCCAGGCCTTCTTGGCCGTGTGTCTCTTCCCGGTGAAGAGTCCTTCATTTGAGCTCCGCTGTTATTTCCTCTTTCCCTCTTAATGATAAGACAGCACTGGATTACTCCTCAGGTGGTAACAGTCACAGCTCTGAGGGCATCAAGAGAAAGAGAAGAGAAAAGACTTCCGCAAAGTCCACTCTCGTGTTTCCTCGATTATCGCTCCTCCGATCAGTCTCCTCGCTCCTCTCCTCTCTCCTCCAGCAGCGTTTAGAGCTTTGGGACACAAGTTAAAATGGCGCGTCAGTAAGTACTTCCTGTTCGAGTGAGGAGCGAGGAGACTGCAGTTTAGAGCTTTGAGAAGCACCCTGTGATGTTAACGCTGTTAGTGTATACACTCTAAAAAATGTGAGCAATGGTAGCTTAAAAAAATGATGGCAACAAAGTGACACGTAATATAATTGAGTAGATTTTAAACCCGGCCGGGGATCCAAACCAGGGACCTTCTAGCTGAGAGGCAACAGCGCTACCCACTGCGCCAAAGGTGGGGAACAATAGACTGCAAGGGGGGGGGGAAGAAGAGGAAAAAAGGGGAAGAGGGGGGGAAGAAGAGGATAGAGGAAAAAGGAGGAGAAAGAAGGAAAAAAGAAAGAGGAAGGAAAAAGGGAGAAAGGCACAAATACTTAAGCTGTTTGAAATGTCAAAAGTTGCTTCTTAATGAAATATACATCTTGTTGTCCAAATTTCACACTTTTTGTAGTATTAGGGAAGATTGATGTGGATCCATAGGTTGTAGGTTCGATTCCCACTTAGTCCAGAGACTCTAAAGAAGTGAGTTGTCTTTTCACCATGAAAATCTACTGTGTCCACTTCTGTTAACTTATTGTATCCATGCTGTTGTATTTGTTTGACAAGTTAAAAATACATTTAATATTAACCCTTCTGAACACAGTGTCTCCTTAGAAAGAAGCACTGTCTTTTGATACAAATTTACATGAAAAGTTACTTTGGTATTTACTCATTCATGTATTAAGACTAAGTCAGGGTTTGAATAGCATCTTTTTTGGTTCAGATGAGATATCAAGGTGGCAATTACTCTGAAGTTTAAGATTCAGTTCATAATTTCACTATTCTCTGAACAATACACTAAGCCTGACCGGACTGGGTCAAATACAGACACAATATGTAGAGGATTTTATGGCCTTATACATTTTTTCCTATTACGATCAATTCGTTATTATAACCACAGATCATGCTCAAAGAAGTCAAAGAACTGACCGACTGCAAGTTATGGATTTAAATCAGTATATAACTGTTTATTCTTTAATGTAAAAACAAGAATCAACAAACAAAACAACAAATGCTAACACTTTGTAGAAAATGAAAAACTTTAGATAACAGAAAATACAAACTTTGAATAAAATATATTATTAAGAAATAAATAGATAAAAAAACATTGTTTCAACTGGTGCATTTTTGGCTTCTTTTGGCCACTCACAAAATACAAAAACACTTACAAAAACACACTACTGTAAAAACATGGTGGCCTCTGTGGAAGAGGACCCACTCCTTTGTAGATATAAAAGGCTCACTATAACTTCACAAAAACTAAATTATTTTCATATTCAGGAGATTAAACACTAATGTAAACATACTTGGGATTAATATCCTACTTCTACAAAGTCTGTTGTCTCAGTGCTGATAAATTCCTTACACTTTAAGTTTAATAAACTGTAATCACACACTATGTACAGATGAACATCAAGAAATATTTATGTTTTGATATTTACACTGCTCAAGTAAAACCTTATTTATGGTGCAGGGGAGGCAGTAGATCCCAGGACGCATCGCTTCAGACTCTCCACACCAGGAGCAGCCTGTCCTGATGCCTGGTAGCACATGTCACCTGTTGTTGGTCATAGGGCAGCAGGATCTGGCAGAGACCTATGATTGTGCTGACCTCTAGAGTTCCTCATGCTGACCACCAACTCTGATAGTAGGTCCAAACGATCCATGCCTGGCATGTCATGGTCATCCACAGCCTAAAAAAAGACAACAGCAGTCATAACCACTACGCCGCAGACTCCACTGAATGAAGGGTCTCCTTTCATGCATTCATTACACACATAAGCGTCAGTTAACATTTTGGTTTGTGCTCACCTAAAACAACTGGTTACCCTGTGCCTTCGTGAGGACATTTCATTTAAATTAGATTGTCATATAGGCCTGAAAGAAACTTTACAAAAATGTCATTCAGTAAATCAATCTTTATTGATATGATGCCACATCACAAGAAACTCAGGTCTAGACCATATTCTATTATTAACAAAGACCCAACACCAAGACAGGATAATATCCAGTCCCCTCTTACTGACAGGACTGGATCTCACCCCACCTTAATCCACCATGAACATTGCACCTCGCAGTATTTCGCTAGTTGCAGCGGCGAGGACAAACTTCCTTTAACAGGCAGAAACCTCCAACAGAACCAGACTCAGGTTAGACACACATCTGCTTTTAATCGTCAATGTGTCTGCTATAGAATGTGCCTTGTTTGGACTGAATTGGAGAAAAGCCCCAGGAGGAGCTCTCAAAAGTATGCACCCTTATTTGGGCGTCATTCTTTACATTCAAAGCTGTATGTGCGTTTGATGCACCGCCTGAACGCCTGCCACGCCCACAATTTTAGTCTGAACGGAATTCCTTTTATAATATTTAATCGTCAATGTGTCTACTATAGGTTGCCCTTGGTTTGGACTGAAACTTTGGAAGAGTCGTTTGATGAGGCAGGTTCTGAGTCAATGTATAAAAAATTAAGTAGCAATTTCAAAAATTCAAATAGTAAATGAACAATGAATGTATGTGGCTATTGACAGATACAGTCCCTTTTACAGTGTACATGCTGGACAGTAGTAGTTTCGGTCCAATGGAGGCCTTCCAACACAAATTAAATGGAACCAAAGACTGCAAGCTGTACACTGGATCTGAGGAGAATATTAGTGATAGATTAGGATTTAGTTACATGTGAAACATACACTAGCATAGAAAACTGTCCATTCCTACCCAATCATCACGGCCATCTTTGTTTCTTGCTGGACTTTGGTAGGCATTCCCGCAGGCTCTGCACAGTTCTGACAAATTTTCTAACACATCATATGCTTAAATGAATCCCAAGTTGACCGTATATAGGTCATGAGTATGATACACCGAAAGCAAAAATCCAAAACACAAACCTGACTCTGTGACCAGTTGGCAAGCTATTTCCCATCTCAACTGTGTCACAGCAGCTTCATCGGTCTTGAAATCTAACACCTCACCAGTTAGGAGACACTCTGCAAACTTCACAGGGCAGGGTTTAATTAGTGACATTAAGTAGCTTTCTTAGGTAAACACTGAATTGCACTCATACCTTGCACACAAATACTCCACAAGATGTTGCGTCCTGCTGACGTGGATGGTTAATTGTGTCACAAGTCCATCTAGAGATGTGTAGGTTTTTTTGCCTCATGAAAGCTCTGTGCAAGCAAAACAAAAAAAAGTATTTGTTACAGACGGCACTCAATGATTTTAAGTCAGCTGATGTATTGTACATCTTACCGTGTTACATCCCTGCATTTGATTATGTGGTCAGGTGTTTCTCCTAGAGGGTCTATGTAAACTGCACGCCTCTCCTTTGGATAAAGGACCTGCATAAGACGTGTAATGTGTCAATACAAATTTTGAATTAGTACAGCCAATCTTCATGCAGGAGAACACAAAAGTATATTTACACTCCTGCACATGACTACTTTGCAAATGTGTGAAGTTCTCACCACAAGTGTCCAATGTCTGTTGTCACACACAGGGCCTAAGAGGACATCGTAGGCCATTGGGTCAACCTGAAACAAAAATATCCTCAATACAAACTTGTATGCATTTTAAATAAGTCTGAACGGATTTTCTAAAAGGTTACCTTCTTTAATCCACGGCATGATCCATGCCACAGAGCAGTCATTGCAAAGGAGTCAACAAGATAAAACCTTTTCAAACTTAACTTAACTTACAAACGGTACTGCAGTAGAGTTTGCTCAGTTGTCGGTAATGACAGTTATGTAACATTAAATGTCTTGATCCCGGGGTTAAATGAAACTTATAGGAACATTCCCAATATAAATGCATTAAAATTATGTTTCA